>NC_072734.1:72601044-72968816 GCF_026930045.1 Uloborus diversus
AGCGAGAAAAAACTTTCATTTTCCCAACGCTTAATTTTTAATCACTTTTTCAAAGTGTCCGATTTCGAAAATGAGGCGTGGTCATTATGACGTCACAAATGTACTTTGGCACATCTGTCTACCGCGTTTCCACGTTATGATAATCAAGAAGCGAATTAAATATTGCTCTCTACGCTTGCTATCAACCATATCGTTGCCAGTACATATGAGTAAAGAAGCGAATTAAATATTGTGCTCTGTGAATATTATTTTATCATTTGTGATGTCATTGGCATAAGCGTAAACAATGAAAGCGCACTGATTAAAGTAATTTTTTAAAAATATTAAACTTTGTCAAATTGTTTAAAAAATGGTCAGATCCTATGTTTTTAAGCATGCTCTTTCAGAAAAAAAAATACTTTTATAATTTCGGAAACGACCGCATTGAATATCATGTCAGTGTCACTAAAATCTCGAGATAATAACCACTGATCGAACGCCATGGATAAAATAGAAATTGAAATGGAGAGATGGAGAAGCTTTCCTAGTTGATCGGACTTGTTGCTTTCTCTAATATTTGTCTCAATTAAGATAATACAAGAAAATTTCTTGTAAGAACTTTGAAAAGCCTTGGACGTGCATTTTCACAATGTGCTTCACGTATCTCGTTTTGTAGGCGCTACCTTGCAAAATGCAGCTGACTAATTTGTTGTTGACATCGGTTTGGAGGCAAGACTAGGGGGTCGATGTACTAGTAGCCCTGGTAGGTGCTACTACACAAATTTTTTTTATGAATGCAAGTGCACCGAAATGTTCATAACTAATATATTATTGATTGGATCATAACTAATTGCTTCAACGAAATTAATTCTTTTCCAAGTCTTTTTTTTTTTTTTTGAGTTGCTACAACGTTCTTTTCGGTGTGCGATTCGTCTGACGGATTAAATATATGTACTTAAATCATTTTAAAATGATCATAAGTATGTTTGAAGTTGCTTGTCCAGTTATCCGAACTTTTGCAGTGACTGTCCACTCTCCAGTCAGGTTCAAATATCTTCGCTTTACTGGACCAGATCAAGCCTCAGTTAAAATTTTATTTTGAATGAAAAATGATTCTAAAAAAAATCAAGTTTTCAAGATAGACGAAAAACACATTTCAGATGATGATAAATAAAGTGTAGACGTTTTTGAGTGTTGAGTAAAAATATCAAACTCTAGGTCGACTTTCAATGAAAACTTTTCCCAAATTATGCTGAATAACAGCACCTATCAGGACTACTGGTATCCTAGTTATAATCTAATACCAGGGCTCAATTTCGTGGGAACTCACGGGAGCTCAACTCCTGTACTTCTTTTCAATTTCGCGTATTTTTTTACATTTTAGGGTCGAATCCAGGCTATTTAAGCATTAAAATAGGTTCTCAAAACTGTATGGCTGCTGCCATGCACTTCTTTTATTAGAAATTAGGCGTCACAGAAAACGCATGAGTTTCCTCTACCATTTGTGCCACTTATCTCCAAGTTTTCCATTTTAACGAAAATTAGAAAAAGTATTTTTGCCTCTAAGTTCTTTATTTATCTTTAAGAGTAACCTGAGCATAGTTGGAGCTTGAGAAACTGAAAAGCTGTCAGGTTGAAAAGTTATGATGATTTACATTAGAATGTTGAGGGGGGGGGGGTTCACCTTTATATACATACCTCCCCTTCTTGGAGGAGCATATGATACTTCAATCTCAGCTTTTAGAAATTCTGCGAAAATTATCTTCTTTGGATACATCTCGAGTTACACCGCTTAAATACGCTGTAACATTCGAAATTCGCTCATCATCTGCAAACGATTTGTCAGGAGAATTCTCAAATTCTTTTTCTCCCCCACGCGCGTGCAAGTGGCGAGAAAAGAATGCCGAAAATTGTTGACTTGTTTGCGCGTCATTCCGCAAATGTGCAATTAAGTGAATCGGTACAACAAATATATCGTTTTCCAAAGCAAAAGCCGAGGGTCGGTGGTGCACGCTGTGGGGGAAGAAGAGAATAAATCAAAGCTAAAAAGCAACAACCACAGTCCCATTCCCTTTAACAAATGAAGGGTAACGTTGAATAGCTATTGCAGCTGTGGACCTCGCGACCTCTTTGGCGAGAATCGCGAAGTGCTAAAAAAATGGGGAGAGGGGGCAGCAGGAGATCAAAAGTCGCGGGGCTGAAAAAAGAGGGAGCGTTCGAATTTTGGAAGGTTCATTTACAGCCTGCTCCTCTAGAGTGTCTATCCTGTCTTTCTGGGAATTAAAATAAACATCCGCGGTGCTGTCAGAGGGGTGTTTGTTTTAAGTGTGTCCGGGCAGGCGCGAAGGAATTTGTCAGAGGTCTGGATTTGAGGGTGACTACGCGCTTCTGTTTCTGCACAAGATGAGGCTAAGCTCGTTACGAAGAGCTATTGACTTCTGACTTCCCCGAGTTTGCTCCAAGCTCATTAAGAATATTAAATAGTTACATTCCAGTACTAGAACAGCCAGAAATACCTTCTGAAGGGTTTTTTTTTTATCAAAAATACCTTCTGAAGGGGTTTTTTTTTTTATCAAAAATACCTTCTGAAGGGGATTTTTCGATCAAAAAATTTCTTCTGAAGTGTTTTTTTTTTTTTTTGATCAAAACAGCCCTTTCATATGCATAAACTACTGTATTAGAATTTGCATTAACGCTAAAACCAATGCCTCTGGGGGGTATTTTTACCCTGAAAACCCCCTTTCGCTGCGCCACTACATTCCAGGCATGTCAATTTTGAAGAGGAGTGAATTCATCTTGCTTTAAATCTGTTCCTCATTTATGGTATCTGAGCGGGTTTAAAGATTTTATTGTAATTGTGAGCCAAATTGATGGGCCAGAGCCACTAAGAAAGGCTATTGAACTGACTGCTTGATTCCTGTTGCAACAAATTAAGCTTCATAGTCATCAAAGAAAGTGAACTTCAAACACACACACAGATATATGCAGTGGCTTAACCAAATAGGAGAATTGATGACCAGATGGGTTACAAAGTCTAAATCTCTTACGATCAGTCAATTCCAGCCGAGGATAGCAGTTTCGTGCTTATTAACACTCATCAGCCAGGCTTAGGAGTGATTGAGCTGGAGGTGGAGAACCACTTAAGGAAGCCAAGAGTGCCAATCAAACTGGTAGCTAATACAGAATTAGCACTGACCAGACGAGTGACTGAGGCAATGGTTCAGTTCAACTCGAATATTGAATGCAAGGCAGGTATATTCAGTAAGTTACCGCCTTATAGCCAGGACTAAGGCAGAAATACATGAAATACACCTCCAGTTCAGGTCAATTCCAGCCGAGAACTGCAGTTTCGTGCTTATTAGCACTCATCAGCCCAGCATAGGAGTGACTGATCTGGAGGTGCCAAACAAACTGGTAGTTAATGCTAGAATTGGCACTGACCAGACGAGTGACCGAGGCAATGGTTCGGTTCAACTCGAATATTGAAGGCAAGGCAGGTATATTCAGTAAGTTACCGCGCTATAGCCAGGGCTAAGTCAGAAATACACCGCCAGCTCAGTCAATTTCAGCCAAGGACTGCACTTTCGTGCTTATTAGCACTCATCAGCCCGGCGTAGGAGTGACTGAGCTGGAAGTGGAAAACCTCTTAAGGAAGCCAAGAGTGCCAAACAAACGGGTAGCTAATACAGAATTAGCATTGACCAGACGAGTGACCGAAGCAATGGTTCCGTCAACTCGAATATTGAAGGCAAGGCAGGTATATTCAGTAAGTTACCGACCACCCTATAGCCAAATAGGAATTGACTGAGCTGGCGGTGTATTTCATGTCCTTAGTCCTGGCTATAGGGCGATAGCTTACTGAATATAATGTTTTATGATTAGTTAAATTACCACATAGTAATCTGTTCACATAGTGCTGCGGCATTGTAGTTTCCAACTTATTAGAATTGGGCACCACAGGCCAGATACAATTTTGGCCCCATAGGGAATTTGAAGATTTATTGTAAAAACATATAGAAAGTATAAACTTTATTTGTATGGGAGCTCACGGGAGCTCAGCTCCCGCATATCCTTCTTTTAAATGAACGTCTGTAGATTAGACGGAATTTCAGCCTCAGTTCCTCAGTATGCGGGAGTATATAATTTCCGAAGAGTATAACGACCCAGCACTTAAAAAAGAAACCTACGAAATTTTATTTAAAAAAAAAATGTAAGTGATAACATAGGGAATTTTTTTCTTAACCCTCTCGATGCAGTGATGCAGTAGCCAGTTTAGATTTCAGCCAGGAAGAAAAAATAGGTTTGGAGACCCTCACAGCCTCACAGGTTTACAATATGTTCTCAAATTGCAAAGTTCTTGATTTCTATCGTCAAGGCTATTTGCTTAATAATGGTTCACTAATTTCCATACCCATCACCCACAAATAAATCACTTGCCATGACGGCACTAGCGTGGACGACACGGGACAAGACAACATCCACCCTATCAAAAAGCACCGTTCGACCCGCCCCCTGAATTCTCTGAAAAGGTTCTTTAATCTCCCCCTACACTCGATTTATCACGATCAGGTGGACGATCCGGCATTATTCTACTACTTGTGATAGTCTGCTTGCCATTTAGTTGTCGAGAGGGCCTACTACTATAGCCCACGCCTATTCAGAGACGGCGTTGTTGATCCAGGCCTATTGTGAAGAATCCCGATGTGATATTTCTCATCGTTGTAAGGGATGGGGAAATAGATAGGGAAGTGTCTGTGTGATTGTTACTGTTCGCCGTCTGTTGGTTGGGGACTTTAATATATACTGAGATTTAGTTCGAGTGATTTTTTCCGGAAAAAATTGGTGAGTTTATTCGCACATGTTATGATCTTTCTCAATGCTTTGGACGTGTGTCATTCGGGCAGAATGTGTTTGCCCAGATACTTTAGAATTGGTTAACATTAAGCACGGGATCCTGTTTAACGAGTTGGATATTAAGAGATGATTCTTCAAATATTCATTCAGAGGCTGTGGCTAAAAAGGATTCAGAAAAATTTCCTTTATGAATTTCAGATAGTAAGTTGTAAAATTTTAAAACCCATTTCTGAGGATATTTGTTAGTCAAGAATCTAACGTACACAGGTACAATTTACATCAAAGTACTGAAGCTGAATGACCTACTTCATCACTACGTCTACGCAATCTTCATAAGACAAAAGACAATTGTAATTAAAATATATTCGCCTATTTCTTATTTTATTGATCCTATTTTAATTAAAAGTGCCTCTCTCATATCCAATGTCTGTTAATGTACCCAATAAACATTCATGAGATCCTAACAATAAATGAAATCAACGAAAAATATTAAATGCTTTCAATTCTTTACAAGCATTTAAGAACATTTTGCATGGTTATAGGAAATATTTTAAGCATTTTAGGCAGGGAAGACAAAAAAAGAAAATCATTGATAGGCAAAAAATTTTTGGTGATGTGATTGGACTTAGGAACAAACAATTTTTGGCTGAAAACAAAATGTCTTGGGAGGCAGTTAAACTTCATTCACGGGAAAGATAGACTAGATGTAAACAAAGATCTGCGCCATTTGACGACCTCAGTCATGTGCTTGACTTGACCTTCTAGGGTCCCATGCGGGATTTAAAGGGATATCTACAGTAAAATGATCAATATGCAAATTCTCGATTTCGAGGAGTATAAATGTTTAAGTCTTGGTAAAACAAAATAACCATCAAAATACATTGCATAGTAATGTGTTCGCATTTATAATGCATATAAAACAGTTAAAACGATTGTTTTTTAGTCATAACGCATGCAGTCTTTGAAACTGTGCCATCACACAGGGCCGTATCCAGAGGGGGGAGGGAGCGACGGGCTCGCCCCCCCCCCGAAATCCAAAACGTTTTGCACCGTAAAACAGAAGTTTTTTTTTTTAAATTCCTATTGTCAGAAAAGGAAAATAAAAAAGTTTTTTTTAATTCTTAATTTTGCTACTATTCAAAATTTATAATATTTTGTAGAAATACAGAAAAAGCAGTTTTAGTTCTCATTCGCTGCAAGGCACACTTGAAATTTAAACCTTTAATTAGGACTTCTTTCCCAATTCAATTCAGGACAGTCCAGGGTTAAGGCAGGCCCCTTTGTCAGTTCGGTAGATTTTTCAAGTCTACAAAACTGAATTATGTGCACTTCCTCCTCCAGGGGCGTGCACAGAAATTTTGGGGCTGTCACAAATGCTTTTTTTGGGCCCCCTCCATATTGCTTACCCATATTTTCAACCCTAGGTTTAAAAATATTGGTCCCCATTTAAGCTCGGGCCCGGGCCAACAGGTGTCCCTTCTCCCCTCTGTGCACGACTTTGACCTCCTCCCCCTCAAACTCTTATAAAACTTACACTGTACTGATTTCGAGCCGGGGACTCCCCAAAGGCTGGGCCCCTAGTTTCCGATTAGGCGAGTATCTTGTTACCAAGATGTGCTAAATTGAGCTCCTTGACATACATCCTGAGTAAAAAATGCAAAAATCACGATTCTCGCGTTTTTGTAGCATAACTTTCAAGATCATTTTTGTGACTGATATGTTTCTTGTCTTGCATTTATTTAATGCCGAATTCAGTATCATAGAAGTTCTTTTGTTATTGCTTGTTTTTTTTTTTTTTCTTCTTACTTCTACTGCATACTGTTAATATCTTTAGTATGAGAAAAAAAAAACACTTACTCTACTCTCTTTCATATTCTGCACTACTTGTGATTAAAAAAAAAGTTTGTTTCGAGAAATATTTCGTTGCATTTATTTGTAACTTAAAACGGGTGTGTCTTACAAAGTTATAATCATTTTGTAAGACTGTGCAATCAACTTCTGAAAAGTGTAAATAAAGAGCTTCAAATAATTTCAACTGTTTCAGAGTCTTTGAAAATTATTTAAATTTTAGAAATTCCTTGAAAAGTTCTTCAATTTTGTATCTCATCAAGAAAATAAAGTATGAATTGTCCTAATGGCCAGAATATTACTCTTCCGTTCTTATTTTCTGAATGTCAACACCATTTCTTTTAAACTATTTTGTACAATTTTCATACTGTAGGGCATTTAATGAAAAAAAAAAAAAAATGGGGGTAGGGGGAGTGATCAAAAACAAACTTCACTAAAAGCCGATATGAGCAGATGACGAAGCGCTTCTCTTTTCTCCTCCCTCGTTTTTCCTCTCTGTCCATCAAGTTCCATGATTTGTCGAGCAAGCAATTTTTATTTTGTTTGATCTTGATTTGCAAAAGAATGTATAACTTTTAAAAGACTTTTTTTGCCTTTTTTTTTTTTTTTTCATATTTTTGTAGTCTCAATTACCTAATATAAGGCCTCAAAATACCGCTTTTTTTTTCGAAAATTTCTCGGGGGATAACCCCCGACCCCCTGAAATTATGGATGTTCTACATCCGACTTAAAGGGACACTCTTCTGTTATCCTCACCACTTCAAGGTGAACTAGAAAAATAATAAGAAATTAAAATAACAACAGTCCAAACAGTGGAATCATTAAAAATTGAGACAAAAAGTCTTCTATGTTAACATTTTTATGCGTTTGGTGTGTCTATATATACTATATGTGTGTGTGTTAGGGCAATGTGCTAATCCAGGCCCCTCCCGAAAAAAATTTCTGGATACGGCCTTGCCATCACATGAAATTTTCTTTAGGTTCTACTTTCTATGAACTTTGAGAAAACTTTCTTTACATTAAAGTTTTCATATTATGCGTCTAGAATCATTTCAATCATGTTCGACAATATTTATGAATGAATAATTGTTCGAAATACATTTGTCTTCTTATACTGTCTAATTACTGGCACACAATTAAATTGATTGATTTCTCAAGACACTATTACATTGATTTATCTTCAAATAATAATTTATTGTTTTATTTCTAATCAAATTTCAACAGACACATATCAGAACTATTTAATTGCAACATTGAATGCTAAAAATTGTTCTAAAAATATGTTTAATTATTTCAGGTGAGTGGAACAATTGCGTTTTCGAAATGGACTGTCAAACAAATGATTAGCTACTGTTATTATTGGAACCCAAATTAAATGCAATTGCAGATACATATGCAATTACATTTTGTTGCTTCCGTTGCCATCAGTAAGTATAAATGCATGAAAACGGAAACTTTTAAAAATAAATCTATATTAAGGAGTTTTTAATTAGTTTTTGGGGATTTTTCTTAGAAACTTGGAAACATTTTATATTTTTACAACGTTAACAAGTGCAAAATATACGGCAATATTACAAATGAAGAGATCCATTCAAAAATGATAACAATAAAAACATAATAACAATGTAGTCCAGCGATTCTCAACCGACGATCCCGCGGACTGATACCACTTCGCAGAAAATATTGGTCTAGCCCTCAGACTTTTGTTCTCCCAAGTAAAAAAAAAAAAAAAAAAAAAAGAGGAGGGGGGGGGGGTGGACTTTTTACTCAAAAGAAGCAAAACAATAATATCAATAATATAAAATTTGGTGTTTTTTACATGAGTTTTGTGGTTAATTTTCGAAATCTGTGTTCTTTGTCATTGTTTATTACTTATGTTTAATTAATGCAATAATTAACAATTTTAACTTTGAAATATTTTTTATAACAGTTATTTAAAACCAAGTAAAGTTTTATTTATATATTTATCTATGCATTAATTATGAATAATAATCTGTAAAAAAGAAAAGAATATTCCCACCCATCCATTAAACGTAAGAAGTTTTTTAATGGTACCAGAGTTTTATGGTTTTATTTATTTATTTATTTTTATTCTTACCTTCTTTTACTTATCTTATTTATTTATTTATTTGCCATAAAAACAAAATTAAGGGGAAACATTTTTCTAGTTCGTTTTAACGGTCCGCGAGTAGAAGGTTTTTTTTTAATCTATACATTTTGGGGCCCCCTGCGACAAAATATGTAGTGTTCCTTCCCAGAGACCCGCAGTTTTATTTATTTATTTATTTATTTTGCAACGTTAATAAGTCTTAGTGCTAGTTGTTTTTTTTTTTCTTTTTTTTTCTTTTCCAATTTCGTGGGTGGGTTGGTTACCTATTGAAATTACATCCCAGCCGAAGAAAAAGTAAAACTTCAATTAAAATGCAGTTCGATGCAGGCCTGTTATTTCAAATTTGGCCAGATGTTGGAATAGTGCAAAGATTGTTTATAGTTATAAACATATAATTATATATATAAATTTATATATAAACTATATATAAATTATAGTTTATACTCAACGTAAATTGTACAAACAACAAAAACCGCGCTCACTTACATATAATGCACTGATTTACCAATGACAGACGGCTTTTGTCCTCCCCCCTCCGGAACCGGATCGATGTTCTGATGTAATTGTATCTACGTCAAGTTTTCATTTTCATGAACACAAAGTTGATCAATTTTATTTGCTGTTGAATACATTTTATTATAACTTCCTACATGTTTAGTTTTCATAATTTTTTTTAAAGAATGAAATATAATCAAATAATCACGCAATATAAAAATGAAAGCAAGAATCAACAAAAAACCTATTGCTACGAAAATTTCTTGTAAAAAAAAGGAAGAATAATAGAAGGAGGAATGATGGACATGAAAAACATTGTATTTGCAGCTCAGTCAAAAAAGATTACATTTTCTAATTATTTTAAATTGTTTATCTTTTAATACTTTACATAAAAAATTTAATTTTTATCAAAAAAATAATGGTAATAATGATAATAATAATGAAAATAATTTAACGAATATAAGCTTTTTGAAGTAAAAGATAGTTTAAATACGTAATTCAAACATAATCTGAAGTGCAAAGATTACTTTTAATAAAGACAATGAGCACACCAACGTTCATATGGCACCAGCTGCGAAAAACATTGCATATACAAAATACTAAATAAATGTCTAAGCTAAGATACACGGGAAGAATGCAAATGAGATTCGCCAATTTTTGCTAATATACTAGCGATCTAACAAATAAAAAAATATACAAAATCAAACTCAAAATTTCAATTTGTAGATAAATCTAATACGGAACGGGAAACTATATTTAAAAAAAAAGTAGAACTCATAAAATAAATGTGTACTTAAACATCGTTAGATATGTTTCGATTAATAATGCATGAACTGAAAAATTATTGGAAAGAAATTTCGTGATTTATACTGAAAAGCAAGCAAAAATGAGGTTTTTCATAATAGAATGGGGTTGTTTTCTTCAGTCAAAAGTAGTGCTTTTACTCACTGAAAATGATAGAATAAGCAAAGAAAATAACATGGACCCAGAAAATTCTTTCATTTTCCCAACAGTTATTTTTTAATTAATTTTTTTAAATGTCCGATTTTGCAAACAAGGCGTGGTCTTGATGACGTCACAAATGATGCTCTTTGGAGCATTTTGTACCGCGTTTCACGTTATGATAATCAAGCGAAGAAAAGCGAATTAAAATTGCGCTCTACGCTTGCTATCAACCATATCGTTGCCAATACACGTGAGTAAAGCTGCGAATTAAATATTTTGATCTGCGAATGGCATTTCATCAATAGTGATGTCATCGGCAAGAAATGACAAATAATGAATGCGCACCGATTCAAGCAATTTTTTTAAAATATTAAACTTAAACAAATTATTTATAAAATGGTTAAATCCTATATTTTTAAGCATGTTCTTTCAAAAAAAAAAAAAATACTTTTAAAATTTTGGAAACGACCCCATTGCATAGAAAGCGACCCTAGGAGGGCAGCGCCGCGAGCGGTGAAAACGATAACTTTGCCTTGTTCGCGATTTCTTTTGTTCTCTCGTGCGTTTGGACAGCCGGTATATTAGGCGATTGCAGGTAGTTATGGCCAAACTATAGTGCCTAGAAAGAGGCACTATAGGTCAAACAGACGGCGAATGAAAATACTATTGGTTAATTTTTTTAAAAACTATTTTTAATTAAGAAAAAACCGCTAAAATCGACATAGCGGCAAACCTTCTAGAAACCACCCTTTCTGGAAAACATTACTAATGGATACATTGGAAAATTGCAAATGAACTGCAATGGTTAAAGGAAAATGACGAATAAAGCAGGAAGTAAAATGGTTCAAATTGAATATATTGTACTGCACTGTAAAAAAGGAAATTTGATACTGATTAAGAGTTAAATTTGCAGATGAATGTAATTCAAAGAAAAAAGCGATTTTATCACCCAACTGCATCTATAAAATGTTCCAAACTGCTCACCGTTCAAAAGAACGTTCTTTTTAACCCGTTCGTTCATGAACGTCACGTTCCTACAATCTATGTATTCCGTGAACAGAGTGTAGAATGCAAAAAAAAAAAAAAAAAAAAGGCAATCAACCAATCAAACATACTATCTCCAAACCTTGCCTTCAAAGTAGTGTTTCGGAAGTTTTGCCGCAAACACCACCTATAATTGGTAAGAACAATTGATTAAATAAAAAAAAAAGATTCTTGCGAAAGTAATTTGGCTTAGCAAATGACCAACATCATGGTTGAAAGAAATGTTGGGTTCCGCACCCTTTTTGCGTTAAAATAAAACGAACCATATTAAATATCGAGCAAAACCATACGCCATCAATTTTACATGAAAATAATACACCGCAATGTAATCGTGATTGAACATTTACAGTCTAATTTCGACTAAGAAACAGCGTACCAGCAAAAAGGTCATAAATTTCTTTTCTGTAAACTTAAGATTTATGCTGCCTCTTCTTAAGACGAAACATTATCAGATTTAAGTCTTATTTATTTTTCGTTCATGCGTATGTTTTGGTGTTGTAAAAATAGAAAGTTTCGAAAAGCAGTGTAATATTTTCCCTTTATACTTCAGTCTAACCTCTAACGGTTATGTGCTTTTATGTGCGCAAATTTAAAATGGAGCATAATTGAAACTCAATATATTTAGTGTAACCAAAATTCAAGATATTGAAAGGGAACTGTCATCAAAATAATTTCAACTTCACCGTTTTCGCGTGGGTCCAAAAAAAATAAATAAATAAATAAATAAATAAAAAAAATAAAAAATAAGCGAATGAAATAAAATTAGACAAATGAACGGATAAAACAAAGACATTTAGGGGGGGGGGAGGATGCAAACTACAAAATGTTTGTCATGATTACACTGTAAAAAAAATTCGGAAACGTTTCTGAGTATATCGTGCAGCTGCGGTTCATGAAATTTTCAAAAACGTTTCTGAGTGTTTCGGAATTCTCTTTCTGTAATGTCCGGAAACGTGTCTGAGTATTTCGGAATCCTCTTTCTGTAATGTCCAGAAACGTGTCTGAGTATTTCGGAATCCTCTTTCTATAATTTCCAGAAATGTTTCTGAGTATTTTGGAATCCTCTTTCTGTAATTTTCAGAAACGTTTCTGAGTATTTCGGAATCCTCTTTCCGTAATTTCCAGAAATGTTTCTGAGTATTCTGTGCAGCTGTGGTTCATGAAAGTTTCGAAAACGTTTCCGAGTATTTCGGAATTCTCCAAACAATTTTCAAAAACGTTTCTGAGAATTTCGGAATCCTTTTTCCGTGATTTTTTCTAAAAAATAATTCTTTACTATAGTATTGCATGCCATATCAGTTTCAATTCTTTCATATCTAAGAGCAATGAAACAAGCAATTTTAGAATCATTCGTGGATTTTTTTTTTTTCTGAATTTCTAATGACAAATAGCATGGTTAACAGCATAACATATGCACACTTATAAATTTTTGAAAATTTATGAAATAATATAGTAGTTTCATTCATAATCACAAAATCGTCGGGGGAGGGAAGGGGAGTACTTTCTCAGAAGTGGGATTGTTTGTTAAACAATATTAAACTTCAGTTTTTCTCTCAATATTTTCAAGACAAAATTATCAACATATTGTATTTTTAATGCAGAACTTAAAAACATATCTTGTATCAAACTTGATAGCTTTTATTTTCGGATGAAATTTGACAGAACTTATCTACACTTTGCGTTCCGAAATTCGTTCACGTCAAGTCAATTTCTTTGACGAACAAAGTGTACCGAAAAGTACCAACAGAGAAATTGATGAATTTAAATATGACACCAAAGTCCCCCTGCTGGAACCATTCGGGTTTATTCCTCTGCGCTTGCCCTTTTCCAGTTCATCACAAATATAGATACTTAATCAAAATAGGTTACTGATTTAGAGTGTGCGCAAAATGCATTATATATTTTATTTATTAAAACATTGAACTCTATTACATGATTATTCCATTTCATATATACGAGAGTTCCCCCCCCCCACCATAAGAGTAATGGTGCACCCATAAAATGATATAAAGCGCCCCCCACCCTAAAAAAAGCAACCTCTTGAAAATGTCAATGGCACAGTCTGCGTGGTGAACGCCCCTCGTCTTCTCACCATATGTGCATTGCATATTAATAACATAGTATTTAAAAACTGATCACTTTTAAAACGATGACATGAAATAATATTACTTTTTATTTCAGCATGTAAATGCAGCTGTTCCATTTTTGCCACTGACTCATTCCTCCTGACTGTCCTACATTAAACTAGTATATCCACGAAGGAAATGTTATTTTCGAACTATAATGTCAAGGAATTTTTTAATTGTTAACCACATTTAACAAAATGAATAAGCAGATGAATTAATTTCATAACTATGTTCTTACTAATAGATAACATGGTCATTTTCTAATGGTATAGATATTTTTAAATGAATGAATAAATTATAATAAAAAAAGATAAATTATACCGGCACATTTTTTGGGAAGCATATTACAATACTAGAAAATATTTGCATTACCATATTTCTAATGAATTAAACAATTGATTTTTTTTTCTTTTTGAACCAAAATGTATGTACATCCAAGTATTTCGAAATAACTTTTCTGTGATTGCTTCTCAAATATAAATCTTACTTCTTTTGCGTAATTAATCAGTTTCAGTTGGTTACAACAAATAGTACACCGCGCACATAGGTATGTAGGATAACTTTAAATTAATTCGATAAACCCAAAAACAGTTACAATTGGAGCCTCATTAAATGCAAATCAACAAAAATATAACAACATGTTTTAAAATTTTCATTAATACTTACAAGTGAACATGAGCGGAAGAAAATCTAAGTACCTCCATTACAACTGAATAAGTAATCCAAAGGGTTTCGTTTCATTAAGTATAAACACGGGTGTTAAAACTATTCACGCTTGAACACACAATATATATCTAATTATGGTCGCATTGGAAATTGTAAAGAAGCAAATGGTTATTAACTAACTTAATAGCTGCGTACATCGTCTAAAAAATCAAGGGCAATCCAAAATGCAAAGGCGTAAAATTAGTTTCGAAACATTTTACTACTCTCTAGACATGAAATAACAAGCAATCCAATGCTACACAGTTGCTGACTGCAGCAACCATAGATAAGAAAAAAAGAAGTTCTCGTTATTTCCGACTCATTGGCGCCTGTGTTGGAAGGATGAAATAAGTTTCGAAGCGTTGCGTCATCACTTCCGCTTCTAGATATCTTGAAATAACAAAAAGCTTTCTGAATATTGAGGAGTTCGCTATTGGATGAAGGATTCCTACTATTTCGGAAACGTTTCCGATATATCCAGAAACGTTTCCGAAATTTGTTACAGTGTACATGCATTTAAAACTCGAAACTCCTAATATTTTTACATGTAGACAATTTTTCATTAATATTACATGCCTGATTTTTAAAAACTTGAAAAAAAAAATAGCTTTTTTGGCATGTAATTCTTGCTTAAATCATGGTAAAAATGCTTAAATTTTAATTTAAGTATTGCATACTGAAGAAGAAAGCCATTTGGAATTTAACTGAAAAAGAAGTAAATACTTTGCAGTCAAATATCTGAAAATATTCGTAACTTATGTACAAGTACCTTACTTTTAAGTGGCCACTTTTTGTTCCCCACTGAAGAACCTTCCAAGCCTTCAAAAATAAACATAACGTAGTTGCAGAAAATGCTGAAAAAGATTAAGTTTATGTTTATTTTCCATCAGCACTAAAGTTGCTATCTATGATGCAGTGTGTAATGTATTGTTTATAGACAATAAAAGATTTTCTTTTGTTTTTCTTATAGTAATTTCAAAGACTAAATTCGGTGCGTTGCCAAATAGGTGCGGTAACTGAATTATTCCTTTTTTCCTTTTTTTTTGTTTTCCTCTTCCTTTTGCTCATTAGTTTGAAAAAATGAAATCATGTCTTCGACGCATGGAACTTTTTACAATAAAACATTACTTGCCTGAGAAAACTATTATATCTGTTTATTTTGTAAGTTGCATTCGGTATTTTGTTCAAAAGAAATTTCTTGTTCTGTCAACTATGGAATTGAGCAATGAGTAATCCTTTTTCCTCTCAAAATCAAATGAAATGTACATCCCGTAACTAAATTTAGGGCAGTTTCACGGTATGACAGATGCATAATTTTTTTCACCAAAACATCCTACAAAGACTTCAGATACTTTGAATCCTTGTTTTATTGCATGAACTTTACAAAGAACATAAACTCTACCTTTAATAATGCACAGATAAATTTTGAAGATTTCCAGAAACAATATTCAATTAATATTATTTGCCCAATAACGAACGCATCCCATAAGATATGCCCGTTACTGAGCCGAAAACCATCATATAGATGTTATTTCTGGAAGTTTTGAAGATTTAACATCTTAAAATGGAAGTAGAGTTCATGTTCTTCCTAAAGGTCATGCAGCGAAACAAGGAAGGATCTAACAGATTTGGAGTACTTATGGACAGAGTTGACAACTGCTACGAAAAAATCGTAGTTTCTACGAACTATAGCCTTGAACTACGAAGCTACGAAAACGTGTCAAAAACCTACGATTTTCTTTTTTTACTTTTCTTCGCAGGAAATTTTTCAATCATTACAGATAATATCCCTGTTATAATCATTTAGATATTATTATTTTTCTAACAAAATTCTAAATGTCTGTTTGAAAATGAACAAAATAATCTTGACACAGTTGATAAAAAAAAAATAATAATATCGATTATTTGCGATTTTGTTACTTGTCCTGGAGAGAGGAAAAAAAATTCTGGCGCTCATGCCGCATGTAAAGGATGGAACGCACGCTCTTTTAACCCTGGTATAAAGAAAGAAAATAAAAATAAAAATAAAAAAAAATTGAAAAAAAAAAAATACTAGTAAAAAAAAAGATTTTATTTTTACTAATTACGTTTATCATGGATCGATGCGGAATATGCTTCTGCATACAATGCCCTTATAAACGGAAAATCGCATTTTTTGGACTTACGTCAATCTGGCTCTGAGTTACAGAATTTAAAACGTAAATTATACATTGCGTATGTTGCACTCGTAATTAAATGTGCTCTTTTATCCTCCCCCCCCCCCGCATAAAACTCTGCTACTAATTTAGTTTTTCAAAAGTTAGTAGCACTTATAGACAATTGATATTTTTTATTAAAATGGAGTTTTCCTTCAGCAATGACTTCAATGACTAGAATTATGCTGATGAATAATCGAAACGAAAAATGAAACAATTCGTCACCCCATGACCTCATAGTGAACTTAAAAAAAAGTCTACATTTTTAAGTAACTAAAAAGAAGTGAATGCGTGGGGCCTCCGTTACTCTGTAGTAGATGCTGCGTTTCATATGCCGGAGATCATGGGTTCGATTCCCACCGGTGCCCTGGATGTTATATCCTCTCTTTGTGTAGTAAATCTTAATTGCGTTGCCTTATCTGTAAAAAAAAAAATCTAAAGAAGTCCGACCTCTCGAGGCAATGGCATCCATTCTTTCTTTCCATGGTGTTTATTCACTGTGGACACGTCAACAACAACAAAAACATAAATAAATGCGTAGGCTTATGTTGGAGCGGTAAGAGTTGTGCTTCTTGATGCATAATTTTTGAATGTATTTTTTGTTTTTAAATTGATTCGTAGACACTTTCCTGCGCGTAGAAAGTATTGTGAATACAGAGATGAAACTCTCAACAAAGTTTTAAACATTGATTTTTTCTTTGCTGCCAGAAATCTGAAATCACAATGGACTCGTTTCCAATATTTTAAAAGTATTTCTTTTCTGAAAGAACATGCTTAAAAACATAGGATCTAACCATATTTTAAATAATTTGTTTGAGTTTAATATTTTTAAAAAATTACTTAAATCGGTGCGCTTTCATTGTTTACGCTTCTTTCGATGACATCACAAATGATAAAATGGCATTCAGTGTTGCCATTCACAGAGCAAAATATTTAATTCACATCTTTACTCACGTGTAGTGGCGACGATATGGTTGATAGCACGCGTAGAGTGCAATTTTAATTCGCTTTTTGATTATCATAACGTGGAAACGCGGTACAAAGATGCGCCAAAAAAACATCATTTGTGACGTTATCTAGACCACGCCTTGTTTGAAAAATCGGACATTTTAAAAAATTAATTAAAAAATAACTGTTGGGAAAAGGAAAGAATTTCTGGGTCCATGTTATTATTATTATTATTATTTTTTTTTGCTTACTCTATCAATTTCAGTGACTAAAAGTACTACTTTCAACTCAAAGAAACAATCCCATTACAAAAACTAAAAGGAATGTATAAAAGGATCAAAAATACAGTACAAAAATGCATTGGAGTGAGGCGAAGAACAGTTTTGTTGCAAGCCGACGAAGAACTAAATTGCACCGAACAGACGCAGGAAAGATAGTTCTACAGAGTCATAACAGTATTCACTTGAAACCACTAATTGAGTTTATATTTCTAAGAAAAGTGCGGTAACCCTATAGTTTTCAAAATGTGTTTTTCACTTAAATAGAATAAATTCCGTGTAATGTGCGGACATTCACATATAAAATAAAGAAATAGGCAGGGGAAGCCGGGTATAGTTGATTTACATTTTAATTTTTCTAATTTTTGTTACTAATGTTACGTACCAAAATAAAATTTATATTCATTTTCCTGTCAAATAACGATTTAAAACCCTTTCCTGGCAGATTTTTTTAAAATTAAATTAAATATTATTATTATTTTTTTTAAGAAATCTGTCAAGTTGATGCACTTACCCCTTATTATGGGGTAAGTGATCAAACTCATCTGATTAAAAAATATGTATAATTGTAAAGAATATTTAAAGCATTATTTTAGAAATTAACGATGAACTTTTGTTTACTAATAATGTCTAAGATAAAATAAGACAATAAGTTTAAAATTTTTTGCTTCAAAACTTTTCTATGAGGTTTCGAAAACGAACTGTTCTAAAAAGGGGTCCCACTTACCCCTAAAACCTCCCCCCCTTTTTTTCGGCACTGAATATATATGAGCAATTCTATGGGTAACTTACTGACATTACTAGAGCAAAACATTAAGTACTTGATAATGTTCAGCACAAAATATAAGTTGTGCAAACTATCTTTTCTCCTGTATTATTGTATTTTTTAAGCTAAATTTAATAGTCTGATTAACTTCTCGAAATACATTTTGGTTTATTTTTAAAAATTTGTTAACAACACGGTAATTGGCTGACATTTTAAAAAGTACAATGTCAGTTAGTTACCGTGCTTAAGATTTTTTTTTTCTTTTAAATCATCCAAAATATATTTCAATTATTGAGTTTTACCATTAAATTCAGCTCAAAAAGTACAATAATCCAGGTGTAAAAGATCGTTAGCACAACGTATATTTTACGTTAAATGTTTCAAAATGAACATTCTTTTTGCTCTTAAAATGTCAGTCAGTTACCAGTGGTATTGCCCATATATATTTTATAAATGGCTACTATTGAGAATTTCTAGTCTAGAGCTTTAATGTGAATGCAATATTTCTCGCAATTTATGCTTCAATAATGCATATTTTCTATTGACCTATCGAAAAAAACTCAATATGGCGTTTTAAATTTCATCATCCTTCATTTCAAATCAAGAATAAGTCGAATAAAAAACTCATTCCAATAAAATAAAGGACCATATGCCCTTGATTCAAGGCCGGCTGCAGGTTTGCAGGTTTCTCAATCAAATCTGCTTTTAAAATAATGACGTCTATATTTTATATCAATGTTACTTCTGCTCTTTGTTCTATTTTTCTACCTCCACCTTCTCTGAGCACTAGTGAGGAAAAATGAACAGATTTTTGCGTAGCCACCCTCGAAATATTCCACTTCGATAAGCAGGACTTAAACATCACATGACGGGTTTTGTGACGCGTGAAAATCTGCAACGCACACCGGGGCCCCTTCGACGCAAGGCGGCGCCCCCAGCTCGCGAAAGCAAAAGGGGAGTACGCGTGCCCTGCCCCCAGAGGCGTGCGTGAGTGACGCTCTCAGGGGATCACGTGACTTTTTCGCGCTTGCGTCGGCATCGTGAGGGGTTAATTATTCCGAAGGGTAATCGAATTTGACAGGAGGAACGAAAGATCTTGCGGATAGAAGACTGTAGGCACCCGTTGAGTTTGAATTTGAAATTGATTCCACCAGCTATCGAGAAAAAAGTATCTCTGTTCCAGAGTAAAATAAATCTGAAATCTGAAAAGTAAATACGTAATCAAGATGTTTTCGGGAGAAAAGAATCCTGAAACTTTGACTTTTCCCTAAAACATGTTCTGCGAAATTCAAATAATGCTTGTAATAGGGTGGAAGGGTAAAATAGCTATCCATCAGCAAATAGTCTTAGGGGCTGTACATAAATGATGCCACACGTTTTTTGACCATTTTGACGCCTACCTCCTCTTTGTCACAAAGTGTCAGTCACACTTCGCCTTACATCTTCCTGCGTTTTGCCACGTGTCAAGCAATTTTTACTTCCTTTTACAAAAAAAAAAGTATTGTATTCGCGAAAAAATTTTCACTCAAAAATCGCCCTTAATTTCCATTTTGCTCACCCCCAAATGAATGTTGAGTTTTTTTTTCGATTCGACCACATGCGGAAAAGGGCCTAAGAATGTATAGACACGCGAAATATCCATTTTGACCATCACCGAGGTAATTACAACGACTTTTCTCGTGACGTCTGGATGTATGTGCGTATGTGTGTATGTGCGTATGTGCGTATGTGCGTATGTATCTCGCATAACTCAAAAATGGTATGTCCTAGAAAGTTGAAATTTGGTACATAGACTCGTAGTGGGGTCTAGTTGTGCACCTCCCCTTTTGGTTGCTTTCGGATGTTCCTAAGGGGGTCTTTTGCACCTTTTTGGGGGGAAATCATTGTTAATATCAATGCAAACTTAAGTGGTGTTATAATTTGGTAAACACTTGGTGACGTATCGCCAAGCTTTTGGTCGCCAAGTTTTTTCGCCAACTTGGCGACGATTTTTTTTATTTTTATTTTAATCTGGTTTCAATTTGGCCACTGTTGGTGATATTTAGAGAGTAAACTATTGAATCATATTAAAACTGCCAATAATGAGAAAATGACATTAAATTGGAGTAAAAGGAAGTCATGTGATGCACACATCAGCTCGTTTATTAACATATTCATAAAAAAAGCGGGATTTAACACTTTTTGTTATCCCTTCGTTCCTGCACATCACAAACTATCACAATTTTCCCACAAGCGTGACATTATTTGTGGACAGCCACTTATTCTCATTGTGTTACCATAGGAGAAGAACTTCGTCATAGAACAAATTTCTTTCCGCAGATAGATTTGAAAAATGTGGGCCAGACTTCTCTCATACCTTCGTTAGTTATTTTGTTTTTAAAAATATGTTTATTACACTAAAAACGATTCAGAAACGTTCCTGGAAATTTTCTTCCAGTAACATACCTCACATTACAAAAACCGGGAACGTTTTCCGCCAAAATACTTATCTTTCCTGAAATATTCAGATTATAGCTTGTCACCTTCCTGATTTATCACGAAAGTTCCAAAAGCGGTATTGCAAACATGGCCCAAAACTAAGATTTTATTGCAAATAAATATCAAGAATTTTACTCGACTGTAGTTCTTGCAAAGCTACGTAGTCCATAGCTTTATTTGCGCCCTTTGGTAGTTTTATCCGTCTGGACGTGCTGCAATCGACCTGATGTCGATACACTTTATAAATACGATCAGTTAATCTTTAAACTGGGAGCTAAAAATATTTTTCACAACAGTGAGAAGTCTGCATTTGTGCGACGTGTAGCAATTCAGGAAACTTTTTGACAATCTTGATTTTTCTAGGAAGTGGATAAGAACCATTGATATCCTGAAACATAACACGGAAATACTCAGTAAAGTTTCGGAATTTTTTCAGTGTACACCGTAGTTGAAGTATGACGAATAAGCAGCCAAAAATAGCAGAGGAAGCTGTAGTCAAGCATCGTATTCACGCCGACAATATGCAAACTTTTATAAAAGCATATACCAATTTCTGCAGAGCATTAATTTGAATAGTAAAAAATAATCATTTTTCTACTAATAACTGTAACATAATTTATCTTAATACAAGGGGTTTCTACAGGTTGCAAGAGAAACATTAAGCATTAATTGCATCAATTTTAAATTTGCACGGTTTATAATTTAAATTCAAAATTCTGGTACCTGTATGTGTCTGTTATTTTCAATTCAAATTCATCCCTGTGTATTTTGGTTTCAATTAAAATTTGTGCACTTTTTTTTTTAATTAGCCTAGCATTACGCTGACAGTATGTTTTGAGCGTAGGAAATAGATTTTGCTATCATTTCATCTTTTAATAGTATCTTTACTTTTTTTTTTTTGCCATTTGGTTTTTGTACCACCCTACAAGCAACCCGCTTTCATAAAGCAACCACCCTCCTTAATCCAATTGAGTAATCAGCGCGTGGAACAATAGAACCTCTGGCAGCTGCTCTTACTATTAACACATCGGGACTTTACAGAATAAGGGAGAGAGAGAGAAAAAAAAGGCTGGGATTTTTTCCAGTGCCGCACACAGAAGTGCGAAGATCAGGTCGCGTGCCTTCGTCAAGACCCTGACACCTAGGAAGGGGCCGCATCTGCCTGATCCGATCACGCACCTTCGAGGGGCTTCGAGCGTGTCAGGTGATTCTGTGAGGGAGTGGGGTCATGGCTGACCTATTAACATCTAGTTATGGCTGTTGGGTGATGAGACATGTAATGAAGGTGTGCTCTCTCTAACGTCTCAATCAAAGAGAGGGTTGTTATGATGTTTCCGATCAGGTTCCGAAACAATTTTACTGTTTGGTAAAAAAAGAAAAACTCTCAGTGGTTCGATTGAGAAATTGCCTGATTTTATAACTATTCAAACCTGAAAAGCGAAATAATAAATGAAAGTTAAGAAAACAAATGATCACAAATGTTTTTGAGGGATTTTGTGGTCAATTGGTGATTGAAAAATAAATAAATAAATAAAACTGTCTTGAGTTGCTAAAGGGGATAGAGAGAACATGCTTTTTGAACTGCGTGGGAAACATGGAACATGCTCATTAAGTTTTTAATAGGGACACAGATGAGATGCAGTATTTAGTTGCTTATAAGCCTACACGTGGGATGCTTTACTCAGTTACTAATGGAACTCACACATGAGATACTAATTTACTTTATGAAAGAGACTCATGTGAGATGCTGCAATTAAATCCTAGTTTAGTTTAGTTTATCTAATGCATTTCCATAGCTTTTTAACCATTCGACATCGAGCCTTGCAATAGCGCTTAAGTCAAATTGCTTGGCTGGGGATGAAGGTCTTGGCGGTGAGTAAGTGTTCACTGTCCATCCTGGGCGTCCGGCAAAGAAGGCACACGTCATTAGCAGTTAGCCCGACGCGGTGGAGGTTGGCCTGCAGGTAGTCATGTCTGGCTGTCATGCGAAAGCGGGCGGCTGCAGAATATCTCTGGAGAAGTCTCAGGGACTTTCCGGTGCACAAACACTCCAACTTTTTCCAGTGCTTTGGTTCTTAAGGATGCCTCTAGTTCGATTATTAATGGTATACGTAATTTGGTTTTGCCATTCTAAGAGTTGTTGGAGTTATTGACTGATCAGATGCAGCTCCTTGTTTCGCCAGGTTTTCGGCTTTTTCAAAATTCGGGATATCTGTATGACTTGGAATCCACTGATGATGAACTTCCAGCCCTTTCTTATCAGTTACAATTAAATCCTAATTTTGCGACGCAAATTATATTCTATATATAGTAGCAAATAGCAGGACATAGAAGAAATGCGATACTTATAAGGAAGTATTAAGGCATAAAACTAAGATAAATTACATTTAGTTGATAATACGTTGGTGAACAATTTAAAAAGAGTATGCCGGTGTTCAGTGTCTAAATTTTAACGAAGACGGAGTCAAGTGTTTTAAAGTTGAAAAAAAATTTTAATACCAATGTTGACAACGACGGTGTGCTGAAGTGCCTGAACACTGATTTTTGTGACAGCCTAATGCCTGAAAGTTGACGTTGACGAATTCTCCACTATAAACGCTACAATGCTCTGAATAAAGCTGAGGCTTACTGCTTCAATTTACATATTTATTACACTATTTTGTGACAATCGCATAGAAGAAGGAAAGTCATGTAAAATAACAGCAGCAGAGAAGACACAACATATTTTGAGACGCTAATACGGTATAAATGAAATCAGTGTAACCATTGCAACAACGAAGTCGAGTGTCTAATTATTGTTCAAGACGTGGCTTTGCGTCTAAAATCGACGATGACGAATTTAGTGCCACAAACTGGGGTCGATATTTTAGATAAGTTTCAGAAACATTGTTATCAACTAAAGATAGACGAGAAAGCAACATAACTGTGAACAACGTTGTTGATGGTGAAGCTTAGTGTCTGAAAGAAAACGATGATGAATTTTGCACCATTGCTAGAATAATGCTCAACATTCGCAACTTTCAGCTAAACATTTATAAAGCAACTAAGTGTTCCATAAGAGTTCTAGAGTGCTCTTGATATGAAAAACAAAGGCCATTTAAAACAGAAACAGCAGGAAAAACAGCAATTTATTTTGTAGCTAACTCTAAAGGAGTGAAATCAGCAAAACTGTCAACAGTAAAATTGCGTGTTGACTATTAATGAGGACGAATCCTAGTGTCTATGTGTCGACGATGACCACTTTAGTACGGCAATATTATAACACTTATTTTTCTTGCAGTAAAATCAAATTTCAACACACCAATTCGAGCAGCATTAAAATTGAAAAAGGGATAACTGTCATCGCTTTTGAGAGGTTTATCTGAACAACAACAATAAACGAGCTGATGTGTGCATCACACGACTTCTTTTTACTCCAATTTAATGTCATTTCCCCATTACTGGCAATTTTAATGTGATTCAATAGTTGACTCTCTAAATATCCTCAACAGTGGCCAAATTAAAACAGATTTTTTTTTAAAAAATCGCCAAATTTGTCGCCAAGTTGACGAAAAAATGGCGACCAAAAGACTGGCGATATATCGCCAAGTGTCCGCCAAATTATAACACCACTTGAGTTTACATCTAAATTAACAATGATTCCCCCTCCCCAAAAAAGGAGCAAAAGACCCCTTTAGAAACAACCGAATGCAACCAAAAGGGGAGGTGCGCCACTAGACCCCACTAGGAGTCTATGTACCAAATTTCAACTTTCTAGGACTTACTGTTCTTGAGTTACGCGACATACATACGCACATACATACATACGTACATACAGACGTTACGACAAAATTCTTTGTAATTAGCTCAGGAATCGTCATTGGGAAATTTCGCGTGTCTATACGTTCTTAGGCACTTATCCACGTGTGGTCGAGTCGAAAAAAAAAAATTTAATATTCATCTGGGGGTGAGTAAAACTGAAATTTTTGAGTGAAAATTTTTTTGCGAATACAATACTTCCATTTTTGTAAAAGGAAGTAAAAATAAATAAAATAAACAGGACTATTCTATTGCTGTATTTTTTTATTTATCGTTTGCAAATTTAACTTACGTTTTATAATAAATATAAAAATTTTTGGGCAAGAATGGTCAAAAAATCAATTATGGTCACGCGTGCCCATAACTATAATACACAATTCTACTTAATTAGTTATGAGCATATCAACTTGAAAGGGTCTTGTGTTGAAAATCTATCTATGACCAAAAAAAGCTGAGGAATGAGTACAGATCATTTAAACTCAGATCTGATAAGAAACAGCAAAGTCAGGCCCTAAAGGAAGAAATCCGTTAAAAGCTTAAATGCGAAGAAAATAACATTTTTTCCTTTTTGAACATTTTTTGCAAACATACATAAAACTTTTTTTTGTAAAAAAAAAATATGGTGGGAGTACTCTTGAAAATGCTACGAATTTTGAGAATCCACTGATGGTGTTCTTGGAATATCGATTAGAAACTTGATATTCACAATAAAATACAAACCTGCCCAGTCCTGGGTGGGTGACCATAAATAGTCATTTACCCTAGAACTTTAAGAACAGAGAATACGACAACATAATTTGTGAGGCTAACGTAACAGGAGTGAAATCAAAGTTGAAACTGTCTGGACATTGATGGCGAAGCCCAGTGTCTAAAATTTGACGATGACGAATTTAGCACCATCATCGAGGCAGCGCTCTGTATAATTTTATGAGCCACTACTATCAACTGAACATTTATAAAACCGTTGCGTGACGAACGCTAGACTAGAAATAAAGCCCTCATTGTGTGGAAAATGAAAAAAATTCATTTTTCAAACAGCGTTTTATAATGAAGCGTGCCTGCATCAAGGAAGGAGCATCTCCCTCCTTCCTCCGTGTTCGTGCTTGGGTCTTTAACCCAAGCGTAATTTGTATCTCTTCCCACAGGCAGATGGGACGCTTGATAGCTTAATTAAGGAGCTTTATTCATCCACTAATAAGATTTGCTTCACACTTTTTTTTCCTCCTTCCACGCAGTTTCGATTTTGTTCCTTTTTTCCAAGCATTATTCGTTTTGAAGAGTGATGCGCGTCGACCCAGTTTGGAGCCTATTAGTCAAAGCCGTTTAGTTACCAAAGCTGGGGTGAAAAGAATATTTATTTTAGTGAAATGAGTTTCTTCAGCACTTCCATATTCGACTTTTTCTCGAGAACGCCTGAATGGATTCCGTATTGAAAAAAAAGTTGTTAAGGAAGGTTAAGCTCTTGGTTCTAGTTTCACTTGTTTATAATGTAATTCATAAAGTAACTCTTTGAATAATTTAATAGCATTGTATTCAAATTTCCCTTGATCGGTCTTACACTGTGAGGGTACTATTTATTTTAAATAATCTGTAAAACTTGGGGAAATCATAGCAATAGCTTGCAGAAATTTTTGGGGAAAAAATTATAAGAGTCCTCTCTCTCTCTCCCCGAAAATATCATCCGACTTCTGCCTTTGCCGATGCTTTGATTTTGCTCACATTGAGTTTTCTAGAAGAGTTTTAGTTTTTAAAATTAAACAATGACTAAAACTCTACCAAATGAAAAAAAAAATCCTTTAAAATTTTAAGTGTTGCAAATTGTTCCGAACTTACAAGCTTTGCTCTAATAACAATGAGAAGTAATCACGATGATTACGATGTAGTTTGCTTGGTAAAATAATATAAGTCCGAAGCAAAAGTCTTTGCAAATGATGAAATTTAGTTTTCTTAAAGGCAATGAGGAAATTTAGTTTCGAAAATTAGTTTATTATCCTCAGTACCAAAAAATAAGGCATTCCGCCAAAGTTTAAGGTGCAGCCAAGTCTTCCACTGCTAGGAATCTAAGCAGTTCGGTGTGGCAATAATTAACTACAGTGTCCATAATTAAACGACCCTGCTTTGAAGTTGTCGAGCGGCGGAAGTATTGCTCAGAAATAAACGAAATTTTGTGCAGCACATAATGAAGGAATGTTAATTTGTTTAAGTGAATAATAATAATAATAATAAACTCAAAATTTCGTCTACGAACAGCATCATAGGGAACGTTGTCTCATTCATTTTTTCTAGTTACTGTTTCACTTAAGCGAAATCTACTAATGTCTAATGTGTAATAAATCATCTTTAGCTGTTTGCCATTAAAAAAATAGCGTGTTCCGTCATGAAAGGCATTTAAAAAATGTAACAAGAATATTTTTAAAAACAATGATGAAATTCAGTTTTTTGCGGAGGGTGGAGGTATAAAATGAATTTTCGTAGACAGGATCAAATACGATGCAAATGTTTTGTCGTTGAGAAAAAATTATCATAATCGCAATATAGCTTTAATGTATGAAATTTATACGAGTCCGAAGCAGTCATCTTATGTGAGGAAATGAAGTATTCCATCAAAGTTTAATGTTCAGAGAAGTGTTCTATTGCTTGGAATCTAAGACATTCGGTGTTACAACAATGAACTATTATTCGACCTTGGCCTACCTCTGTTAGAATGACGATCAACAGCTGTAACCACGAGGGAACTCGTCCCATCCGGAATTTTTATAGTTACCGGTGTGCTTAAGCAAGTTCTTCGAATGTCAGATGTGGAGTAAATCCTCTTCCTCTCTTTACCACTCTATAATATCGTGTTCCGACATGCATTATATCCTATCCCCTCTAGGTTACACAAGCTCTGTGGGGGTTTTCGGCGTTAAACGGTTGACAGTGTTAACAAATTGTCAGACAGATGCAGTCCTAAATCATCGTGGCAGCAGAACTGGAGGAGATGGCTTCTGGATTATGGAATTAAGGACTTGAGCTGCCCATCATCAAAGAAATGCTTCTTCGCGAGATAATCGAATGCCGGTATTAGGGCCAGATTGGATTGCATGCTCGGGGAACGGAAGTTGCTGGATGCTGCCAACTTCCATCTAGTCGTGCGCTTCATCCGGGAGAAGAATGCACCCAGATAAAAAGATGAACTTGTGTATTTTGATTACGTATAGGTGTGTCCAGGGTTGCGAACCTTGAGAAACAAATTGAGGAGCATCTGTGGTGATTTTGACGAGCATTTTGAAATTTTGCGTGGTAGCTCGGTATTTTGTATAAATAAAACAATTAAAAAAATTATTTTTTTTTCTTTTTTTTTTTTGTGCTTTGATAATCATTTTAAGCACTATCATAAGAATAAATACTTTTAATTTAAACAATTTAAGCATTTGAATCCTATAACGTTAAATGCAATGTCATGCACTTTAAACACTTAAGTCATGCTTTGAGTTTGTGAGTTTAGTTTTCATATTTACATGCCTAATAAACAAGCAAAATATAATAAAAATAAATTTTATTTTATTAAAACCTTTGGTAAGCCTGGTCAGAGTAAACATCAAATGGGAAATGCGAAGAAAAATAACATCTTTTCGGAGCTGCGGAGCAGTTGGTAACCCTGGGTGTGTCGGATAAAAAATGGTTCGAGTGTAGAGAATTTCATAAAGTTACTTAATAAAGTTATTCTCCTGGTATATAAAGTTAATAAAAAGACTATAAAATGATCAAAATATCGAGAATAAGAAATTTTCACCTGAAAAAGTGAGCTCTCAGACAAGGTTCCCGATAAAGCGCTGGACCGCGAGAATCAAACTTTTAGAAGAAATCTCACTCAAAAAATATTTCAATTCGGGACTTTTTCTCGCGATATTGTCACATCTGTTGAGTTAAATAATAAGGGTTTGAAAAAAAAATCTCTCAATTTTTAAAAATCTGAATATCATTTCAAAAGAGGGGGAGATTTTCTCACCTATCACATTTCTTCCTCCAATAAGAACCCTACTCTCATACATTAGCATTTTAGCGCAAAAAAGTTTTTATTAACCACCTGTCCAGAACTATGCGAGCCTACTTTCCCGTATATCAATATCGACTTTCAAGTATCTGCATTAAGATTTATTTCATGCTTTTTTCTTCTTTCTCTGACTTTTACTGGGAAAGTAGACTAAAAAACAGAAACGTTTTCCGCGCAAAGTAAGTAACCATCCTGAAATTGTACTTGAATCTTTATAAATAATATACGAACTATCCTCGGTAAAATGTAGTCATGTTTCTAGAACCTTCAGAGTAAATAGTCAGGGAGCTACGGGGGAAGAAACTGCATTTTGTGATAAAATTATGAAACTTGGCACATTTGTAGACATTTTATAAACAAAAATTTTAGGAAAGGGAGACATTCCAAAATCCCCCCAACCCCCCCCCCCCCCCCGGCGGCCATTTTTGGTCAAAAACCAAAAATGGCGATTTTTCCATATTTTTTTTTAACTATAATTTTATAAATCATTTGTTGTATCATTCCTTAGGCGTTTATTATATTTTTTACCGTTCAAAGCTCCATGAAATGTCTAATTTTAAAAATAACTTCAGAAAAAGTGGTTTTTTTGAAACATCGATATTTTTTAATCGCAAATTCGCTGAAATGAATCCACCCCTTCTCCATTAAAAAATTACTCGTTTCTGAATTTAAAGATACATTAAATCAGGGTTATATCAAATCAGGGTTCCAGTTATCCGAACTCTAATTGCCCGAAATGGCCAATTATCCGGACATGATGCCCCCGTTTCTTATGACTGAGCACGCATAATCGAAACTATTTCCAATGAGTGTAAGAGAATGAGAACTTAAAGGAAAAAGGGAGAAATTAATGTCAAGACAACATAATTCTAATGGAAAGATATTTAAAGTTTGAATTTTAATTTTCTTCTTCTTATTATTACTATTGCTGTTGTTAATTCTCCGTTACCCGATTAATCATCAGTAAGATTTTTCGAATTTTATGAAAAAGATATCTTAAGTGCATTTTATAATGTCTGTGAAAACTTCTTATGAAAAAGAGTCACATCTATGCAATGAAGACACTTTTGACAGAGATGTTTTTATTTCTTGCAATTCTGAGAAAGAAAGCACCATCCCAATGTTCAAATATTGGATCATCGTGTTAAAGCTGACGATTTTAATGTTTATGTTTATTAGATCACAGCTTTTAACCATTTTTAATATCTCTACTGAAACTTTGAATTAGTTAATTCTGTGTTTTTTCCCATTGTATCGCTATACAAAACGATGTACATAAACGTTAGTAACTATGCTTGATGGTTACCAGTTTTTATAAAAGATCTTTAACCAACAAACTTTTTAGACGCATACAAAGCCTTCGAAGAAGGAATGTTTGTTGCAAAAAGGACAGTGAACGTGTTTTCTGTAATTGGTTTAGACTATGCTTACAAGCAAAATAATTGGATGGTAAAAGGAGACGATTGTGCTATTGGTCTAAGCACAGATACAACTGCGTTACGAAAATGGATGCTGGCTGGTCTTGAAATAACCAATCTAATTACACATTTTGAAAAGTTACCTCAATTAGTTTAAAGAAACGCTGTTTATTCGCAATGAAGAAATGTTAAGTTTCCAAAGCAAGTTTTCAAGAAGGATCTTGAAGAGTCGGGCCTTGAAGAGAAATAGCTGAACATGGAATTCCATTTTCAGAAACATCGAAGAATAGTTCTCATTGGAGACGAATATAGCAGCAGACGAAGAATATGTGCAGCAACTGATAAATATTGGGCAAGTTGGGGAAAAAAACATTGCAAAAATTTTTTGTGAAAATAATTGTAACTCAAAACTCACTATATATTCACGGGTGGAAAAAAAATTTTAGGCTTTCAACCTTCCATAAAAATCAGTAAGAATGAGTTAGAAATATTAACTTCCTAAAATATAATTTAATTTATTTTAATAAAACAAAATTCAATAAAAAAAAAGTTAAGGATTTTTTTCTTTACCTTGATCTAATGAAATGAGCGTTAAAGCTCTTTTTATTCCATGCAATTTGCTCATTTAAGTTTATTTCTCGCATATGGAAAAAACATATAAAGTTAAACTCTGGCAGCATTTATTCGACTAAAATTTTCTATTACTTTTAAATATGTGAAATAAGGAATAAAAAAAAAGAGAACAAAAAATAAATAAATAAAATAAAATAAATAAATAAATAATAAAGACATAATATAGTATTTTAAGAATGCTGCAGGACATAAAAATTCCTTTTCATGTAGATATGTCGGCCCTTGAATCAAACCAAATAACAATTTTTGTTAAAGAACTACATATTTTTTATCTCTTTTTTAAAGGTGTCACAGTTTCTCATTTCCAGAAACTCAATTCAAGTAAACCAATCTGTACACATACCTCAGACATTCAAGCCTGTCTTAAGTGCTATACATTATGTAACTACGCAAAATTTCCTGTCTTAGACTTAACCTTTTCGGTAACTTGTCTGATCCTTTTAACAGCTGTGCTGTTCTAAGATTTACTATCTTTTTTCCCTCCTGATGACTTACGCTTACCCCCTGTAACAGGAGTGTTTAGTGGGGTCGCGCACTTCTGCGCCTGCACCGTCTAAATGTTTTAGTACCGATCACAAACATGCATAACTACCGTGTTTTAGGGACTTCTGTAGAAAACGCGATTATTTATTGCTCTGTTTACGTCTGGGGCATTTTTTTTTAACACATCACTATATCTTTGAAGAACATGAATTTCCTACCGCGTTAAGTTTCATGCCGATATTTATGACACTTTGAAATTCCTGCATTGAGTGTTGATCTAGAAAGAAAAGAACTTTTTATTTGTACTATAATGCAAGCAGGTAAAATCAGTGCAAAGTTGCTATTCAGCAAAATATATTGGAGTATATCAATTTCACAAATTACCGCTCATGCATAATTGCAGCATTTTAAATTCTTTGAGGCACAGAACACAGAAATACTTTCCTTTTTAACTGATAGAAGGTAGATTCAGTCAAAGCCACTGTCAGCAAGCTAAACAATATGTACAAATAAATAAAAGGATATGTGGACTCAAACGAAGCCACTGTGCCTCAAAGCCCTAAGGATTTCTGTAGAAAACGCAGTTTTTACTGTCACTTTATTAACTGTATTTTTTAAGCACATTAGTACATTTTGGACGAATAGAAGCTTCTTACAGCGATAAGTTTTTGGCTGATATTTATGAGCCTTAAATTGCCTGCATTGGTGCTTGATTTGTAAAAAAATCTTTGCTTTTTATAAGAAAACAGAAAGATCATCTAGTTTTTAGCCTACTTTCCCGGTAAATGTCAGAAAAAGAAGAAAAAAGCATGAAAGAAGGCTCAATGCATCTTAAAAATATCGCGAAAAATAAAAAAATGTCAAAAATAATTAAAATAATTAAATAAATATCGAAGAATTAAAAATTGGAAAGTAGGGTATTGAGATGGGGAAAAATGTCTGTCTGTCGGTCTGTCTGTCTGTCCCTTCAACTTCTAATAACTTTTGAATGAATAGTCCGATTCGAAAAAACTTTTTTTTTGTTCGAAAGATCTCGGCAAGGACACCCCTTTCCCATATTTTACTTTTTGATTTGAACTATTTTTTGTTCAATTTTAAACATTTCAAAAAAACTTAACCTTAGCGTCTACGGGGAAATTCAAGGCAATTCCGAACTGTGAGGCGAATTTGCTTCAAACAAACTTTGTAGGAAAACGCTTTTGATGAAAAACGTGTATGTAAAATATCTTTTTGATTTGAACAATTTTTCCGTTCAATTTTGAACAGTTCAAATCCCTTAACAATAGCGCCTACGGGGAAACTGAAAGTCAATGTAGATTCTGTTCTTGAAGGCGGATTAACTTCAAACACATTTTGTTGGAAATAACTCTTGACGCTAAACTCCAGAGTTCGACTCCGAGAACTTAGGGGCACTTGACTCCGACTCCGACTCCTGTGCCCGACAATTAACCGGACTCCGACTCCCCGACTTCGACTCTGACTTAGTGACAAATGACTGACTCCGATTCTTAAATATTCGACTCCGACTCCTTTATCTCAAAATGAGATTGACTTTGACTCCGACTCCGCAGCTATGGTTTTAACTGTGAAATAATTATTGTTGATATGACTTGTTTTTATTTTTACGCTAAAGTTTCAATTTAGGTACTCATTTTTTTGGCGTATAAACTCGAAGTCATTTATGTTTCTACTTAAAGATATGCGCAGACGATTTTTTTTTTTTTTTTTTTGACAATGAAAATTATTTCTTAAAGTTTTGTTTTGGTGAGTGCATTAATACATTTAAAAAAATGTTTTTGGCAACAGGGGAAAAAGACGATTTTTTCTGATATGATGTATTTATTTTAATGAGCTTAGTAGTTTTAATTATTATTTTTTCGTTTTGAAAGCTGTTAAAGATTTTTTTTTAATGGAAAAAGTGTATTAGCTGCTTTGTTTAAAAGTTACTGCTATTTTATTGTTGGTTTTGTTTTTTGTTTTGTTTTTCTTTTTTTTTTTTACGCATCTAATTTTTTTAGATGAGTGAGGAATATTTTATTCCTAGAAATCAGCTTAAAGTATTTTAAAAATATGTTTGAAAAAATTTGCGACTTTAGCTATTTTTGAGAATATTGATCAGGTACTAGAAAGTAGTATGGGTGTACGGGAAAGTAGGCTCGTCTAGTTCTAGACAGAACTTCTTGTTTAATCCAACAATAAAGATAGCATCCAAATAAAATAACGCACAAACGGTTTTAGAAGCAGACGTAAAATTTAATTCCAAGTTTTACAAGGAGGAACTTGTTTGGGAGAGTAATTTGTATTGAAATACTTTTAAAACCAAAATATTTTCCATTATTAGTAAAAGTAGAGTTAGCTGAAAGTATACCCCTGTCCATGATTGGGGAACTCGACATTATTGAAACAGAAAACTGCAAATACACAAATGAAAAAATTGCATTATGCGTGTTAATATGGGTCAAAAGGAATTCCTCTTTCAATTCAGAAAAAGTTTTTGACTTTATGGACGAGAAGCAGCCATCAGAGTATGGTCTAAAATTTATTCATGAAAATAAAAAAAATAATAATTAAAGTGTAATTTGTTTCCGACTAAAATGTCAAAACTGGTACATTAACGCACTGACACACCATGACGAGGTCGGAGACGTCAAAGACTGTAATGGCGCATGAAATGAAAGGTAGCTTGGACACGTCAGTTTTCAATGACATATAAAACTAATGACGTCCAGAATATGTCAGTCTACAATGGATCTTGAAATGAATGACGTTTAAAGAAGTCGATATACAATGGCATAAAATGAATGGCGTCTAGAAGTAGGGTTGTTTGATTTAAACAACGTTGGTTTGAGCCATGAATTAAACCACGATTTAAACCAAGTGTTTTCTTTTTCTGAAAAAATACTTTTTTTTTTTTGTAAAACTTAATCATTTCCCCCCAAATGTTTCCACAAATTTTACATATGATTGGAAAATGTAAAATCCTATTAATGTAAAGTAACCAGCAAAGAATTAGAGATTAAATTTGATTAATAAATTTGCAAACTGTTTTTTACGTTCAATGTATCGCAAATTTGCTAAATAGTTTTTCTTTTTTTCTTAAATCAATGAATTTTTCTTATTAGGTATATAAATGTAAGGCAGGCTATCCATGTTTTTCTAATATTAGATACAGAAAAAATCCAAGTAGCTTGTTGTAATTTTCAATTCATTTATCTTTCTTTCCTTTCTCTCTTACATTTCAAAATAAAATAGTCCAAACAGCATATTTCAGTCAAAACATCATTTTACTACTTAATTTGATTAATTACTTAAGATTTATAGAAATCATGTATCATTTAAGAAATCTGGAGTGTATGTAAATCTAAACTCATATTCATTAAATACTCACGACTTTCCTAAAATAAATCTTTCTTCTTATAAATAGAGTTTGAACCAGATGTACCCGATTTAAACCAAACAAACCAGCTTTTTTTTTAACAAAAAAAAAGGTTTTTTTTGAGCAATCACAATTGCTTATTGTTCTCATGTTTTCACGTGCTATCATTTTATTTTCCCACCAGCACCCTCTGCCAGTACCACCGTCGGCCGGCTCCTCACGATGCTGCTCCTATAGCGAAAACCGTCTCCAGGTTGCGTCCATATCCTACACACACGCGCATACAAACTCACACACCTACACACACACATACACACACTCCTACACACACACGAATGCCTACACACAAGCGCGTACACACACACAGCACTGCATACACAACATGCACAGACATGCATACATACACACACGCACGAACGCCTACACACAACATTGCGTACACAACATGCACACACATGCTTACATATATACACACACACACACACATGCACGCACCCACACACATGCGCCTACACAAACACACACACGCATACATACACACACACGTTCGTGATTGCGAAAAACATAATTTGAATTCAAGATGCCAAAAATTCAAATTAATTTTTTTTTAACCAACCCTGCCCAGAATCCAACAGTATACAATGGTGTATGAAATGAATGACGTCAGTGAGAAGTCCGTCTGCAATGGCACATCAAATGAATGACGCCTAGACCATGTCAATATACAATGGCATGTAAAATGAATGACGCCTAGAACATGTCAATATACAGTGGCACGTAATGACACAGGATATAAATGGCGACGTCTAGAAGATGTCATTCTACAATGGCACGTGAAATGAATGACGACGTCTAGAAAATTTCAATATACATTGGCACGTGAAAGGAATGACGTATCTTAGACATTATTGTTTGTCAAGGAGTTGATTGCAAAATTGATTAAAAGTGATTTTATTATATAAAAAGATTATAAATCTAAATTTTAAAGGAAAAAAAAGGATTCATCCCAGAACTAACATGCATTGTTCTCAAAAATCCTGCTAATTCAATTTGAGTATCGATTTAAACGCCACCGATTTCAGTCACAATGTACGGCAGTGGATAGCATAAATAACAATGAAAAGAAACTTCTGTCCATTAAACAACCGTTACGGTTTCGACATCACCAACGAAAGTAACCCTAAAATGGAATTACTTTTAAAAAATGAGAGAGCGGTGTGATTGCAAAAAAGGAAGAGGAGCACCCCCAAACCATACATAACAGGTTATTGATGAACTCTTCGTTATTATGTGAGAGATCAGCTTTAAGTTTCCGCCTCCTGGCGACAGAAAGTGAAATTGTATGCATTTTAGGTGTCCATTGTTTTGTTTCTAAAAGCGACTCCCTCCGCGTTCGCACACATTTCCATCATAATAGACGAAACTTCAGGTTTTTAGTTGTATGGAGCCCGCACAAAAGGATGACACCGTCTCGCTATTTAGCTATCCGGGTTGATAAAAATCAGATTTTATCACCTTTTGGCTGATTTTAATACTCGAGATATATTTCGATTAATGGCTAAAGGGCAATCCCATGACTGAATTTGGAGTTTTGTTTTCTCCCTTGCGGTATTAAATCTTGTAACTCGATTCTAACACTTATCTTGCACAATGCTCATTGCTAAAAGCCCTCAAGTCTGGATGAAATCCGAGTTCACCAAGCTGTAAACCTTAAACACATTATGTCTTTTCATCCAAATAAGATCACTTATTTTGCATTGAAAAAGGGGTTTCTTGTGACCCCGAAACACGTGTCTGCAGTAATCTGAAATTTTGTGCAAATAGCTGTGTGGGTTTTTTTCTTATTTTCTTTTTAAGCACAAAGGTATCTTTTCAACTTTATTTGTAAGCATGTTACCTGACAGTATGCCCGTCTTTTTAAATTTTCTAGATGGAGAGGGGCGGGGATTAGGGGTTAGAACTCATTTACCTATAGATTTTGTTTTCTTGAAAAACAAGGGTAAATACAATCTTTTCTCAGAGAAAGGGGGGTCAACGGCCTCTTCCTGGTCGCCCCCCCCTATTAGCTGTCATTCAGAGTATCTGTAATTCCCAAAAAAGTTCTTTATTTTCAAGACATAAGCCAGAGTCGTCATTTTGATTTTTTTCAGGGTGGGGAGTGGGGGGCAAAGAGTGCACACTCAATGCAAATTTGATCGAAAAGCCGTAAAAACTACGCCGCAAAACTTAATTTTTCAAATCCGAGGGGGGAGGGCATTAACTGCTCTGATCCCCAGAAATGACGGTCCTGATAAAATCATACCAAGCTGCTTAATCTAGTTCATTTTGTTTCAAACTAAACTCAATGTCTCTCATCAATTCACCAATCTGTGACCCAATAAATGGCTCAGCTTTGATCCTATGTTCCTTCAGACAGTAGTGAGCTGAATTTCACTATAAAATTTCAACATGGATTTTGGCATCATGACTAAATAAAGCAGACGTGAGTACTGCCGTAACTAATGTGTAATTTGAAAGTACAAAACTAGCAGGATGAGTACAAAACTAGCAGGGGAGACCGGAGATAGTTGACGAACTTTTTAAACTTCATTTTTTTAAAGGTTGTAAATAAAGTATCAGCAATAAAATCGTATTTTTATTTTGACAGTACTATGCTTTGACAATTTTTTACATAACTTTTTGTGAACCTTCGCAGAGTTCGCACACTTGCCCGTCACGGGGTAAGTAGGCGAGCCGTATGCGGTAAGTTAGCGAATTGAGAAAAACTCATAATAGACACAGAAAATTTCACATAAAGCCTCAATGTTGCTTTAAATAAGCAAGTAAAACTTACCAGTGAATGAAAAAAAAGTGAAATTAGTAATGTAATTGCTTTAAAATTAGGTATGTTGCACGATATAAAAGATTTAACCGATTTTAGAAGTAAATGCTGAAAAATACAAACATTATTAGAAATGAACTATTTTATTTGCATCCATTCTTCTTTTTTATGTTTCTTTTGGGTTTACATTCCTGTTTTCTTGGATTCAGAGATTTGTTGTACGTTTTGGGGACTTTTCGTGATGATTTTTGTTAGATTCTTTATTCCTGAAGAGCGTATTTGACTGGAGTAATTAAAGAGTATTGCTGTAGTACTCTTTCGTTTCCATTCTTTTTTGATCTGACCCTGTACAGCTTTGGATAAGGTCGTATATGACCTGGAGTAATGCTCAGAGACGTATGTGGGGTTAGCTGAGACATAGCGCTATCTTCAGTAAGAAACTCTAAATCTGAGTAACTGAATCTGCTCTAGGACATGTACATCCAAATTTATTACTTTCTTCCATCATGGTTGCTGTTGGGATAAACAGATTCACTCATAGATCCAGGAGATAGGGAATCTGACTGATCAGTGATATAACTTGGCATGAAGTCACTCCCTGAAAAATTTTAGGATTGCAGGGAAATACACCAATTCTTTTGAAATCATTCATAATATTTATGGGGCTTGCTTCTTGTGAAAAAAAAAAAAAAAAAAACTTACCACCGTAGGTGCGTCTTATGTCGTCATTGACTTTCTTGGATTATTCTCCAACCAAGAATCACAGGCGAAATTAACATAAATCTTTAATTTTTCAACAGGCCATGTAGTCCCTTATCAAGAGGCAGCAACTTATGGCTACAAAGTGGTGGGAAAGAGAGTAGTGTTATTATTATTTTTAGCAGTGTAGTAGTTTCCTTACAAAACTCAAGCCCTCCTATTGACGTGGGAGTCACTGCATTTAATTCGTAAATGTCTAGTAAGAGAATCAGAGGTTTTTTTCTTCCAACATCTAGTGTTTTTAGCAAAATCCTTAACGAAATCTGGAAATGTTTCAGCTGTCATCCACCCACTAGGGAATGCACCATACATGCAGTATTACATCTGGTGCGATTTTCCGAGCGTTGTTTTTTCTCTTGTATTTTCTGATTTCCGGAAAGAAGAGCACGTATGTTGGCAATTGTATCAGCATCTCTATACGAAATGATAAGCTCAAGAATAGTGTAACTAATGCGATTATTTCATTAAAGTGACAAATTAAAGAATTTAAAATTTCAATTGTTCAATGTTTTGACTATAAAAACTTAGTATGCGAATTCGCACACTTACCCGGAAAAAAGTTCGCCTACTACCCTAACTCGCCGTATTGAAATTAAGTTGCACTGGTTCAAAATGGTTTCATAAAATAATCCGAATATGACGTCATTTGTAGCGTAGAAGCGTGGGCTATTCAATATTAATAAATTTTGGTAAATTACTCTACTATTATATGTTTTCTAAAAAAGTAACTAAGGATGAAAAAAATTACTTAACAGTGCGAAAAAACAACATTCTCTCATGCAACACGTTTGGTTTGGCAGATTTCTCTGAAAATACACTGACAGTAGAGAGGCATCTACGTGGTTACGGGACAGCTCACTCAGAGCTGTCAAACCAAAAACGAGAAAATTATTTAACATTCGCACACTTACCCCTTCGCATACTAGCCCCGGTCTCCCGTATACATTTACATCCTGAGGTGATAGAAAAATTTGTTGCTAAAGTTCGGAATCAGCTTACGTGAATCCCCAACCAGCATATGAGGTCGTGAGAAGCAAAGGGATGTAAGTGGCAAAATTAAAAATTTGGAGATAACCAGTGCACATGGTAGGTGAACTTCTCTTCCGTCTTGGGCAAGAGATGGTACTAGTAGCCCTGGTAGTTGCTGCTATACAGCATGATTTAGAAAAAAATTTCAATGAAAGCCTACCTAGGATATTTTTTTTATAATGTGTTTTACTCAAAACTTGAAAATGTCCACTTACATCACTTTGCTTCTCACTGCCTCATATGCGTACTCTAGTATTGAATTTAAAGAACAGGGTAACCGCGTGACATCATTTGCAACTGAAAAAATGTGAACAATAATGAAATCGATGAAGTTAGAATTCTGTGGCACCTATCATACACGTGTGTTCTTGCACTTGTAACTAATAAATTCTCACCTCACTTTACATGAAAACTTTAGTTTTCAAGTTTTCCCTGCTTAAAATGTTTGAACGAAGACACTCATGCTCATTTCGCATGTCGGCCACATTTCATTTATTTATTTATTTATTTTGAAGTAGAAGAAAAGGAGGCATATATGAACAATTTTTATTCATTTCTTTATTTTTCAAAAATACATAAATTTCTCAGCGCACAAAATGTCCCCATGATTAAATAGTCTTTTCTCTGTGTCATGTAATCTTTTGAGATTTCTTAAAAAAAATTTCCTAACTTTATGATACTTTTAAAAAAAAGTTATCAATTGTGCACATGCGCTACAACGGGGATACACATGTGAATAGGCCTGGGGCACATATGAACACGATTAAAAAATTCAGGACAAGCATCATATTTTGAAGAAAAACTCTTTAATATAAAACATATTCGTTAATTCCCATTACAATGAAGAGTTTGTAACCAATACTGCGGCAGTTTATATTGAACAGTAATTTTGTCATTAAAGGAAAAAATTCCCAAACCTATAAATTACTTTTAAATTTAGCTCAAAGTAAGTTTTTTCGAGAAAACATATCTCAAGCTTACCTCCATCAGAAAAAACACTTACTTTTAATTTATTCTTTTCTTGGAAATTATTTACGTACGAAAAAGTAAAACTACTGCAGGTTTTAGAATGTTCATAGATTAAATGATTAGACTGAAAGCTGTGCATTGACACAATCTTAAACGGAATTACACGGAAAGGCCACATGGTATGTGTGGTATATGTAACAAAGGTAAAAATTTAAAAAAAAACACATTTTCACCGAGGAAAAAGTTCACAGAAAACTTTGAAACTATAAAAGGGGAGTGAAATAATCAGTTTGCTGCGCTGAACTTGGAATGGAATTCACTGAAGATTCTTACTTTTTACACTACTCCCATCAGTGGAAATAAATGCTTCAAATCCTAATTTTGTATATTCCAGGAGGCAACAATGGTCACCCTTCGAAAGGCCAATTCCTAATAATCGCCAAGATGCTTTGTGCCTACAACTCATAAACTGACTGAATGAATAACAAGGGAACTAAACCCAAGAGATTCTTTACCTTCCCTCACTGCATTTTGTTCTTTTTCATCCAATTAGACAGCTGCTGCTGCGATTTAATTATCCTAAAGAATTCTTATCACTTGCATTATCTCCTGCTCGATTTATTCGACGGCTTAAAATGTAAAAGTACGAATTAAATGCAGTGACAGTAATTTATTTGTGTAAGTGAATTGTTTGAGATTATTTATAAGCTTGAAAAAAGATAGGTTTAGCATGTTTGTGGGAGAGTTTTTTAGGTGATAATGCTTTTTCTTTTCTTGAATAAAGTTTGAATGGCAGATGGAGTTTTTTTCGTTTAATTGACTCAAAGAAGAAAAACAATGAGTTAAATAGTCTTTCAACAAAAGATTCTGTGCGAAGATTGCTTCCCGTAAAACTATATATATATATTTTTTTACAAATGATTTTTTTCTAGTGTTATCCCTTTATTCAATGCTGTTGCAGATTTTTAACACAGGTTTTAACATGCTTTAAACTTCCCAATGGTTAAATAGTGTAAGTTGATGCAAAGGTACAACTTGACTAAGTAGAGAAGACGGATCAACAAGAAGCGAAAACGGATGACTTCCTTTGATAAGAGGTAGGATCAGGGAAATCGCTCTAGCAGATCTCCCGGACTGCTAACTTTCCTGCTTGCGCGTTCTCTGCTAGCGCGAACTCATTGATCCTACCTATGTACAGTAAAACCTGTGAAGTTGACCACCCTTGTAAGTTGACCACCTGCCTAAGTTGACCGCCTTTTTCAGGCACAGAATTAGCCCTTATCATATAAATCAACCTTTGTAAGTCGACCACCTGTTTAAGTTGACCTATAAAGTAGTGTACTGCAAGTGGTCAACTTACACAGGTTTCACTGTATTACAAAATGTAGTGGTCCGTTTCCGCTTACAACTCATCCGCCATCTATCCGTGGTCAAGTTAAATAAACTGCAAGGGTTACACTTTACAAAAATTTTAAATGTAGTAAAAATGAGTTGCACCAAACTTTGAAACTTTCATATGAATTGAGCTTTATTTATGGAACAGATACATGTTATAATGTTGTAAACCTGTAGCATAATTTCTATACCATTCAGGTAAAGGACATTAAGTCACAGAAATAAAATTAGCCAGTAATGAGTCTAAAGTTTTCCTTGTTGTGATAACTTGTATTACTGGATTGTTTATTACGCGCTTATAAAAATACAATTTGTTTGTCAAAATCTTAGTCCTTTATACCTCTGAATTGAATGCACTATATCTTCATATTGTCATAGTGCACCAAGCCTTATATTATGGCAGTAAAAACACTCCGCTTTCACAAATATGTTTGTTTTGTTTTTACTTTAAAAGCACGAAATGAAAATTTCATTATTTTCTGCTTCAATGTTTTTTTTTTTTTTTTTTTTTTGTAATATCCACATTAGTAGTGTTTCCCGTGCTTTAGGTGAAAGATTTCTTGTCTTTAAAAAGCCTCTGATACTACCTTTTATGATCTTCCAGTGATGTCTGAATCATCTTCGTCGGTCAATAGTTCACGCGACCTGTTCCGTAAAGTGCCTCTGGGGTGTCTCTGATACACTTTGTATGCTATAGCATTATATAGAAGGCAATTCAGGGAATCTCCCTCTCGCAGGCATCTCTCTGTTATGAAAAGTGCAGGCAGATGATTTTGAATTTTTATCGTACATCTCACTTTACCAAGTACAGCTTTAATTTAACGTATAAGTTTTTTGGGGAGATTCTAACCTCTGCCATTGCTTCAAATAGCTTACCTCTCTTTATGTTGCCATATACCGTTTTGAAATCTATAAATAGATGGTGCGTTTTGAAACAGCACTCTATAGCTTTTTCAAGGACTTAAATTATGTTTATGGACTTGAACTATTTACCAAAAAAACTAAATTTTATGTGTTCATATATTTTGAGTTAAAATTTTAATTTTAATATGTAGCTGCAGTTTATATTTTAAAGCAGTACGGCCCTCCACCTCCTTCCACATAAAAAATAATATGAGTGATGATGTATTGATTAAAGAATTTACTCTCCTTCTTTTTTTTTAGTGAAAAAACACTTCCTGAATTCTACCTAAATAGTTTGGCCTGTGGTAACCTTTTCCGACTCCTTCAAAGCACTTATCTACCTGAAAATGAGCCGGACACCAGAATAAAGTAACGATACACAACATGTTTGCTCTCTACAACCCTTCTTCACGATCCAAAGGCTCGAAAAACAGTTCCTTTAGAATACAGAAAATCTCTGCTTTTGCGACCTTTTTTCTTTTCATTCGCGGTGCGGACATTTTAATTAAGGCAGGCCAAAAAGTCTTGCCGTTTTAATGATTAGGGGGTCTTTGCGGCAAGTCACTTTCTTCTCACCCCTAAGCCCTCTTTTCGAAGCAGCACAATAAAAATTAAAACTCAAGAATCTTTTCATTTTCGCGTTTAGCCTCTCTCTCTCTCTTAAGGAACTTAAGCCCCCCGGCTGTCTGGGAAGCAGGACTCGAGCACAGCTTGGCGCAGTTCCTTGTCATCTTTTCTGCAGGCAGCAGTTGATGCACTGCAAAGAAGGTTGCAACTTTTTCTCCGAGATAGTGAAGGAGGAAAAATCGCCAATAATCTTGCCAAGTAGGAAATTGGATTTATGTTGTAAACAGGATTATAACAATTGAAATATGCTTTCATTTTGTAGAAAATGCTATGCTCTAATGTTAGCAAAAGACAGTATCATCTACTAATATACGAGTATAATATAAACTGTAAAAAGAATTGTAGGCTACATTTTTTAAAATTTAAACAGTTTCAATTTCAGCTTTACCTAGGACATACAATATAAAATTGTTAAAATGGAGAAAAAAGTATGTTAATTTAATTTAATGCAACTAAAGACATAAATACACTTGTACAAAATTAAGGACGAAGTTCAAAAATCAGCATATCAGCGGAACGAAAAGGCAGAGCGGAGTGAAGGACCAATCAGGGAATCTACTACAGTCAGGTACGTTTAAACATGCGAATAAATGTAGTTAGAAATGGTGGTGGGAAGTATCGGAGGGGGAAGGGGGTAAAAAAGTTGGCGGTGTAAGCTCAGTATCTCTGGGAGAGTGATTGCACTGCGTGTATCAGTTTAAAGGACGCCGAGTTGTTACCTCAGTGAGAAATATCGAACAATCCATCTCTTAGGCGGCATCTGGACGATTTTAGCTAAGATGGAATTATTGGAAAAAATGAAATTGTACGATGCATGAGAAGTGTGACTGCGGAGTTCGGGATTGCTCATAGAATCGCTTCACGATTTTGGTGTACATTTCAAATCGCAATAGCAGCTGCCCGGTGGTTCAGCAGTGGTCGTCCACAAGTAGCCATGGCAGCAGACGGCCAATATATTGCCTCACGGGCAAGAGGGAGCTGGCGGGAGAAAGAGCAAAACACATGCAGCAGACTATACCTGTATTTTAAAACATATCGTATCATACCGTAACCAAAAGGCATCACAGTTATGGTATGTTTATCCGATAACCTGCACAGTGTGTACCTTCAACACTTGCTCATTGAATGTGTTTTATGTTTATCCAAACTGTGCAGATAATCTTTGGATCTAGTCCTCTTTACGGATGGAGGCAGATTTAATCTGAGTGGTGATTCTGGAAGTATACACATCTGGAGAGAGCAGGGAACATGCAAACTCTCCAACACCATCAAAGAATCGTTTTAAAAGTCACGGAGTCACTCACATCTTCAGAAGAGGTTCAATCACTTAAACCTGCTATTATAACTAGGTTCTCCTTCCTTTTGTGCATATATTTAGAGGTGGTGTGAGTCTTCAGTTCCTTTTCATGGATGACAGAACTCCACCATATTCTACGGTTACTATCAAAGATCTGTTGGAGAGAGAGAGAGAATATTGAGCAACTGGATTGGCCGGAAAGGTTTTCGAATCTAAATCACACCGAGCATGTATGGAACTTTCTAGGAAGACGCCTGGCAGCAGGTAATTTACGGTCAATACAGTAACGATTCTGGAGCTGCGATTGGCACTACAAGAAGAAAAGAATGGGCACCACCAACTAGTGTTCATATCCTCTACTAAATGCTGGATGCTAATTGCTGAGCAGCTACTACGAGAAGACTTCGACCTTTAATCGTGTTGCTATCTATGGTACTTTTTCAATAAAGTTTCTTTTTATAATTTTTGATTTCTTTTTGGGAGTGTTGCTTACATATTATGATCGTTCTTAAGGTTTGAAGATCTTATGTTATTATTTGTGTTGATTTGAAAAATGTTTGTGCAGTGGTATAAAGAGAAGACAGTTTCGTCCTTAATTTTTACACACCATTGTACATGATATTCCCCAAAAAATTAACAAAGACACGATACATGAAATACACCGCCAGCTCAGTCATTTCCTTCCGAGGACTGCAGGTCCTCGGTTGGAAATGACTGAGCTGGCGGTGTATTTCATGTATTTCTGCTTTAGCCCTGGCTATTGGGCGGTAATTTACTGAAAGACACGATAGATCGATACGATAACTAGTAGTAGTTTAAAAGCGAAAAAAATAGTTATATGTGTTTTTCTTTAAATTTTATTTATTTATTTATTTATTTTTACGGAAAATATAAATACATTATAACATTGTGAATATGTATCGAATAGAGTGAAAAATTCTCGTTTTTGGAAAAAATAGTGATCTTTAATTCTGGGATACAATCTCTTCAAAATAAGGACGGTGGTACGACATTGAAGCTGAACATTATTGTTGAATTCCTTGATAGAACTTTTTCTTTTTTCTTTTTTTTTTTTTTTTTTTTGAACAGTTTTCAGCGGCTTTAAACGTATCTTGGGAAGCCGGGATAAGTTGAACTATTATTAAAGTGTTTTAACGAAGCTAACCTACAGAAGAGTTCTTTCTTAAAACCATTTTTAACTTGAGAGCCTTTTCGTTGATTTACTAGATTTTTTGCAGAGTGTCAAAGTATGAAAAATAGTACAAAACTAAATTCAGTATTACAAACTATTTAAGTATTTCTTCATGTATAAAAATTGAGGTTTTCCCAGAAAGAGTAAATAATACACTCCTCAAAAGCAAAAATTGCAACACTAAAAATCTAGTATGTTGTGGCCATCACGAAGCTTTCTTCTATATCTTTTTTATGAATTTTGATCCCTCCCCATGCTTGACGAGTAATCAATATTCCCTACAAAAACTAAAATTACGCACGCAAAAACTTGACGACCATCCCGATGTCCAAATTATTGCAAAAGCAAAGCAAAGAGCGAATATTGAAAGTTATTTTAAAAGCCTTGCTTGAATTCATTACAAATATTTTATTTATTAAAAAACATAAGATGGCAACAGTTAAAAAAAAATAAATCATTGAGATAATATTTCCGATCATTTCCCAACAGTGGGGTTGTTTCCTTCAGTCAAAAGCAAAAAATGTACTTTTGTCACTAAAATTGATAGAATAAGCAAAAAAAAAAAACATGGACCCAGAAAATACTTTTATTTTCCCAACAGTTATTTTTTAATTAATTTTTTTTAAGTGTCCGATTTTTCAAGCAAGGCGTGGTAAGCGCCAAAATGCGTCACAAATGATGCATTTTGGCGCATCTTTCTATCGCGTTTCCACGTAATGATAATCAAGAAGCAAATTAAACTTTCGTTCTACGCTTGCTATCAACCATATCGTTGCCAGTGGACGTGAGTAAATATGCGATTTAAATATTTTGCTCTGTGAATGGCATTTTATCATTTGTGATGTCATCGGCAGAAGCGTAAAAAATGAAAGCACTCCGATTTAAGTAATTTTTCAAAAGTATTAAACTTAAACAAATTATTTAAAAAAGAATCAGATCCGGTGTTTTTAAGCGTGCTCTTTCAGAAAAAAAATACTTTTAAGATTTTGGAAACGATCCCATTAGAAACACGTGAAAAACGCAGACGACAGTCTATTACGATTTACCTTTCTTATTGTTGCATTAATAAAGTTATTCGCACAAAAAAAAATAGCCCCTCTTGGAGCGATTGGCCCCAATCGTGAACCAACACCTGTGCATAGGCGTAGGAACCGGGGGAGCTGGGGGAGCTTGGGCTCCCCCTGGAATATTTCAGACAGGCTCAGCTCCCCCGGAAAAATTCTCGCACTGCAGCTTTTTGCCATACAGTCTGCCTCAAACCTGATTTCAAACATGTGATCTGCCTTTTCTAGGAATTTCCACACAACAAGCAACAAAAGCAGGGGACAGATGGAGTGGTCAGTGCATTTGAGTTCGCTTTCACTCTTTTCCTCCCCATATATATCATTTGAACAAATTTTTGAATTTCTTTAAAACTTAATTTTTTTGTTTTTGGTGGGAAATATTGTCAAGAGAAACAACCTAAATCAGTGCCATACCTAGAAATTACTTTTCGCAACGCATATCATTGCTGTGATAAAGAAACGCAATTTATAGAACCATCCCAAGATGAAAATTAAAAAAAAAAAAGAAACTTTGTACCAGTTCATTTGAGTTATTGTAAACCGTCAGGGATAGATATTTTTTATGAAGTTATAAAACTGCAAAGATAAGTATCATTCAAAGAGTACTAAAGGACAAGAACAAAAATTCACAGAAATAAAAATCGGTGAAATCTTCATTAGACTATTCATAGAAATATCCATAATTGTAAAAACAGTTACAATGTAAAACAGTTTAAACGGTTTATTGAAATGAAAAATTTTGAACAGATTTTAATTTAAGAAGTTAAATTTATTCTTGTTTTCTGCTTTCTCAAAATTAAGATTTTTTTCACTTACAGATATATTTTCATGTTAAAATTATTTTTCATTTATTATTTCAGAAAAAAGCTCCGGTAATATTTTATAGTTTCTATCAAGTACTTTTACTAAAATGTATCTAAACAAATTTAATACATAACGAACATTTCATTTTAACACATTTTAAACGTACTGTTTTTCCACCCTCCTCTTTCATTTATTTCCCTTTTTCTAGTTCTCTGAAAATAGGTATGTCTTATAAATGCTACGCTGCTAAAGGTCTCCCTTCCCGCCAAAACTATTTACAGAGTACCTCAAATTTTGTTTTCAGGGCTCCCGATTTTCTGAAAATTTCCGAAAGAGAGTCCCTAAATACCTGGCCCTCCAACAACATATGATATCTCATATAATGTTCCGTTTTTGGTGCTTCAATTTCAAAAACTTGCTGGGCCCCTAATTCTACTAACAAATAAAATCTACAGTCGTTTTTTTAGACTACAATTTATAAAAATTACTGGAGCGCGGCTGTCGAAACCCTTCTTTCTGATATTGAAGAAAAAAATAAAAAGAAAAAAACGACGAAATGGAGTTTTTACAATTACAATTTCGAAAAATTTAAGAGGAAGGAACCTCTTCTGATAACATGATTGAAGAACACTCTCTAAGACTTCAGTTTTAAAAGTTTTCCACAGGAGAACACAATACCCTTTTGTCCCCTAATTGGAGATTGTCTACAATTGCGTTTTTTGAAACTTTAAATTTGAAATATTAGGAGGGAGATGTAAATCGATTCGAAAAATCGATCGAGGACAATCCCTGAGTTATATCATTTTTACTAAAGTCAACAAATCAATCTATACTAATATTATAAAGCTGAAGAGTTTGTTTGAACGCGCTAATCTGAGGAACTGCGGGTTCGAATTGAAAAACTATTTTTGTGTTGAATAGTTCATTTATTGAGGAAGGCTATAGGCTTTCTTTCTTTCTTTCCTTTTTTTTAAAATCAGATTGACCGAAATATTTGTAATTGCATATTAAATGTGTAATTAATTGTTTAGTTCTATATGAATTCCTGATAGATGGCGGGGTAAGTTAACTCATCGAGAGGGTGCTGGCCGACAGTGTCAATAACTGCGAGGAACCATGCCGCGCGGCTCAGACGCTACACTGTTCTGGTCAGCGAACTGCTTTTTGAATGAGATTTTTTTTTCGATATTCAGGTACATAATTTGATTTTGTACGATTTTCCTATCGGGTTTTGTTTTCCTTATTTCTTCAACGTTTGTTTTTGTTTTTATAGTTGAAGATAGTTACTTATCTAAGTAAACAATATGATTTGCTGTATTATGCAACTGTGATTGTAATTTCTAACGTTTTTAGTAAAGTATTGCTTATTTGGAGAAACATTTTAAATAACAGAAAAAAACCCGCTTCACTCGCTAAAGGGCAGGGTTACGGTAACGTGCTTGCTTGGCGCGTTAAGTGATGAACTATACAGTTGAAGGATTATTTTGAGTTAAAAAGTTACTGTTAATATTTTTATGTGTTTTGGCGAATGGTTTTAAATTCCAAAGAAACTTTAATAGGTCTTTTGAAAAGGTGTGTACGCATTTTAGTTGATGAAAAATGATCATTTCACATAAGAAGGGGAGGAGAGGGGGGCGTGGATTTTTTTTTTTTTTTTTTTTTACGGACTTCTATTTACTTCTTAGCACGGGCATCGCCGTGTGGGTACTGCTAGTATTAGATATAGAAGAAAGTAAAAATGTGCGTAGAGGCATAACAAATGCAAAATCGACAGTGGTTAGATATATACGCAAATGTTTAAAATACAGATTTAAATGATCAATCATTAACCACACAACGTTTTCAGTACCTAATGTGCCTACCTCGAGCGGCTACACAGGCTTCAATTTGGCGAGGCATGCTATCAATGAGTTCATTGAAGATTTCTTTAGGTAACCTTAGCCAAGCAACATCCACTGTTATTTTCAGATCATCAATCGTTTGTGTCAGTGGTCCTTGGATCATGTCCTGTCCACTAAGATATCTCAGGTGCTCAAGGGAATTTGGGTCTGGAGAATCTGTTGGCTTGGGAATGAAGTTACATCTGGTCAGGCTGCAACAAGTTCGCCATGCCACATGCGCTCTTGCATTCTATGCTGTAATACCATGTTGCGTGTGACCTGAAATAAAAACGGGTCCCACAACTTGTATGGCGCAAGGTTTGCCAAATTGCAGATAATGTGTACCAGGGGCGCCGCACATCATGACCGAACATCATGCCATTCCAAACCACGATGCCCGGTACAGCTACGTGCACGGGTACGATCGAAGGGGTACCATTGGCTGCTCAGCACTGGACTAGACGCCTGGCATGGTGTCATCGTGATTGTATCTGGATCATAGAATGGTATCGTTGATTGTTTACAGATGAATCTACCCTTTGTAAAAAAATGACAGCCGCCGAAGGATATGGCGGTGCCTCAGAAAACGCTACGAACTAGCCCATTTTACTGAGCGTTCCACGGGTTCTGTTCCGGGCATCATGGTTTGGGGTGGCCCAATGTTTGATCATAGACCCTCTAGGTACACAGTGACGACAATTTTACAGCAAACCACTGCGTCAAACGAATCGTCTGTGGTTCTGTCCTTGTTTCAGTCCTCACGCCACACCGTATTAAAGCAAGGCAATGCCAGGCCGCATGAAGCACCCATAGATGTAGTATTAACTAGATTCACAATGAGAAACTGGTTCCATAAGCAACTGAGCCCTTTTAGTAGATGGGCAAGCGTCCGAAAAGCGCATGCGTCTGGCTTAGCGAATGCACGCAAACAACTTTCGCCGTAGTCTGCCGTAGTACTTTTGCGATGCAAACAGCGTTGTATCTGTATAGCTACTCTTTTGTTCGTTTATTTCATGTTTTGCTCGAGTTGTGCATCGAATCACACTACATCTATGGTCGCACCTGGAACTCGTAACAGCCGAACCGCATTTAACGTTCTTCGCAAGCCGTCATCCTCTCCTCATGAGAAACTCGTTTAGCATCTAAGGGATCTCAGTGGACGTGATATGAAGTGAGGCACAAACCTGCGAGAATGAGTGGTTATGACTTGTCTAAGGTTGACTCAAGAACTCATGGATTAACTAATTGATAGCATGCCTCGCCGGATTGAATCCCGTAGAGCTGTCCGAGGTGAGCGCATTAGATACCGAATACGTTTATTACTGTTTAATCACTTTTGTCTGTTTTTTAATCATTTTTATATCCATCTGACCACTATCGCTCTTGCAATTTTCACGACGCTACGAGCCTTCGATCTTGATGTTGCAATTTCACTTTTGAGGAGTGTTTGACTGGTTTAAGATCTCGTAGGCCGTGGTCAATCCAGGATGTTTCCGGCTAGTGTTTTGCATCACACATTTCAATTTTCTTCGGAAGTTAAATGGTGTGATTTTGCGGTGCAGTTTATGCTCTGAAGGAATCTGTGACATGCTTGGCAAAACACCATCCAGAAACATCTTGGATGTACCACGATCGACAAGCTCGGAAAATAGTTATATTATTTTGAATTGCCCATGGTTGTGTAAATGTTTTGTATGGTGTGATCTGGTGACGGCACAGTAGATTTGGTAAAGATATTTTGATTTTGGCAGGAGTTGGTTAATGGTAGATCTGATAAAGATATTTTAAATTTGGCACGGTTTGGTTAATCTTAGTATGGCGTAATCTAGTGTATATTTATAAAGATATTTTGAATATGACGTGGTTTGGTTAATCCTTAGTACGTTGTGATCTGGTGAATATATGATAGATCAGGTAACGATATTTTTAATTTGGCATGATTTGGTTAATCTAGTAAAAGGTATGTTTGATTTGGTAAGGATCAAGTATAATCTGACAAAGGCATGGAGTTATCTGGTGGAGGTACGCCATTTTTCGTTGTATGCATTGTGTGAAACCTTAAAAATACGAATTTATAATGTTGTTTCAATAAATTTAAATCGGAATTCTTTCTCTTGTTTTTTCTTTTTTTTTCTTTTTCGTAAGAGAAAAAAAAAGAATTGTTGGATGAAATGTTATACACTATATAGCAAAAAGCTCGACGCACTTAGAGTGACTGGATAGAATGAAACAAAATTTTACACACGTAATGACAACAATAATACAAGAAACTGAAAGAAGAGTCATCATTTTTTATGCGAAAAATCTCAAAATAATGGGGCTTTAGTACCTTGTTGAGCCGCCGTTTTATTTATTTATTTATTTATTTTTTTTTTTTTGACTTATCTCGGGCATGTTTAGCAATGCTAAACAACCCCCATGAATCCAAATATCTGCAAAAAATCCAAGAACAGCAATGGGTCACTAAGGACCTCGTCCTTCGTAAAACCCAAACAAGATAGAATGTGCTCAGGTGAAACCTCTCCAGCAGAGCACCAGTGACACTCCGGAAAAGTCTTGATATTCCCAGAGAATCTAAGAGCTTTTGTGTGGCCACTCAGGAATCTCGAATATGTTGTCTGGAGGAGTGTACCCTTGAGTCTAAAGGACTCACCAGGACATTTTGCAAAATACCAGGCGTGTCTGGGAGGTGTTTTAAATTGGCGATTGAGCTCCATTTTTGAAATTGTGGAGATCTCACTGAAAGTAAGATCTCCACAAGGGCTCACACCCTCCGCAGCAGCAGATCTAGCCAAAAAGTCAGCCCTTTCATTACCCTCAACTCCAATGTGAGAAGGGATCCATTGAAAGTGAATTGTATGTCCTGATGAAAGAGTATGTAGTAGACTCAGAATGTCCAGGCTGGTCTTGTCGCCCACATTACTCCAATTAGCGAGGTGCTGAATTGAGGCACGACTGTCAGTCAAAATCCAGATTTCCTGGAAACACTCCTCCCGCTGAACAGCACACTGCAGACCCTTCCTGATAGCAATCAGTTCTGATCTAAATACTGAACAGAAATTCGGGTTTCTGATTTTAAATTCCAAGGCCCCAGAGGGAGTAGGAATGAATACTCCACTGCCCGAAACGCCATCTTCTCCCCTGCTTCCATCTGTATAGATTTTCAAGGAGAAATGTGGTATATTATGTATAGTTTCCAGGGCCATTTGTTTAACTAGGTCCGGTGGATCTGAACTCTTGATCACACTAGTCAGGAGCTCGTCATGGAAGTAAATTCACTCAAGCTCCAAACCAGCTCCTGCGTAACCCAGGAAATGTGTTTCCACATCGGAGGGAGGTAAGTTCAATGACCTTGCATAGGAGAAGGGGCTATGTTTCTTCAAACGAGTATTATCATTCCATGCAAGAAGGTAGGCTGAAGTCCGGTGTTGTTCTCTATAACTATATAATTTGCTAAAATACCTTGTAAGGCCACACTGTCTTATTTTTGCAAGGGCAGGCAAGTTGCTCTCAAAGAGCACTATATCATTTCGACAACTATGTCTAAGTCCGGCAATAATTCTAGCTGCGCTAAGCTGTACTCTTTCAAGTTTATTGAGATTGGTCTCTGAAACACAGGAGTAAACTGGGAAGCCGAACTCCAGTACTGGTCTAATGATAGAAATATAGGTAGTACGGAGGGTACTGGCCTCCGCACCCCAGTTTCGTCCAGAAATAAATTTGAGAATATTGAGCCTCTTCCTTGCCTTAATTGCTTGGCCTTCAATATGTTTATTACTTGTAATCTCTTGATCTAATGTGTATCCAAGATACTTAGCATTTTTAACGTAACTCAACTGGGTTCCGTTTATGGAGATCTTAGGTTGGTACCCATATAGATGTCTATTAGTAGTGAAAAAAGTTGTCAAAGATTTTGTAGCATTAAAGATTAATTTGTGCCTTTCAGCAAAGGCATGGGCTTTTTCCATGGCACGGTTGAGTCTGAGCTCACTCTCTCCGACATCCGAGCCGGAGCTCCAGACAATGATATCATCAGCAAAAATTCCGATTTCACAGTGTTTAGCTAATTCTTTTTCAATGCCAGTAATGTACAGAGAAAACAGGACGGGACTCAACACTGATCCCCTGCCCGAGGCCCAAAGGTTCGGACAGGTAATTGTTGTATTTAACTCTAATGGATCCGCCGTTTTATTCTGAGAAGATACACAAGGTAATACAGTTGAGCCATGATGCATGAAAGTCTCGTATGATGCCCCACGTCATCTCTTTAGACAGTTATTGTAAACGTGCCACTAATTCAATCAAACTTGTAGACAACCCATCTTACCATCCTAAGTGATCCCAGATGTGCTCTACATGTGACGAATCATGGGATCAGACAGGCTATACATGGTGACAATGCGGGGGAGGAAGTTCTGTGTCAACCTAGTAGTGTGTGACTGAGAATTGTCCTGATGAAAAATGACCGATAGTAGCCCTGCCGTGAGGGCTGACACATATGATTGAGGCATGTCACGAACGTATACCGCTGGGCTTTCGTGAAGCTGGGGATCAATATTAGGGATAATTGTTTATCGTAGCGATGGCATCCCATAACATCTCCTCAGTTGTAGGTGTGGTGTGCTACTGAAAACAAAGGTATTATTCGGGCTTTTTTTATTGTTGACTTCCGTTTGGAGTAGTGTCCCGTTCGACGGGAATGGATGACAACCAAATGGAACCAGATCATCTTCAGCGACGAATTCAAATTCAATTCGGGCGACGATGACTTTCGTGTACGTGCGTGGAGACCCCGCGATGAACGCCTCAATAGTTTCTTTGTTTTTCAGCGCTACACCGTATCTACAGCTTTGGTGATGTTATGAGATGCCATCACGTACAATACGCGGCAACCATAATATTGATCCAGAAAAACAGGATGTTTCAGTCACATGTGTTGGTTCACATGGCAGAGCTCCCAGGAGTCTTTTTTCAACAGAACAACAATCGGTCACACACAGCAAGGGTGTCGCAGGTCTTTCTCAACCACAACGTCATCTTCTCTGGCTTGCTGGATTCCCTTATTCGTCACAGATAGAGCATGTCTGGCGTCACTTGGAATGGTAACTTGAACAGTGGAGTACTGGACAGCCTATGAGTTTGAGGGAATTAGCGACGCGTTTACAGTAACTGCGGAAGGAGATGACGTAAGTCAGCGTACGAGACTTTCATGTCTAATAGCTTGCTTGTATTTCCTCGTGGATCTGCGGTAAGAGTGGCTGAACTAGGTACTAAAATGTCTATTCGTATAGTACGTTTTCAATATTAAATGATGATTTTGCTTTGATTTTGAAATTACTTTCTTACATCAATGTTGTCCTTATGTGTGTAAAATTTCATTTAATTCTGAGAACACCTCCATGGTGCGTCGATATTTTTGTTATAGTGTGTGTGTGTATGAGTCTTCATATGATCTTGAAGTTTAAAGTACCCAGTAGATTTTTTTTTAAATCTGTATTCACATATTGCACATTATTAGTGAGTTTTATTTCTTGCGTTTAGTAGTAGATCGACTCTACGTTACCCCCCCCCCCTCCATATTGTAAGCTTCTTGTAGAAACATTCATATTTTACCAGGCTCATGCATTTTCTATCCTTGTTTTGCACAAAATATTTTATTAACTTCCAAAATAAGTTTTTTCCCCCTTACTGCTGCTTAAATAGATTCATTTGTTGAGGAAGCATTTCGATTTCTTTTTTTACATTTTTATAACTCTAAAATAAATCGAGTGGTATTTAGACGACGGTCTAGTTGGCCTATTCAATAATCAGGTCCTGGGTGATATTTGTATCTTAGTACGAATCAGAGGTACAATGAAGTGATGTACTGCACTATTATTGAAGTTTTGCATGTTCTTGAATTTAATGAAAATTAATGACTTACCAGTTCTTACTTCCGAAAGAGAAATAAAAGCTGAGAAGAATTAGCTCTCTTTTTCTCACAATATAAAATTGAGTGAAAAAAAAAACCACACACACACACACAAATAAATTTGACAAACATTTATTTTGAGGCAAGATTATAGCAATTATATCAAACATTGTCGGAAAACTTAACCAATGACCAGGACTTTTTTTTTTAACAACCATTATTGCAATTCATGGCTGAAGTCGTGCTCTCATTTAAGAAAATATATTGCAACTAGAAATTCGCCCGTCAAGGTATGACGATTGAAAATTGCTTCTAGATTTGAATGAAGCCATTGCCTGTTTGATGATAGTTTGATAGTTGAAATTGTAACCCTAACTCCAGTGGATTAGCCCTAAGCTCCTGTAAAGAGCGTTGATTGTCTACCACTTTTTCGTTTCTTCATTCTCCTAATATTAAAACTTTACTAGTAAACAGTTAAATCACAGGATCCAGTTCAGCCTTGTTAAAATAAAGCATTTCCCTGCATGTCAAACATTGCCATAAAATATTATCAAATTTTCTTAACTGATTGATTTTTTGGTGCTTCAACAATGAAATAATGCAGTCACGCATGCTATGGCGAGTTTTATTGTTGGTGACGTCAGGGCGTTACCCGATCAGTGATTTTGACTATTGCAGATATATATATGAGGATTTGTAAAATTCATTTTTTTAATAATGAAATTGGAAATAGTTCAATTATCAACTTAGTCTAAATTAAGTTACAGAAATCGTATTTCAAAGTTTATTGTACTTTTGGAAATGAGCTTATAAATATTTAGCCTCAAATAAGAGGTCCTGTCTCAGTTTTCAAATTAAAACCAGAACTGAGACAAGTAATGAAATTAGTCGCCAAATGCGGCAACCTTACCCTTCCATTCTTCATCCCTTTCCTTTCTTTTCTTCCTTTTTTCCCCCCACAACCTCAAGAGAGGGTTAAAGCCCCTGCTGGAAGCATAAAGTGGCCGAGTAAATGCAATTTTGGCCAAATTAATTTTATCGCGAACGCAGACTTTATTCAAATTATACCCCAGTTTTCAGAACGCATAAATTAAAGGGTATTAGAGCGTCTCTCCTGCATTGCTTGAAAAAATAAATAAATAAATAAATAGAGAAGGGGAGGAAGGAGGAAAAATAAATAATAACGAAAAAAGGAGGTGAAAAAAATTAAAAATTCTTTCTTCTCAGAATAAATAAGTAACAAGTAAGGCAAAAATAAAAGCAACAACGAAAAAAAATCTACGGATATGCCGTGAAAAATGAGACTAAGGTTTAGTGGTGGTGGACATTTTACGTTGGGAGGCATTTGTCTTCATCAGCGTATTTTTCCACTGTGGTGTTTTTAGTTTGCTTTATGTGATATATATTCTTTTAGTTTTTTTTCCGTTATTTTTTACTCCCTGTCTCTCTCTTATTTTTCTCAAGACGCTTGTGACACATTCTTTTACAGCGTAGCATTTTGTAGCGTTCGAATAAAAAATTTTTGTTCTTTTTCTCCCACCCAACTGAAATTTTGACTTGAGCCCAGTCACTTTAGAAAGAATATTTTTTTCGTCTCGTATTTTTTTACTGATATTTCGTAGAAGATTTTTCTGATAGAACATTTTGTATATTTGTTTCGCAGCTTTTTTTTTCTATATTTTTTAAAAGTAAGAGTCGGTGTATATGGAACAAAATACATCAACTTTCTTGCTGGTTCGCTCTATATTTATTTTCTTTTCCTATAATACATGATAATATTTTTGCAGTGTTAAACATTTACGAAATTTGTCTTCTTTTTACTCTCTATTAGAAAAAAAGAAATAAAGAAAAGTTTTGATTGTCAGAAGAGTTTAAACCATTGAAATGTTTGAAATATCTAATAATGCATTCGTTCAAATAAAAAAAAAAAAAACTCATTTTTATAATAAAACAAAATCTTACAATTTGAACTCAAAATTTAACTTTGCTGGAAAATCTACTAATAGGAAAAATAAATTATGGCAAAAAGTTTTCCCGATAATCAAGAATTTCTGTATCTTTGATTTTGCTGACACTATATGGTTTAATCGTTTTTACTGGCAGCATTGAAATCACCACAACCCAGAATTTCCAAGAATCCCTAAAATTTTTCTTCAAGTTCATATTAAGGACCTTAATTAAAGATGTTATGCTCATGAAAGTTTTTTTTAAAGTATTTAGAGAATTTTCTCTTAACTTTTACTGTTAATTCAATGGAGGCACCAAATGTTCGTTATAGATTGAATTATATTAAAAACTGTGGCAAAAAATCGGGGTTGGTTTTGAGTTTGACAATCTTTTTCATAGAGAAATTTTCCAACCTTAAAATAGATTTTTTTAAACATCGGAACTTAGATTGGATAATCATGGCGGTTTGTTTTGTTATTGCCTGAAAGAATTTTTTTGCTTTTGTCATGTACCCTGTCTCTTCTTCTATGAAACGGTGATCCTCATATGAGGCAGTTAGAAACAAAAGAATGGAAGTGGGCGCTTTAAATTTTTGAGTTAAACGCGTTTAAAGTTCATATCCTAGGTAGGCTTCCATTGATTTGTTTATTTAAGCCATGCTGTATTGCAGCACCTACCAGGGCTACTAATTCTATAAGTCCAATCATATTATACAAAAAAAAAAGGCTAAAATCGCAGATTACGATGTAGTTCTGATTTTTTGATATGTTGTTTGAGTCAGTTAGGATAGTGTAAATCTAAGTTTGCAGTTTCCAAAAACCTGTGCTCGCTGCGTAATTCGCGAAAAACTGCGAAATTTTCAGACTTTTTTTAGTTTTTCCTTTATAACTCCTAAACTAACCACCTTTTGATGCTACATGTGACGCGTTAATGTGTTCTCGTTTTAAAGCACATTAAATTTTGAACAATTTAAGCTCAAGTGGTGTTCTGTAAAACCAATGGTTAAAGAGATATCGTACTTCAAAAACTAGGCCATTTTTGGCGAAAAAAAGTTAAAAAATGATGCTTTGATCACATTCCACGCCAAATATGGACATGAATTCCCACTCTAATTGAAAAAAACTGGATACACTGTTACAGTACATTTGCTTTCATTTAAGCCAAAAACGAAGTCTGTAGATTCAATAGTTCTTTTACAATCGCAAAACAAATTGTCGGAAAATTCGATTTTTGAGACAAAACACTTTTTAAGACAATATGTAAGATTCTATTCTAAAAAAGGGAGCAAAGAATGATATAATAAGACTCTAATGCGTGTTTATCTACGTATGTGTGCTGGAAAAACACGGCGGTTATAGAAAACTTAAATGAATCAATAATTGACATCCCTATGCAAATAACGCAAGCATTCCTTCCCCGACGTATCTATGCCTTTAACATTGATGAATTTTTGATCGTATTTCATTTTTCAACTGGAAAGTTACTTACTGAGTTTTAGTTTGAATGGAGAATAATTTTGGCATCAGACAAATTTGTAATGAGATTTAGACACACGGCAGTGTGTCAGCCAAGTTCGGAAATGAGGCGACACATCTGCCAGTGTGTATCTTACACGAACCATGTCAAGCTACTTTTGACACCCTCATTTCTCAAAAACTATTAAATCTACGTGCTTGAAATTTTGTATGTCTAGTAGAGCTGCATAGTAGACCTATAATCCTGAATTTCATGAGTGTACCTCTTATAGTTATGGAATTATTACTATCTGAAAAGTGTCATTTTTTACACTGACTCACTCACTCACTCATCAAAATGTTTACGCACTTCCAAGTGTCTCACATACTTGAAATTTGGCATAAAGATAGATTTTCATGCATATGTAAAGGGAAAAATCTAAAAAGTCAAAAAAACTACATTAAAATAGCAAAAAATTACGCTATTTTTTATGAGTATCACGGCGTAATGATTTTACCGCGCGATTGCAAAATATTTCGCCAAATAAATCAAAACCATGGAGACTATATCTCCATGATCAAAACAAAAGGGCTCGTCAAACGTTGCCAAAACAAGGTTGTTGATGTTTTAAATTAACAATTAAATTTCTAACCAAAATGGGGCTTTAAACGATACTTTAAATTCCGCTAGAATGAAAAATGATCAATCAAATAATTAAAATTACAAATTTTAGAGCTAAGCCTTTAAAATAATCAGCTTTAAAATTTATAAAATCTTTAGATCTCAATTAAATGCAAAATTTTACAGGAGCAAAAATGGCAGCAATAATTTAACAATTGAGAAATACTTTCGCCAATTATGCATATTTTACTATCTACGTTATGATTATCCCCCTGAACAATAAATTCCAGACAGATTTTGAGATGAGTCAGCAATTTTCCTAATTGTCGACAAATTTGAGGACGTCAAAGACCAAGAACTAATGTACTTTGGCCTTGCTGATAAATGGGAAAAACAGACGATTACTGCCTAAAATTTGCAATCGCGCCAAGTCCCCAGCTATCAAAATATCTTCAAAACTTCTAATAAAGAGAAACCGCAAACCAGTGAACCGTAAAAGCAGGGGGAAAAAAGGAATCATATAGTTCTATACGCTTTTGCATTTATAATCGTCTGAATTAGAACATAGCATTTGATTTAGCTTTTCAAAAAGTAATGATATCCCAACAAAACATAAATGTGAAAAAGAAGCCAAGTTCGGTCGAAATGAGGTTCGGGGTAGACGGTGTTACTGACAAAAAAAATAGTTCAGATCTAAACGGTTACCAAGTTCCATTGCAGTTCCACATAGATGTTGGATTTTTCCCATGTTCTTCAATTCATTTAGAAAACAATTTTTTACTTTCTTTGATATTGGATTTGAAACTTGGCAAGTTTGGAAAAAAAAATGAAAAAGAAAAAAATAGCGATGACCAGAACTTGCCGCAAGTTTAAAATCCATTATCAAAGAAAGTTAAAAAATTGTTTTCTAAATGAATTGAAGAACATGGGAAAAATCCACATCTATGTGGAACTGCAATGGAACTTGGTAACCGTTTAGATCTGAACTATTTTTTGTCAGTAACACCGTCTACCCCGAACCTCATTTCGACCGAACTTGGCTTCTTCTTCACATTTATGTTTTGTTGGGATTTAATTATCTTAAGACGGACGATAAGAGAAACAAAGAATAATAAATAAAAATGAAATTTTACTCACTCTTTTTGCAAAAGCAAATGAAACTGTTCAGGTTCATCATATCAAACGTAAAGCTTCAACAAAAAACCTAAAATAAAAAATATATCCCTGTACAACTTTAAGCGCAAATATTGTCAAATGTTTATACTTATTGAACTAGTATGTTGTGGCCATCACGAAACTTTCTTCTATATCTTTCTTATAATTCTGATCCCTCCCCATGCTTGACGAGGAAGTAATATTCCCAAAAAAAACAAAATTACACACGCCAAAACTTGACGACCATCCCAATTCGCAACTCCAACGAACTATAGGGGGCACTGAAGTCACTGTCTAATGGCGGAATTGAAAACTAAAACAAACGCACGTGGTAACGAAGAAAATGCTAAAAGTGTTGTGATTTTTGTTCGTACGTATGATTTTTTCGCTTTATTCTTTTTAAATTAATTTTCAAAGTCTTGTGGATATACTGGCCCACGTAGAAAGAAATGAGAATTCAAGAAGCATTTCTAAACGTCAAAGATTAATGCAAACTACGTAGTTCGTAGTTCTAAGCAGCTATTTCCACGATGTTGAATTCGATATTTATCAATTCTTGATAAAACTAAATAATAATTGTGGCCTGACGAGAATAACAATTAATGCTAGAAAATTCAATGTGACATTACAAATTGTTATCGAAAGAAGATGATACTTTTTTGCCTTGCTTGGCTAGCGCTTATTTTTTTTCCACTTGTAGCTGAGTTATTTCTCTCGAATTCCCGAATCGGTTAATTTAAAAATTTTCTGTTTCGATTTTTCTAATTTCTGAGTTACGATTTAATTGTGTCATGTTATGCAAATCATCAACAAAATTCTCACGGATATATGGTGGTAGTTTTCTTTTCAGTTGATTGACCATTATTTCTTTTCGCTTATCGAATTCTGTAATCTTACTACCATTTTATTCCACTCATGATAAAAATTAAAAATGGTTTAACTAAAAACGCGAAATCTCGCCAAAGCTACTTTGCTCGCACTATACTAAAACTATAACCCTAAACAAATTTGGCGAAACCTTTCAGCTGAGAATAAAAGGAATAAAGTAAATTCTTTCTCGGTTATTCATTTTGTTCTACGATAATATATTCAAGAAAATATTTTGCATACTGTCCATTCCAACTAAATGCTGCTGTAAAATATGGTAAGTTTAATTAATTTAAGATTAAAAAAAACCCATATTCTTACAAATTCATACAAAACAATAAAAAATTTTACCTTGTATAACGTTATCCAAGTTTGTTAATCCAGAATTTTCGCTTTCACCAATTATTAAGGAAATAATGAAAACTAACATTATTTTGAGAAGCTCGAGAATACTACTAAGGGACGAATTAATTTCTGCAGCTGAAAGCAAACTAAGACACATCGATTGCGTTAATAAATACTCAGAACAAACTGCCTGTGTTTACGTCAACAGACACACGTGGAACGCAACGTGGCAATGTTTTAGTTTCATTTGCAGTTTTGTAAACCACCACAAGGTAGCGTATTCGAGCGCTGGAGTTCCGAATTCTCGATTTATCTCAAAAGCAAAGCAAAGAATGAAAATTTACAAAGCCTTGCTTAAAATAATTACAAACATTTATTGATTAACAAACACAAGATGGCAACAGTTAAAAAGGTTTAAATCATCGCGATTTTCTGGTCATTTTCCAACAATTAAAATCACGTGAAATACGCATCTCCAGCGCTCGAATACGCTACCTTGCAGTGATTTACATAACTGCCGAAAAAACTAAAACATTGCGTTCCACGTGTGTCTGTTGACATAAACATAGGCAGTTTGTTATGAGTATTTATTAACGCATTCGATGATTCTTGGATTGCTATCAGCAATAGAAAGTGTTTTGTCCCTTAATGGTATTCTCGAGCTCCTTAAAAAAATGTGTTAGTCTTTTTTATTTCCCTCTAAAAAGTGAGTTGACTGTCGTAAATGGCGTGAAATCCTAAACACAAGAAAACTCTGGATTAACAAACTTCGCATTTGCATGTCTATTCGAAGCATTTTTTTTTTTTTTGAGAAATCACGATTGCTTATTGCTTTTATTTGACTGTTTTGATGTGCTATCATTTTACTTTCCCGCCTGCACCCTCTGCAGCATCACCGTCGACCGGCTCCTCACGATGCTGCTCCTATAGCGAAAACCGTCTCCAGGTTGCATCCATATCCAACATACACAACTACACACACGCACATATATACACAACTACACACACGCACACACGCAGACAGACAGACATTTTCCAAAAATGGTTGAAATGGACTCAGCACACCTCAAAACGTTCGAATCCGTCAAAATTCGAAATTCAAAAATTTGCAAGAATCCAATAATTTCTTCTATATATTAGATTTTGAAAAAAATAAAAATCATTCAAACAGAAAGTATGGAAAATAGGGATGCACCTAGAAACATGCTAAACAATCAAAATGCTTCCACTTTTTCACTTAGCAGATCTCGATTTCTACGCAAACTTGAGGGCATTGAAGATAAAAACAGCTAGAGAAACTGTTTGACATTTCATCATTGATTGTATATCTCAACAGATCGTAATCGACGATTAAGAGGATGTGGATCTTCTTTTTACTTTCTTATATATCTAATATATAGAAGAAAGTATTGGATTCGTGCAAATTTTCGAAGTTCGAATTTCGACGGATTTGAACGTTTTAAAGTGTGCTGAGTTCATTTAGACCATTTTTGGAAAATGTTTGTGTGTTTGTGTGTATGTGTCACACCAGTTTTTCTGTGGCCGCTCGACAGCAAAAACTACCGCATCAAATCGAACGAAATTTGGTACACATATGTGCTCCTATGTGAACTTGTGCCTATTGGTTTTTGGCGCGAATTCCTCCAAGGGGGTGGAGCAATGGAACGTTTTTTGAGTTACGCGTGCCTGCTATTCCAAAGGAAGTAACTGGCGGAATCAAACAAAGTTTATTCCATACGTAACCCCTAACAGTTGCTGATTCAATTTTGGTGTCAATAGCTCAAACGGAGGTTTAGCTATAGAACGTTTTTTTGTCGTCAATTGTGATTGCTGTATTTCAAGAAATAATGAACGGAATCAAACAAAAATTTATCGACAAGTAATCCTTAGAGGGTATAAGAGCTGGTTCTATTTCGGTGTCAACAGCTGAAGAGGGAGGGGCGCGATCGAGCGTTCTTTTTTTCTATTGTGAGTGCCATATCTCAAGAAGTAATGCAACGTTCTGGATGAAATTTGGAATAAATGTGAATCCATATGTAAAGAGACGCTGGTTTGTTTTTGGCGCCAATCGCTGCAAGAGGAATTTTCTTACATACCCCCACACTCACAAACACACACCCCTACATACACACACACACATTCGTGATTGCGAAAAACATAATTTGAATTCAAGACGTCAAAATTCAAATTATTATTATTATTATTTTTTTTTTTTTTTTGCGAATAAAAATAGCTTTATTAATGCAACAATAAGAAAGATAAATCGTAATCGACTTTCGTCTGCTCATTTCTCGTGATTTTAATTGAATGGAAATGATACTAGACGTTAAATCTCGGTTATCACAAATTTGCCATTTCAACTGCACTTGCGCGCGGACTTAGCTTTTTGGGCTTTCTGTTTTAAGATTTCGTGTTGCTTGTTTATATTTAGTCTGAGCTAGAGTCCCAACAAATTAATAAATGCGATTAGAATATTTTCTCAGCGATTTCGTGATATATTATATGAAACTACGGATATGAATAACTGATAATCTTTATAATGTAAAGAGAAAAATGACACCTCAGTATTTATTGATTTGGAAATATTTATTTAACATAAATGTAAAATACATAATGTGTGTACTTAAAAGATGATTGGAATATGAGTACAAATGTCCGTCTTTTGCGGATATTTTACGTTAGGCGTAAACAGTTTAGTATTATACATTTTTATTTAGGTTGAGGGTTCGGCTTTGTAATAGAAGTGCTGCTGCAATTCTAGTAAGCTCTTATGAAGTTAAAAATTTGGCCCTGAAAAAGGACAGAAAAATCAAACATAGAATCCATTAATAATTAAGACGCAAAACTCAATCTTTATCGAGGACTGAAAACTAAATCAGAGAAAGCTTTGTGATTTTTAATTTTTATGTTTCCATCTCATATTTATTAACAAATTCAAAATGTTTGTAATTAATTTTAGCAAGATTTTTGAAATAAGCGAAGTCCGCGCGCAAGCGCAGTTGAAATGGCAAATTTGTGATAACCGGGATTTAACGTCGAGTGGAAATGATCGGGAATATTATCTCAATGATTTAAAATTTTTAACTGTTGCCATTTTATTTTTGTTAACACATAAAATATTTGTTATTAAAACATGCAAAGCTTTTGAAATAACTTTCAATTTTCGCTGTTTGCTTTGATTTTGCGATAATTCAGACATTGGGATGGTCGTCAAGTTTTTGCATGTGTAATTTTTTTTGTTGGGAATATTGCTTCCTCGTCAAGCATGGGGAGGGATCAGAATTATAAAAAAGATATAGAAGAAAGTTTCGTGATGGCCACATCATACTAATTATGCTTTTCTGTTGATGAAATTAAAGGTTTTTCAGCTTGCAGGCTAAGCGCGCCTCGTTATACTATGTAGATACTTTTATTAAGTGCACAAATTAGTCTAAGCACACGATTCTATTTATAGATAAAAATACTTCTAAAACAGCAATTCTGTTTTAAGAAAGGAAACTTCAAAAAAATTCCTGAAAAGAAATTGAATAAGCGATATCAACATGCGCCAACTACCAGAACAGATCCTGTACTGGACTGAGACCACCTCGTCTCTAACCTATGATGTTTTATTCCTGGAGATAATATATCTAGCCAATAGTTTTTAACAAGGAGCCAAGTACCAGCACAATGCCTGCACTGTCAAAACTACGGGTGCCTTTGACTAACTATTTGGCTCCCTGGGGTGAAAACACCGGGCCTCAGGGTGCAGTAGAGGCTAGGAAGTGTGATTAAGGTGAATGACGCTAATAAATGTGAAAACGGACCTCCTAAATGCATGGGTGAAACGCTGGCGCATGCGCTCTCCGCTCTGACATCATTCAACCACAATCAATGGCGGACGCAAGAATAACTACGCACATGCACTTTCCCATTGAATGAAGTACGAAATTGGATTAAAACTTATAAGTTTCTGCGATTTACTCTTCAAAGTTTCGCGTAAGTACATGCATTTGATCATAGTGTAGCTTTTAAGGCTTTCGAACATATTTAAAATTGTTTCAAAGGTACGTTGATTCTTCAGTTAGCCGTTATATACATTTGCTATTCCTATCATGCATAAATTTTACCTAAAAATAGCTATCAGCACCGGATAAGTAACATTTAATAATCAAAACGCTTAAATTAGATGATATTTGAAAAGTTATTTCAACTATTAATTTTGACTATGTGGTTTTGCTTGCTTGTATTATCAACAATCTTGTGGATTTTTAACTAAGAGATTCATTGTTAGCAATGTGATGCACTCAGCAAGTGAACGGAAACTCTAATTACGATGATGCAAATAGCAAAAACATAAAAGCACGAAAAAGAAGGAAAGCGGATTGAGAAAAAGAAATTTCTTCTCCGTCTCGATTTTTTTTTTTATTTATTATCTCGTGTCTAAGTTAACTAGCTTTCCTCGGCGTTATTGCTTAAAGCGAATGACTGAACTTTTTTCGTCACTCTAGTAATAGTAAGAATGAATAACTCGTTAGAATTTGTTTTGGCTTTTAATTTATCGAAAGACTTTTGTTCTTTTATATTCTTTACGGATATTCAAATGTCGAATCATATATACGTACGTACTAATATGGTGCTCTTTGATTAAAATTTCGAACGTGATGAAAGGTTTTATTTTTCCATGATTGCAACATAATTGAATATTTATTGTTCGTGTAAATGATTTACAAATAGTACCTACGTTCTTCATTTTCGGTACGATCGTGCTGCAGTAAATGTCAATAACATATTAAAATTACTGAGCAATCCGAGTGGATGTACGAAAATAGTGCACGGCAGACAAATTTGAGTCATGAACACTTCTAAACTATGTTCGAAAGTTGAAATGTGATCAAATGCCTTAAAGTACAAGTTTTAATCATTTTCAGAACTATTCAATGTGGAAAATGTACCAAGACTTAGCTTTTTATAACTCAAAACAATAAATAATAATGTATACAATTGTTTACGGAAATGCACACAAAACCGAGGGGGGGGGGGGGGTGCTCAGCAACAGAAAACAGAGGGTGCCAATGTTCTGCCATAGGGTTCCGTTTTTCACCGCGGTGCACGCTGGGTGAAGGGTGCCGGTTTTTCGCCCGTGTTAAGGGTGCAATTTCGGCACCGTAAAGAGTGCCGCTGGTGAACAAGCTTTTCACCCTCGAAAAGTGCCAAATGCAACCTGTAGTTTTAACAGTGTGTAACGCCAGTACTTCATGAGCCTGGGACCATATCATCTCTAGCCTACGATGTCGTTCCAAAGATTCTATCTCAATCCATTAATTTTTAAATACGAACGAAGTTGAAAATGCTCTTCCAAAACATTGTAAAATGTAGAATTTAAAAACACTCAGAGCACACGTAAGAAATATTTCTTTTTTCCTCCTTTTCAGCTTTAAAACTAACATCCGGCTTCAAAGTTTTAATCATTTTGTTAATTATGCGATGCTTCATCCATTGCGAAGCAACAAATTTTTCTTTTATCAGACTCGGATTTAGAGGCTCGAGGTGCAAGAAAATGAGTTTGAAACCAGTGTCAAGAGACGCAAGACGCGAGCAAAGCCTTGAATGCAGAAATAAAAATAAAACAAGAAGACGAACAACGTAACTAAAAGACGAAGTACCATGGCTCTTAATTAAAATAAATGGCTTTAGACACAAGGAAAAAATGGTGAACAGTCCCTTACCGCTGCGCTCTCTAGACATGCAGGGATTTTTCACTGTGTGGCTATTGTAGGGTATTGTGTTAGATGAGAGTTTCGTAACAATGGATCAAAGATGTGAGGGGAAAATGGTGTCGGTGATGCTACAATTATTCTTCATTTTCGAGCCTACATCAGGATAAAACTTTTGTTATTAGTGTTATTCCTGAGCGAAGTTCATTTTAGGTGAATTTTTTTGCAGTCTGCTGTTTATCTTTTTGGCGAAATAAAATTGTTTTCATATATCGAAGAGGATAGCGTCATCTATCGCTGAATGAAAAATATTTTCAGCTTCTTTGAGCTCAGAATATTTTGTTTAGGGCTGTGTTTGCGAAGTAACGATAGATTGGAACTTGATCGCAAAGTAACATAGCTCCACGTCAACTGATTGCAGTAGAAGTTCAGCGTTGTACTATTTCGTATCGCATCAATTCATCGTATGTTCAATTCACTTCCGTTCAAAGCCATCCCAAATTTTCTTGTTACTGTTTGACCACGGATTGTACGTAATTTGGCGTTCTGCCAAGTAAAGATTCCATCTGAATGAATCTAGCAGGGGAGAAGGGAAAACAACGATGGGGTTTCGATGCACGCGTTTTATAATGTCACTAGTGCCTAATTAATTTCTAGCATTCTCAAAAACAAAATAAGGGGAAACAAAAATAGTTACTATGGAAACAACAAAAATAAAATAAAATATTTTCATTTCGTTCAGAAACCTACAAGCAAAATGGTAAGCTCAAAAATTTGTTGTAAATAAATAAATCAATTAATTTTTGCCGTGAGAATATAGATAGAATATACTTTAGACATAAAAAAATGTTGTTGTGAGCAAATTTTCATTTTCACAAAACTAATGTTAAATAATAGAGGCAAAAGTGCACATCTGAAACAAACCAACACCCCTATAAACTAATAGATACGTCCATTTCCGCCTATAAACCGGATATTAGCCTTTCCATGTAATCGATGGTCAGACAGTACTGATACTATTTTAGGATTTTTTGAAAATTGAAAGATATTCTAACTGCTTTTGTCTCAAATCAATGCATTTTCTCACAAAACCTTTCCTGTCTTTCTAATTGAAGAAAATTTTGAGTTTTTTTCATAAATTAAAGGGAGTTTTTTTGTATTTTCCTTTCGCCATGTTGTCTTCAATTCGTTACAGTAAAAAACCATCACATTTAAGTAATTATAAAATAATTATGTGTTTATCGCACATAAAAAGGCATTTTTAAGGGCCTTTGAATCCTTTTTAAGTGCTGAAAATTTTAAGTACCTTTGAATTGATTTTTAAGTGTCATTTTTCCTCTCGCATCAATTCATGATGGCGTCAATTTATTTCAGTACAAGATCATTGCCATCGAAGTAATTATAAAAAAGTGTGTTTTTCGCTAACTCAAATCAGTTCATGTTGACTTCAATTCAATCCAGTACAAAACCATCGCCATCTAAGTTATTATAAAAAATTATAAGTGTTTTTCGCAAATTCGAATCAGTTCATGTTAACTTCACTTCCTCCCAGTATAAAACCATCACCATCTAAGTTATTATAAAGAACTATAAGTATTTTTCACAAATTCAAATCAGCTCACGTTGACTTCAATTCATTCTAATACAAAACCAACTCCATCTAAAATGTTATAAAAAGGTATAAGTGCTTTTCGCAAATTCATAGACCTTTTAAAGTGCTTTCCTATCGCATCAGTTCATTTCCGCACAGAACCACGGTACCCTTTCTAATCATTTAATAATTCCATTTTGTATTAGTTCATTTTGGCTTCAATTTACTGTCGTACTAAACTATCGCTATCTGTTTTAAAATAGTGTGGTCCAAAATAATTTTCCTCTGTACTCTGTATAACCCACTTGTTACGGGTGCACTACTGTCTCTTACCAAATAGCAGTTTCTGGTACTATTTCTACAAGATCCCTCTTCTTTTCTAAATTAGTCTTTTACATCTGTGTTTGCTTCTAAGTGCCTCAATTGCTGCAGACGAATTCAAGAGTTTGACTCAAAACAATCAGAAAGCTCTTGCTTAAAAAACTAAAAAGTTTTAAACTTATCTGCGCAATACTCCATTATTAACACAATCAACCTTTCCGCAATTTTCAGAAGCTTTCCACATTGAAACCCTATCTTCCCTCTTGAATGATAAAATTACCTCCATTATCCTTAGAGTGAATGTATCAAAGTAATTCCTGCGGTTTCAAAATTCAAAGCAACTAGCTCACTTTCATGCTAAAGAGTTAACATAATATTAAAAGGAAGCCTCTTCGTGACTTAGTGAGCTGTGTACCAATCAAATCCTCGTTTTCTACAAGTACTGTATTGATTTTTTTTTTACAAATGTTTGTATAATGTTGTTATGGTGTGAGTTCAGTAAATTGTAACATTTCAATTTATTTTATTAGTTAAAAAACTGGTTTAGCTGAATTAGTACAAATTAATGTCGCACAAAATCTTCAGCATTCCCCCCCCCCCCCCATAAAATCCTCTGGATTTTTCTAAAGAAACGTTGACAGGTACGCATTCTCAGAAACTGTTTCAAAATTCAAACATAAGTTTCCCCCATCATTGCTTTATAGGTCCTCCTAATTTATCTCCCTATAAAAGTCGACTGGTGCACACTACCCTAGGGTCCGTTCTAATCCCTTCCTCGCCTTCTGTCGCGCCCCCTGGGACTTCCCCTCCCGTGTTTGTTGTCGAGTGGAGTGGCACATCATACAGCGTCGCGATGCGAATCCAGAATTTATCGACACCCGAAGCGCCTAAAAAGTCAAACCGAAACCAAAAGGCTCAGTGAGGCGCGTTCATACGGACGATCGGATTCCGTTTTCCATACCGTTTGATCGTTGATGGGTGTCTGCCGGGAATAAATTTTTTCTCCATCCCTGTTTGGGTGCAGTGACGTTTGCACCATAGGGTCTGGTGGGGTAAAGTGGTCATAAAATCGTAGGTTTTCAACTTAAGTGGATATTAAATAAAACAAATTCTTTAAACAATTAAACTTTTTCTGTTGTTATTTTACATTGCATTATTAAAGAACACAATACATAGAATTTCAGGGGAAAAAATATTGATTTAAGTAGTTTTATAATAGTTTCATTTCCCTATGTATTTATGACCACTTTACCCCATGGGGTGGGGGAAAGTGGTCATAGCATGGGGTAAAGTGGTCATAGTTAAAAATAGATGCAAAACCGTTACAAATAACCGTAATATTTGTATATTTCGGTTACTTTTATAGTTACAAGTATATGCACGAGTATATGCGGGTATACATAAGAATGTATACGTGATTACCTACAGTATACGTGTCTACAAGAGTATATACGCGTATAAACGAATATCATATGCGTGTATACACTTGCATCTCGAGTATATACATGCATACCTGAGTATATGCGAGTATAGTAGACATATATACGCATATATAGGTATACATACATACATATACGGGTATACACGAGTTATTTCGAGGATACATCCAGTGCGTGTTTGTACATGCCTACTCACATACATACATATGGAAGCAATGAGTATACACGTATGTTTACGTGTAAACACGATTATGTACCAGTATAGACGTATATACGTACATTTACGTGTATATCAGTACATGTATGTATACACGAGTATATCCCCTAATACACATGTATGCTTACAGAGTGAATCCAAGCTCTGGGGCAAAGATCAAAGGGGTGAGAGAAGGGAGGATACGAAGCAAGGAATCATAATGAACTTATGGTCGCTGACGCGCTACATGCACACTAAGCCAGAAACTGATGGATGCAAAACAGGTCACAAATTTGTTACACAAAGATGATTTTACCTGACCAGCTGGTGGCGTGATGGTTAGGCGCTGGCCTTGTATGTCTGTGGAATCGGGTTCTGACCTGGGGATGCTGGTCGGTGGATTTTCGAGATGCAGAAACTCATCAGCGCTCATGTCGTATGATTATGCGGCATGTAAAAGATCTCTATGGTATTCGTTTTGATTAGAATTTCTTAGGCAAAATCAAATTCCTACTGCAATTTCGCATCAAAGAGAGCCCAGGTGCCTCCCCCTGGTGAAAACTGGGCGTCAAAAAAACTGTGTCATACATCAGCGCCTTAATGGTGAGACATGAAAGACTGATGCATTGTAGGGGAGCGCACTAGGTCTAGTTATGGCAAAGACGCCTCTTCAGGTAGGACTCTTATACAGCCCCATTGGGGGAAAAAAGATGATTTTAACCAACATTTTAGTTTTTAAGAATTATTTAGAGCAGATGTTAAAGTTACGGCTTGTAGTAGCTCTAATACACGCATCGCAACAAATTCACAGCGACTGTTGAAAGTTTTTCAAAAGTCCCATTATTGCAACAGAGAGTGATTTGCGATTGAGACGCATGTATTACAGCAGCCGGCCACAAATTTCATCAATCACTTTAACACTTTCTTAAGACCTAAAATGTTGTGTAAAATTGTCTTTGTGTAATAAATTTGTGACCTGTTTTGCATCCTTTAGGTTCTGATTTTGCGTGCATGTAGCACGTCAGCGTTGTGTTTGTGAATATATGTTTCTTATGATTCTTGCTTCTTCTACTTCCCTCTTACATCTTTTAAGAATTTGCCCAAGAGTTTAAACTCACCTTATATACATGTATATAATGTGCTTGTGTGTAAGTGTCTGCTCGAGTTTCGAATACGTACGCGTATATACGTGTCTACCTGAGTATATAAGTGTTCGTATATGTACGAGTATAAGCGGGTATATACGTGTATCGATAGTCGAATGTATATCTTTATAGACAAAAAATACCCGCAGTTACCCATATACTACGCGTTTATTGGTGCATTTATGTTAATACGTATATATACGTGCCTACACGAGTATTTGAGTATGCATACGCATATACTCGTATATTTAACTCTGTTTACTGTAAAAACAATATATATTAAGTGAAATTAATATTTCATTTATGTCTGCCTCATACTTAAAGTTTAAGTGACGTTAAAAGGACAATATTCGTTAAGCCTAATATTATGACCACTTTACCCCATCTTACTTAAATTGTTCTAAAAAATTAACCAAAATAGATTCAGCTAACTGCTAATGAGTAAGAGTTTTTGAGACATGTAGGAAGCTTCCTGTGCAGTCAATCTGTTCATAATTCTAACAAACAAAATTTTCCAAGAAAGTTAAAAGAGGTGTTTAGATTTTGAAATTTTTCATATTCACACAAAATATTTTATTTTACCAAATAAAATTTTGCAAGTTGTGAAATTTTGTATTCAAAATGTAGTTTTTAACTGCCCTATCGTAAAATAAAATTTTCACATTCCTTCGAGCATTTATTTCCAAACTATAGCCATTTATTTGACGTATGACCACTTTACCCCATTGACCACTTTCCCCCACCAAACCCTACTCACTCGAGTATTGTTCTCACACATATTTGATGAATTTTTAAGTTAAAGCAAAACATCTGACAGAATTTTACTAAAAACTCACAAAAAGATCGGATTTACTGAACTAAAAAAAAAGAAAAAAAAAACCATAAAAAGCATTGTCAAACTAATCTAAAATTTTAGTACTCGGTTTAAGCATTCGAGGTCGTCCCAATAATCCAGGTTTTAAATTATTCTTCAGAATTTATTTACCGGAATTTATATTCACCAAATGAGCTCGGAATTCTTTTGACAAACAGATCAATAAATTAAAGATACCGGCAAAATCAAACGTCGTCTTTCATAATTTCTAATAAGAGAAATCGAGTACGTTTGGTTACGATCTGGAATTATTACAAGAAGTTCTGTCTAGAACTAGACGAGCCTACTTTCCCGTATACCCATACTGCTTTCTAGTACCTGATCAATATTCTCAAAAATAGCCAAAATTGCAAATTTTTTCAAACATATTTTTAAAATACTTTAAGCTGATTTCTAGAAATAAAATATTCCTCACTCATCTGAAAAAATTAGATGCGAAAAAAAAAAAAGAAAAGAAAAGAAAAAAAAATATAAGCAAATTAATTTGAATCCTGAAATTTTGAATTCAAATTATGTTTTTCGCAATCACGAACTAAGACAGGACCCTTCTTATTGGAGTTATTGTTTCTAGAAACAGTTCTTGCCCCCCCCCCCCCCAAGCCTGCCTTTTCTCCTGGGCGGTTACGTGTGCATAGTTGTGTGCGTAAGTGCGTAGGCTTGTGTATGTGCGTAGACTTGTGTGTATGTACGTAGGCGCATATGTGTGAGTGTGTGAGCGTGCATGTGTGTTGGACATGGACGCCTCCGACCAGGAGAAGCGGATAGCTCAGGATCGGAGCAGCCGCGCCGCGCCGCCTGCAGAGGGCGGTGGGTGGTGGTGCTGCAAAGGCTTCAGTGCGGTCATTCCAAGCTCGTCAGCTTGTGAGATCGAGATTCTCGCTCACGTGATCAGTTGTGATGTAGAAATGTTGCAAAGTAGTATCCTAATCTACTCGAACTTAGCTTGCGGCTAGGTTCGAGTAGATTAGAATACGATATTGTGACATTTCTACGTCACAACCGATCACGTGAGCAAAAATCTCGATCTCGCAAGCTGACGAGCTTGGAATGACCGCCCTGGTCCAAGCTGAAAAAAGCACGGAACATCAAAAACGGTCACAATCGTGATTGCTCAAAAAAAAAAAAACGAACAAATAAAAGAGCAGCAACTTTTAAACAAAGCAGCTTATACACTTTTTTCCATTACAAATTGTCTTTAACAGCTTTCAAAATGAAAAAATAATAATTAAAATTAATAAGCTCATTAAAATAAATACATCATATCAAAAAAAAAATCGTTTCTTTTTCCCTTGTTGCCAAAAACATTTTTTTAAATGAATTAATGCATTTACCAAGACAAAACAAAACAAAACAAAAAAAAAAATAATAATAATAAAATGTTAACTTAAAGAAATAATTTTCATTGTCAAAAAAAAAAAAAATCGTCTGCGCATATTTTTATGTAGAAACATAAATGACTTCGAGTTTATTCGCCAAAAACTGAGTACCTAAATTGAAACTTTAGCGTAAAAATAAAAACAAGTCATATCAACAATAATTATTTCACAGTTAAAACCGTAGCAGCGGAGTCGCAGTCGAAGTCAATCTCATTTTGAGATAAAGGAGTCGGAGTCGAATATTTAAGAATCGGAGTCAGTCATTTGTCAGAGTCGAAGTCGGGGAGTCGGAGTCCGATTAATTGTCGGGCACAGGAGTCGGAGTCAGAGTCAAGTGCCCCTGAATTCTCGGAGTCGAAGTCTGGAGTTTGGCGTCAAGAGTTATTTCCAACAAAATTTGTTTGAAGTAAATCCGCCTTCAAGTACGGAATCTACATTGACTTTCAGTTTCCCCGTAGGCGCTATTTTAAAGGGATTTGAACTGTTCAAAATTGAACGGAAAATTGTTCAAATCGAAAAGATATTTTACATACAAGTTTTTCATCAAAAGCTTTTTCCTACAAAGTTTGTTTGAAGCAAATTCGCCTCACAGTTCGGAATTGCCTTGAATTTCCCCGTAGGCGCTAATGTTAAGTTTTTTTGAACTGTTCAAAATATAACAAAAAATAGTTCAAATCAAAAAGTAAAATATGGGAATGAGATGTCCTCGCCGAGATCTTTCGAACAAAAAAAGTTTTTTCGAATCGGACTATTCAATCAAAAGTTATTAGGGGCGGGGGTTAGACAGACAGACCGACAGACCGAGACCGACGGACCGACAGACAGACCGACAGACATTTTCCCCCATCTCAATACCCTACTTTCCAATTTTTAATTTTTCGATATTTATTTAATTATTTTATTTATTTTTGACTTTTTTTGTTTTTCGCGATATTTTTAGGATGCATTAAGCCTTCTTTCATGCTTTTTTCTTCTTTTTCTGACTTTTACTGGGAAAGTAGGCTAAAAAGATTTCCTGTATTAATAGTTAAGAGTTATGATCATCCTAAAATTTTGAGCTGTTCTTGACTTTTTTAAGAAGTGCACTTCGCATAATGTACTGCGTACAATGTTAAATACAGTAGATAATTATTTTGATTCGTTTACTGCAGATCGTTTTGCATGGAGCGGGGGGGGGGGGGAGGGCTAGAAAAAAGCAGAATAAAGGGAGAAAACTGAGTTGGCAAAAAGTATTTCAAACCAAAAATCGAAATTTAGAGGTTTCGACCAGAAATGTTCTTCTCTCATTAACCTGTCTTCTAAAAAATCCCCATCGAAGAACTCTAACTATTACAAGTTAACCATTTCAGAATTTTTTCAGAAGTCAGTGTTAATTATTTTTAGTCTGAAAATAAAATTCTTGTCTTTTCCCTCCACTTATTTCAGCTTAAATTTGTTGAAATTCAAACTAATTGCACTGGAAACCGCGTGATTTCTCGAAGAGATTCAAAATTCGTCTTTAAATACGATGAATGCATTTTTGTCATACAAATTTTTTTTTTATTAGTCATTCTTGATGTGACTGTTAAACTTATTTGGCTTTTATGTTTAATACTAGCAAAAATACCCGGCGTTGCCTGGGTCAGTAATGATTATGAAAAACAGTCGCTACTTTCTTTCTTTTTCTGTTTTAACTGAAAAAACTCAAAACACACCGCTTTGACGTGTTTAAAAATCGAGCTTCTTCTTTATACCCATTAAAGTAAAATACCCATTAAAGTATTACCCATTAAAGTAAAACAGCAATAAGTATGAATAACGAACGAGTATGCATTTAGAAACGAAAGCACGTATTGAAGCATATAAAAATTTGAAGAATTTCCAAAATATGAACTGACAAAAACAAAGATCACTAAAAAAACCGTGCGCTTTATTTAATTGAATAGTACACACACAAAAAGAAAAAAAAGTTCACTACTATGTTTCCCTAAGTGTGCAAAAAAGTAGAGTTTCCAAATGTTTAAATGACTTTAAACTCATGTTTGCTCCGGAGAAGCCTTGATTCAAAATATTCATTATGATTATACTTTTAATGTTGCTGTTGTAAGGCAAAGAATTTTCGTAACAATTGGTTGTATATTTAATCATTCAATGGGGAAATTACATGACATTTACTGTTTTCCATCATAACGTTTTTAAACTAAGTTTTTTAGGAATAAATTATAGTCTAAGTTGCTCCCTGATAATGTAGCTATCTATGGTGAAAAAATGGTTGAAATCTGTCCAGTAGTTTTGAAGATTACCCCAGACATACATACACACAGAAGTAGCCATTTATGTATAAAGATTGATCGTACTATTGTACATATGTAGGATAAAAGTTTTATATAAAACAAAATGAATCTGACAAATCTTGAAATATGTTGAATCTAATACAACTTTTAACACATATTGGATTGCATTTCGTGTGTGCATTTTTTCTTGGTGCTAAAACCAGATATTGAATAACTGAAAGTCAGAAAAGATGTTTTCGTGCGTAAAATCTCCAATACAGTATCTTCCACGACACAAAAACAAAGTTTGACAAAAAAAAAAAAAAATGAAAAAAATTTCAAGACAAAATATTTTATGAACGAAAAACAAAACCCTTCTGTGCAGGATTCAGCTTAAATGCTCAAAACTAATTCAAAGAACCCAAATGACAAAACATTCGAAGTAGGTCTAATCGTGTCAGGTCCTCAGAACTCCAGATTGCATCGTGAGCATCTTCCTTCCCCATCGAACTGCTGAACCATTTGTTAATCTAGTTGCGGGCGCAGAAAGCCGACATATCTCGAATTGACAGCCCTCATAATTGCCCAACCTCTCCTCTTTCACCCTCCAACGAGCCGAAAACTTCTGGATACTGATAGGTGACGGGTTCGTGCCGCCCGGACAACCGGTTCCTCCCGGATTAACTCGGCCTATTCCCCGGTAGATCTTTGCCGGTAGGCTGCACTTAACTTTGTCATTTTATGCCCCAAGTGGGATGCGAAAAGCCTGACTGCGTGTGGCAATAACTAGTTTCTGTCCATAATTGAGGCAGAACACTTGGCAATTAAAGACATTTATGACGTCATTAATTACGTAATTGTTATCATGTTCTTAGCTAAGGCAATTGCAGGCGCAGTATTGGATTTTTATTAGCTGTGTCAAAACAGTTCGCTTTAAAGTTGTAGAAACATTTTTCTTTTTGAGTAGAAAATTAATGAGTGAAGATCAAAGCTATCATTTAAACAAATTGTAAAATAATGTTGCAGATATGTTCTTCAACGTTGCAAGGAATCCTTTTATCAATAGGCTAAGTTGTAAGAATCCTGAGACACGTTTGGTTTCAACTGGAAGACTGAACCAAAAAAGCCTGTAATGCCTACCCAGATGAACACTTTGATGTTCATTGCTGAAGAAATAACGTTACTCAAGCATAAAAAAAGCTAGTCATTGCATTATTCGAGGATTGATTTCGGGGCTGCAAAGAAACCTCTTTTTAATGCAGAAGACGTTTGATTTAAGATGAAAGAATAACTTACGAAAGAAAAAAAAATCATTTCATCCATAAGCTAACGTGTCCTGCATTGAAAAATTAGCTCCTTTTAAACCCTACATAAATTAAAAGGGCTCTCTACGAAACAGTAAGAGTTCTTCTGCTATTTTCAAAAGAAAAACCAAGAGCTCATAATTGACTTGGATTGTTCAGAGCTAAAACACCTATATCTCATATTTTACCAAACATAGTAGACCAAGAGCTGACCCCCCAAAACCCGATTTATCTCTTTTATGGCTTGTGGCCGGTTAAAATAATAAAAAATGCAATGAAAAAACTTAGGCTCTAATCCCCCCCACTAATTTTGGGTCACACGGCTGTGTGGGTGGATGAAAGGTCAAAAAAAAAAAAAAAAGGAAAATATTAAAGTGATGAGTTAAATGGCTAAAAATTATATAATAACATTAAATTAATTAGAAAAAACACGTAGCAAACTTCTTCCCCAGCTATGTTGGGGCGAACGTGGTGCCCCCCACTGGTAAAGTATCGATTACCAAACTAAAAAAAAAAATGATCACTTTCGTGGGGGGGGGGGAATTTTACAGGGTATTAGTTTCATTATTTTGATTGCCAAAAAAAAATTCCCCCCCCCCCAGTAACTATGGGTCAATTTGTCAAAAAAAAAAATTTTGTTCCTCTTTATTTGGTACAAGTCGAGTATTATTCAAACTTACGCATGACTGTTTAAGTTGCAAAAAAACCCAAAGTTTGAACGTCTATTCGTTAAAAAAAACTCGTAGCAATTCCCCCCCCCCCCACACCTATGGAGGGAGTTGCTACGCGGTGCGCAGTTTTACAACGTGGTGCCCCCCCCCAGGGGTGAATTATCGATTGATTAAATTAAAAATAAATGATCAGTTTCGTGGAGGGAATTTTACAGAGCATACATTTAATTGTTTTAATTGCAAAAAAAAAAAAAAAACTCTCCCCCTCCCCCTCCAGAACTATGAATCAATTTGTCAAAAAAAAAAATTTTTTTGTTTTTTTTGTTTCTCTTTATTTGGTCCGAGTCGAGTACCATTTGAACTTTAGCCTGACCGCTTAAATTGCAAAAAACAAAGTTTGGATGTTTATTCGTTAAAAAAACTCGTAGCAAATCCCCCCCCCCATCTATTTGTGGGGGAGGGTTGCTACGCGGTGCGCGGTTTTACAATGTGGTGCCGCCCAGGGGTGAACTATCGATTGATTAAATAAAAAACAAATAACTGTCGTGAGGGAATTTCAGAGTATACATTTAATTGTTTTAATTGCAAAAAAAAATCTCCCCCTACCCCAGTAATTATGAGTTTATTTCACAAACAAAAGTAATTTTATGTTAAAAGTGCAATAACGATTTTTTTTTACTTGTAAATTTTAATGCGTTAATCCGATGCGTTAAATGAATTTTTAAAATAATAATTTGATAATTCATATAGATTTATTTACCTTCAGCATATTAGTTGTGATAGTGTCTATCTAGTTTGATAAAAATGTTCCTACAATCTCGATGATCTGCTTCTGTTAAGAACTCTGAAAAATCTAAATCACGGAATCTCAGTTTTCAGTGTTTTCGAATCTTTGAAACTTTTATTCCTTCAAATAAAGTTTCTGTCAAAACATTCAATCTTTTATCTAATGGCTGGCTACACTTAAAATTACCCTTTAAAACACACATAATATAAAAACATCAAAATATATTTTTCAAAAAAGGATTTTTTTACGTTTTCAGTTTAAGGATGCGGTACAGCGTGCTTCGAAAAGAAAAACCAACAGCTATAACTTTTCATTTTGAAAAATATTTCAAAATTTCTAATTCAAATTATTATTATTTTTTTTTGGGGGGGGGGGTTCCTGCTACAATCAAATGTAAACTCTGTGAAAATCCCCCCTCTCTACGAAGGTAATGTTTTTTTTTTATTTAATCAATCGATAATTCACTCCTGAGGGGGGCAACAAGTTCGCCCCAACATAGTTGGGGGGGGGGATTTTTTTTTTTACCGAATAAATAATTGCAATTTTTTTTACGATTTAAGAGGTCATGGGAAAGTTCGAATAGTTCTCGACTCGGACCAAATAAAGAGAAAAAAAAATTTTTTTTGACAAATTGACCCATAGTTACTGGGGGGGGGGAGGAAGATTTTTTGGCAATCAAAATAATGAAACAAATACCCTGTAAAGTTCCCCATCCCCAACTCCACGAAAGTGATCAAATTTTTTAATTTTAACAATCGATATTCCCTTCTGGGGGGGGGGCTCCCACATTCGCCCCAGCATAGCTGGAGGGGGGTTGCTACGTGGTTTTTTTATTAATTTAATGTTATTATATAATTTTTAGCCATTTCACTTATTATGTTAATATTTTTCTTTTATTTTGACCTTTCATCCACCCACGCAGCGTGTGACCCAAAAATAGTGTGGGGGGGGGGGATTAGAGCCAAAATTTTTAATTACATTTTTTTAGTTATTTTAACCGGCCACCCGCCATAAAACAGATAAACCGTGTTTTGGGGGGCTCAGCTCTTGGTCTACAGGGACGACGGGTTCGAACTGAAAAATTCGTTTTGTGTTGAATTGAGGAAGGCTATAGGCTATAATACATTGCGCTTTGACTAATAGGAGTGGAGCAGCAATAAGAAATGTAATGAAAACTTGAAAATTCATATAATTGTATAAAATGTTTGGAACGTCGAATACACGTACATTTTTGATAGGACTCGATGCCGATGCATCGGCGCCGATGGTTCAACAATTTAGTCATCGGCATCGGCATCGGCGGCCGATGCTAACTTGCAGGAAGCATCGGCCCATCGGCCTTAAAAAACATCGAAAAGCCGATGGAATTGGCCGATGTTTTTGAAAAAAAAAGGACCTTTGCTGTTTTACTTTTTAATACAAAGTAAAGGAAGTTATAGTTTTCATACAAAATTGTTTACTTAAATTTCTGTATGACACCCCTATCAGTCACCCCTGAAAGAGATTTTAATACTGCATTCTTAGGTACCAAACAAGTTAATTATTGCTTTGTTTCTTGCAGCTGGATGTACTTATGTATCTCTCATAAGTTATAACTCAAAAATGGTAAGCTGTAGAAGGATAAATTTTCGCATGTGGGGTGTGCGTACGTTCCAGTTGTGCACTTCCCTTTTTGTTTTCGATCGCGTGTTCTGAAAAGCCTGTTTACTCATTTTTTGTGGCTATTAATTACTTATTTCAATGCAAAACTAATATAGCGTCTCAGACTGATGATCATTTGGTGATATATTACCGATTTACAGACCATGGAAACAAATATGAGATTGCGAAACCAGTTTTTGTGTCATTTTATTAGATTCCCGTTGAACCGACGGTAATTTTTAATTTTTCGATATTTGTAATATGAATCACAGTAATGCAATCTTTTCTGTATCGCTTCGGCGGAGTTACAAGTTTGAGACCCGTCGAAATACATTTTGGGGCCCTACTTCTCTATCACAGAAGTTGTAAAACATTTATCAGAAGCATTTTTGTAACTCCTACGGTGTCCCTGCGGTTATGAGGCCTTTCGCGCAATTGCAACATTTGCTATATTTTATGTCCGCCACTGCACGTCAAAACAAACTCGGATGCAAGTTTTGAAAGGGTTTTTTTGCTCAATGTTTATGATTATTTTGAAATCTATTTTTTATGACTGTTTTTTTAATTTCCGAGAACATTTGCATGCCCCTCCTCCCACTCCCTCAATTTCTGAAATTAAACTCTAGTTGTATTTCTGAGTTGTTTAAAACTAATACCATTCATAAAATTAGAAATTTTTTTTTCAAACTTTATCTATTGTTTAGGAAGACATTAGAGCATTAATGTAAGAAATTGATTGAAGACGTTTTGAATAGTGACATAATTCGGAAATCAAAGGGACTTGAATTTTTTCTTCGGAAGTGCTGAAGTAGATTCAGAAACTCTTCCGAGGCATTGGTGGTAGCGGTTCTGTACTAAAACGAGCTAAAGTGTGCATCACATGACTTCTTTTTACCCCAACTTAATGTTATTTCCCCATTATTGGCAATTTTAATGTTATTCAATAGTTAACTCTCTAAATATCACTAACAGTGGCCAAATTGAAACCAGATTAAAAAAAATAATAAATATATTTTTTAAAGCGCCAAATTTGTCACCAAGTTGGTAACAAAACTTGGCGACCAAAACACTGGCATATTATCGTCAAGTGTCCGCCAAATTATAACACCACTTGCGTTTGCATCGAAATTAACAATGATTCCCCCCCCCCAAAAGGGGCAAAAGCCCCCTCTAAAAACACCCGATTACAACCAAAAGGGGAGGTGCACAACTAGACCCCACCAGGAGTCTACGTACCACATTTCAACTTTCTAGGACATACCGTTCTTGAGTTATGCGACATACATACATACGGACGTCACGAGAAAATTCGTTGTGATTAACTCGATGATTGTCAAAATGGATATTTCGGGTTCTATACGTTCTTAGGCACTTATCCGCGTGTGGTCGGGTTCAAAAAAAAAAAAAAAAAAAAACTCAACATTCATTTAGGGGTGAGCAAAATAGAAATTAAGGCTGATTTTTTAGTGAAATTTTTTTCGCGAATACAATACTTCCTTTTTTTTGTAAAAGGAAGTAAAAATGAGGCCGAAGTGTGAGTTACTCCAAAATCAGTGGGTGACACCCCCCCCCCCTAACCCTCCCTCGTCGTTTCAAGCATTTCTTAAATATTTAGCGATTATTTATTTTAGTCAAGAAATGTCATTTTGCGTATTTCTCATACTTGTTTCACCTATATTTCGTAATGCGCCATCTTTTTTGCATCATTAAAATAGCGATCGATTTTTTTTTCTGTTGTAAGTAGTTATTTTTATGTATTTATATAAAATCAATGAATAAGATATTTTCGTTTTTTATAGAAAAATTTCAAGGATTTTCTATTATGCAATTTTTTAAATTTCAAAAAATTGTTAAATTGAAAAATTTAATTTGAACTTGTTTGAAAAGCTTCATAAAAGGTTAAACAATCAAATTGTTCAATATTACGTGTGCAAACATCAGATCAAGTAGTATACGTATTCAGTTATTAACTTGGTGTAATTATTGAGTTTGTTTATTGTAGCGGCGTTTAAAGAACCTCGCTCTTTTCATGGCTATTTCTTTTTTCAGCAAAATTTATGTCACTGTTATAGCTTTCATGAAAAATGCAAACTTTTCTATTCATAAATTTTAAATAAGTATAAAAATATTCCTATTTTGATTTGATATTGTAATTTATCTGTAACATTTTTTTTGGTTAATTTGATGACTAAAAAATGTCTACGTGCAATTTTTCCACTTTAAATGCGTAATTTGTTGACGGTTTCATAGTTTTATTCTTATTTTTTTTAATGATTAAACAACATAATTTAACGTTTTTTAACTATGTTTAATGTACCTAAATTCATACATTATTACAATATTACTGAAATTTTAGTTGAATTTTCAATTAAAAAAAACAAAAAAAAAAAAAAAAAAAACAAATCAATTGGTTATTAAACAGTCTCTTTGTTTTTCTTCCTTTTTTTTCTTTCTTTCTTTCTTTTTTTTTTCTTTTTTGGTTGTTGTTCCTTCTCTTTCATCATACAGCAGTCAAAAAAAGGAGAAGCATAACTACACTCTATGCAGATTGTACGTAGTACGATCCAAAAGTTCGGGGACAAGCTGTATAAAACCTTACCCAGAATAGTTTACATTACCGAAGCACATCCACCTTCAAAAGGTCACCTTGAAAGACTATGTACTTCTGCCAGTGTTCATATAACTTTTGGGAACACGCCTAGAAGCCATTTTTTGCTACCTTCTATGATGCAGCTTTATCTTCTCCTGGCGGATGAAAGCGGCGTCCATGCAAATGTTTTTTGCTGGGAACAGGTAAAAGTCACATGGAGCAAACTCCGACGAAACGTTATTTTATTGGTTTGTCATATCAGAGTATTGACCAATCAAACCGTGCATCCTCAACATGAAAATCGTCTTCATTCCCACGATGAAGTTAAAGCAACAGCGCAAGAGGCCTTACAGGAGGTTGCGAAAAATGTCTTCCAGAAGTACTTAAAAAAGCTATATGAACGTTGGCAGAAGTGCATAGTCGTTCAAGCTGACTATTTTGTAGATAGATGTGCTTCGGTAATGTGAACTATTCAGGGTAAGGATTTATAAAACTTGTCCTAGAACTTTTAGAACATACTACTTACGTATGAGTTTTCAATTTACTATTTCATAACGTTTTTGAGTGACGCAATTTTACGCGCATGACGACATCACAAGAGAATTTGCGATAATTAGCTGAGGAAGCTTTCAAAATGGATATTTCAGTCATCTATATGTTCTTAGGTACATATGCATGTACAGATGTGGTGAAAAAACTTGTGAAGTATAGATTGGGTAATCGTAAAATAGAAATTTAGGTCGAAATCTGATTTTTTTTTTTTTTTTTTTGTGATTACAATTCTTTATTTGTAGAAAGGAAGTAAAGTGAAATGAATCAATGATCCTTTAAATCCCTGACACTCTTATCAATTTATTTCTGTTTGATTTTTTTTTTTTTTTTTGCCATCGGCCAACGGCATCGGCCATCGGCAATCGGCCATTTGGAGGAAAACAATCGGCCATCGGCCATCCTTGAACAATCGGCCAACAATCGGCATCGGTCGACCCCTAATTTTTGAGGTAGACCGTGCAACGCCAAGCACTGCAGCTTGTAGACTCATAATTGCTGGGGAGGGGAGATTTGTTTTTGCAATTAAAACAATTAAATGTATACTCTGTAAAATTCCCTCCACGAAAGTGATCATTTTTTATTTAAGCAATCGATAATTCACCCCCGGGGGGGGGGGGCACCACGTTGTAAAACCGCGCACCGCGTAGCAACCCCTCCGTAGGTGTGGAGGGGGGGGTTGCTACGAGTTTTTTTTAAGGAATAAATGTTCAAACTTTGGGGGTTTTTTTGCAACTTAAACAGTCATGCGTAAGTTCGAATAATACTCGACTTGGACCAAATAAAGAGGAACAAAAAAAATTTTTTTTTGACAAATTGACCCATAGTTACTGTGGGGGAATTTTTTTTTTTGGCAATCAAAATAATGAAACTAATACCCAGTAAAATTCCCCCCCACGAAAGTGATCATTTTTTTTAGTTTGATAATCGATACTTTACCAGTGGGGGGCGCCACGTTCGCCCCAACATAGCTGGGGGAGAAATTTGCTACGTGTTTTTTCTTATTAATTTAATGTTATTATATAATTTTTAGCCATTTAACTCATCACTTTAATATTTTTCTTTTTTTTTTACCTTTCATCCACCCACACAGCCGTGTGACCCAAAATTAGTGGGGGGGGGGGGATTAGAGCCAAAGTTTTTTCATTGCATTTTTTATTATTTTAATCGGCCACAAGCCATAAAAGAGATAAATTGCGTTTTGGGGGGTCAGCTGTTGGTCTATAGTAGCATTAAAACTCCAAGCAAAGTGCCGACTTCATATGGATGTAAAAGAAAACTTCAGAGTAAGTTGTTTGTTTTTGGTTAACGAAAAAAAAAACGTTCTTTTTGCTCTTATTTAGATCTAGGTAAGCCCCAAAAAATCCACCTCTTATAACTCCTGATCTAATTAACTTAGAAAATTGTGCAGAAAAATCAGGATTTTCGATTAATATGTAATGATAAAAAAAAAAATTCACCCTTCTATTAGGTTATCTGGAAAAACATTTCACTGAAAATTGGAATAAAAATAACAAAATCGAATTTATCAAAAATAATACAGAAATGCACATTGCCTGTACCCATAAAACAACTGTCAGCTGTGGTCAGATTAAAAAAAAAAAATCGTTTCAGAAAATAAGTCATTCTGGCTGTGAAACGAAATTAATTTGAGCTTTCGATTTCTTATATTTTGACAGTAGTCGGGGGAAGGAGAGTGGGTTCCCCCAGGTTCCAAAACGGCAGTATTTAGAAACAATAAGATTTTCCCAGTTTGAATCAAAGATCACAAAAATGTTTACTATGTACATTTTATATCTTCTTACGTCTTACATTATGAGCTTTCAGTTCAGGATTTAATGTGAACTACGAGCTATGCACTTCCCTTTCCTTTGATATGATTTATTTATAACCCTACATACTATTAAAAACACACAGAGAATGAAAGAAGGAATATACAGAACACAAGACAATGGCAATACATCCAAGGCAAGGGCGAGGGTCCAATAAGCAACCTTACTGTAGCACGCAGGCAACTGCAGGAGCAAGGCGATTAGATCTCTTAACCAATGAATCCCTTTTATGCACACTGAAATTTAATGATGAAGTTTATTCTCTCTGAACATGAGGGGTTAAATATTTCACAGCTTTTTTAATCAATTAAAAACCAGATATTTTGTCAACTCAGTCAAGCCTTAAAGTCGTCCAGCTTAATTCCATTCAACTTTAAAAGTAAACTGAAGATAACTGACTCACCGTAGCCATATTGTTTATAATATGTATTTTGTCAATGTATGGATTGTTGGAGGCAAAGTCGCAATTTTAAGCGAAGCAAATGCTTCATACTAAATGAAATGAAATATGTTGTCAACCTAGTAAAGTTTTATTTCCGTCCACCTTAATTTCATTCAACTTTAAAAGTGAATTGAAGGTAACTGACTTGCTGGTGGTCGTATTGCTTATAATATGTCGCTAAAATTTTTGAAATAAAATGTACCCTACTTTAACAATATTTCTTAAGCTACTGATAAACTCACACTTTCCACGTAGATTACCAGCGGAATTTTTACTTCAAACGCAGTAGTTCCCCAGTCGTATTTCGTTAACCTTCTATTAGTAAACCGTTTAAAGTCATTGGGGCAATACTGCAGAATTTCTGTGAATTTCAAGACTGATGTCGATGATAAGGTAAGCATTTCATTCAGTTCGTAGCTCTATTTCTAATGGATTTTTCTCCCTATTGTTTCCGATATTAAAATGCTTGTTTTTCGTATAACATTGTATTGATGGTAAAATGTTGTTGTTGGAAGGTTTCTAGTGTGCTCAGTTTGTAATGTAGCTTTTTATGTAGCGGATCTATAAAATGACGCTGCATGTAAATGTTTTTCCGTCAATATTTATGCACTCGTTTATCAAGTACATTATTTAACATACTTTGTCATAGTAAATTTAATATTTACTTCGTTCTCTTTTGACTTAGATATACGTAATCATGTTTAGTGGAATTTACTATTATATTACCCGTGATTTTGTACGCAAAATCATTTACGATATGATGAATCATACCTGTTGCATTTTGCGCTACCAAACATATTGTCTTGTTGATCTTAAACAGTTTCTTCTTCTAAACTCAAAAGTTTGAATTTATACTGTACGTTTATTTTATTGTGTGATTGCTTTTAATGTGGTTGTATGTTTAAAAGTTATTTTAAGAGTAAAGTATGGATTAAATTGATATTCATTGCTGTTTGGGTTTGAAGGAATTCTTCCGAGATAAATGTATTCCCTCCCCCTCCTCTAAAAAAGGACATAAGATCGTGTACCTTGAAATTAAAATGATGAGAACATTGTCACAAATATTGGAAAGCTCGTGAACTATAATGGCTTAGGTGCCAATGTTCGACATTTGTGAAATAAATAAATTAATACGCGTTTCGTATGCATCCTTCAAAATTCTACGTTAGTTAAATACTCATTAATAACATTTTTTCAAATACTGAAGTACATATGCTGATGGTTTCAAATTGTTCTAGTTTGAAACGGTGAGAGTAGGAAGAGGTTATTTTCTACTGATAGTTGAACGGATTGTTGGTTTCACCTTGAAAAGATTTGTTCTTTTTTCCTCGCAAGCTCTTTGTTAAGAACCTTTCAATTTGTTGGGTGAGAATGAAATTATTTCATTCACAGCTCTGCAGTTTAGAGACAAATCAATATAGTTTTGATACATTTTTGCTTTCTACGAAGCCAAAACGTCTTGTTTTTGAGAATCAAGCTTAATTAATATCTATTTTTGTGCTAGCACTTTTTTATTAACATTTGTTTTAGTAAAGTAGAGAACGCAATTGGAGCATAGAACATTAACCTGTGGTGTGAATATTTAAAAAGAATAGACGTCATGCTTGTAAAATTATTTCAAACCAATGCACAATCTAGAATAACTTTCATTTGAACATTACTTTGTCATAATTTGCTCACGGGAATAAAAATCAGGCATATAACGATTATTAATCTTTTTTAACTGTTGAAATTACTCTCCCTTTCCAGAAATAAATCTGAAAATTCAAATTTTTAACTAGTCGCCAGTGGCTGATAGACACTTCTAGTATAGAAGCCGCTTTTTTATCAATAGTAGCAATTTTATCCAAGACTTATTTTAACGAAAACATTGGCATACGAGACCTAGTGCAATGTTATGTTAAAAAATATTCGTTAAAAAAATTAAATATTGAAGGTTTCAGAATTAATATTGCTTTTCCCGTCAAATTTTGTTTAAAAAAAAAATGAAGCGTACATGTGATTTTCTTATCCGTTGGAGGACATGTGAGTGCTTGGGATCGTTTTTACATCACAAGCTAAATGCGACGAAGTATTAATGACTTGCGGAGAGAAATCAATTACGTAACTGTGGCTAAAACGGTTTTAAAAAGTGGTCGGTTGAGCATTTAATTTACTCTCCAAAGTAAGACTTTTAGTCGCCAGGTGGAGAGTGAGAAGTGACTATTACCAGGTGTAGAGCAATCCCATAATAGTTTTTCAACTTTGACGTTTTATAGTCTAAATTAGTGGTACCCGCACGGCTTTGCATGTAATAGAAAATTAATCGGTCATTTGGTTCGCCTGTATATTTACAAATAATGGATGATCAATTTCTCGCCAATTCGCTATATTTATTTGCTTGCCCATGTTACGGTTCCACGTTATGATGATTGCGTAATTTATTCGTCCACGTTGTGATAATTCGCTCTGTAAAATTTTCATAAAATTGGAATATAAAAAGAACAAAATCGAATTTTCGAAAAATCGCTTCGAGGTGCACACCCCTATGCTACAAACTAATTTTGTACCAAATTTAATGAAAATCGACCAAGCGGTCTAGGCGCTGTGCGCGTCACACAGATCCAAACATCCAGACAGAGAGACTTTCAGCTTTATTATCTTTACTAATGATAAAGCTGAAAGTCTCTCTGTCTGGAGGAGTCTGGATCTCTGTGACGCACATAGCGCCTACACCTTCATCCAATTTTCATGAAATTTGGCACAAAGTTAATTTGTAGCATGAAAGTGTGCACCTCGAAGCGATTTTTCGAAACTTCGATTTTGTTCTTATTATATTCCATTTTTAAGAACATTTTTCCAAGCAAAATTGTCATAAGAATGACGAGTAAATTACCAAATTATCATAACGTGGAGCCGTAACATGGGCAAGCCAATTGGCGAGAAATTCACCATACATTATTTGTAAATATACAGGCGAACCAAAAGACCTTTTAATTTTTCTACTACGGGCAAAGCCGTGCGAGTACAACTAATTACTAATAATAAAGCTGAAAGTCTGTCTGGATATCTGGATCTCTGTGACTCTCATAGCATCTTGACCGTTCGGCCGATTTTTATGAAATTTGGCACAAAGTTAGTTTGTAGCATGGGTGTGTGCACCTCGAAGCGATTTTTCGAAAATTCGATTTTATTCTTTTTATATTCCAATTTTAAGAACATTTTGCCCAGCAAATTATCATAGCGTGGAAGCGTAAATTGCGAAATTATCATAACGTGGAACCGTAACATTGACGAGCAAATAAACATAGCAAATTGGCGAGAAATTCATCATCTATTATTTGTAAATATACAGGCGAACCAGATGACCTTTTAATTTTTCTACTACGAGCAAAGTCACCGGTAGTTAGTTATAAAGAAAATGTTAAATTGAAGTGAATTTTGTTGGAATAAGAGTACCATTTCCTTTCTTTTGGCAATTTCTTTTTATATAGCGTGCTGAGAATGCCCAAAGTATTTTTTAACGATTTTTTTTATTATTTTTTTTAATTTATTTATTTATTACTAGTGGCACGCGCACGGCTTTGCCCGTAGTAGAAAATTAAAAGGTCTTTTGGTTTGCTTGTATATTTACAAATAATGTGTCATGAATTTCTCGCCAATTGGCTTGCACTTGTTACGGTTCCACATTATGATAACTTGGTAATTTACTCGTCCATCTTATGATAATTTCGCTCAGGAAAATGTTCTTAAAATTGGAATAAAAAACGAACAAAATCGAATTTTCGAAAAATCGTTTCTCTGTGCACACTAGGGTGTCCCGAAATTTTTTTTTTTCCGTTTTTCTTAATGCAAGACCTCTCAAAATTTGCGAAATCGATCGTAAATTACAAAAATAATTTAAAAAATAGAATAAAACTATATCTTCAGGGCTCTACCGATCGTCAAAGTTTTGAAAAATTGTCATTTTTATGGCAACTGAAAAAGAAGTACTGTGAATAAAGTTATAAATTTACTGTGAAATAAAAGCTCGACAGCTGAAATAAAAAGATCGTGATTCGTAATATCAACACAAACAGAAAAAAAAACATATGGTGATTACTACTGTAAATGCCTGTATGGGAATAACCCCCATTTCCGCAGTAGAATTGTCCACGAAGCTTGGCGCCACGTCTCGATTTGCATGCAACAATATGTTAGTGACGACTTCGACTTTGTTTAGTTTCAACTTGCTAATTCCTTTTACTTGTTTCGAGGGCTTTCTTGGCTTGACTCACGGGTGTTTTCTTCGTAGCCAAAGTAATTTTAATGCTATAAAAGTACAGTTGCAATTGTTAGTGTTATATGCCGATTCTGTTAGTTTTAAGTAATGAGTTCGAGACGTAGTGAGACTACTTGTGCTATACTGGGACCCTACAAGGAACTTGATGATCGGAAGCTACCTACTGTAAAAGACGTCATAAAATTTATTTTATTTGTCAGGAGCGAACAGAAATGTATGCATAATGGAAAGGACCCTTCCAGTTCAGATATATATACAATTGTTTCTGAAAAAATCAACAGTATTTGGACAAAAGCTTCAATTCCAATCGTAACTAAGGAACGAGTAATTCAATTATTAAAATTCTATTTCGAAAAGTACGTCAATTTGAAACGATACCGCAGAAACAAACGAAGTGATAGTTTTGAAAATAAACTGAAGTGCTTTTTAGAGTCATCTGAGAAGCTCTTCGACGTTGCGGCTTGTAAGTGCCCTGTATTTGAGTCTTGTTCGTGTTTAAAACCTAAAAAAGTTCCCATCAATGAGAGAAATTTCTTGTTGGATCAAAGAAATGACAGGAAAATGGTGATAAGAGGTGTCGATAAGAAAGAAACAGCTAGATTAATGAAACAACAGCAGAGAAAACTTGAAAGGGCAGCAAAAAAGTCTTCTACTGAAAATAACGATTCTGTCTCAGCAAATTTTGATGACGATTCGATGCGTGAATTTTCTCCAGAAACGTATCCCATAACAGAGACGAATACGGCCTCTACAGGGACACCATCAACTTCAACGACAAATAGGAATACACTGATCTTGCCAACAGTTGCTAAGGTCTGTGATAGATACGGTTTGTCGACGCGATCTGCTGCTGCTGTTGCTTCTGCAGTTTTAGCTGATGTCGGCTTGGTTTCAAAAGAAGATTTAACTCTAGTTGTTGATAAAAACAAAATCCACAGAGCTGTAGCTAAAGCTCGGAAAGAAGCTTCCAAAGATATTGGAAGTATTGTTATAAAAAGCATTTACTTTGATGGACGTAAAGACAAGACTCTGATAAATGAGAAAATAGGAGCTCGTTACCATCGCAAAGAAATTTTAGAAGAGCACATCCCAATTTTAGCAGAACCCGGATCAATTTATTTGGGACACACAACGCCAAGTCGTGGCACTGCAAAGGCAATTCTAACTTCGATTACAGCTCTATTAGAAGGTCAATGCTTGAATTTAGAAGACGTGATTTGCGTTGGATGTGACGGAACTGCAATAAACACCGGTTGGAAGGGTCGCGTGATTCAATATTTAGAGGAGTATTTGGAAAGACCATTGCAATGGTGTGTGTGTAAGCTTCATGCCAACGAATTACCCCTTCGTCATTTATTCTTGACCTTAGATGGTTGCACTTTGGGTCCTAAAGAATATTCCGGACCTATTGGAAAACAGTTAGCTGGTTGTGAAAATAAAATGACATTGTCTTTTTGCCCGGTGGATGGTAATTTGCCTAATTTGCCGAAAAATGTGGTTGATGAACTAAGCACGGATCAAAAATATCTTTATGAGATTTGTCAAGCTGTATCAACTGGTTTCTGTAGTCCTGAGCTGGCAAATCGTCAACCTGGAAAAATGGCGCACTCGAGATAGCTTACTTCTGCTAATTGTATACTCAGACTTTATGTAAGTACTCTTAATCCAACAGAAAATTTGCGATTACTTGTTAACTACGTGGTTAAAGTGTACGCTCCAGTTTGGTTCTTAATCAAGCAAAAGTCATCTTTTAAGGAAGCAGCCAAACATCTTTTTCAAATGATTGCGTACTCTCGATTTTTACCCGAAAACTTGAAATCTGTTGTGTATTCTGTTTTCGAAAGAAATGCTTTTTTTGCGCACCCAGAAAACCTGCTGGTCAGTATGTTGTTTGATGATAGGGAGCACATTCGGGAGTTAGCATTACGAAGAATAAAAAAAGCTAGAGAGGCTGAAAGTAGCACTAAACGTAGAATATTTAAAACACCAAAAATTAACTTCTCTGCTAAAGATTATACGGAAATAATTGTCTGGCAAGAGTGTCAGGTTACAGCAACACCGGTTCTTCGACATATTTCTAACGAGAACCTTCAAATTATGGCAAAAGATAATAGCTTGGAAATCGTTGACTTTCCTTGCCACTCACAATCTGTGGAAAGATGTGTTAAACTAATAACACAGGCTTCACAAAGTGTTACTAACGCTACTTCTAGAGATGGCTTCGTTAGAACCAGGTTGCAATCTAGCGCAGAAATGCCAAATTTTGGACACAAAAATAAGTTTAAATTCTAAACTTTTGTCATTATTTATAAACTGTAGTTTGTTTATTTTGTTTTCTTGTGCTTTGTTTCATTAGTTTCTTAAATAAAATGCTTTCTAAACTTTATTTTCGTATTTTTTTAATCATATCGTTTAGGTCTGTCAAAAATGTAAAATATGCAAAACTTCAAAGAGCGGTAGAGCCCTCAAGATGACACGCAATTCCATTTTTTTTTACCTTTTTCGTGATCTGTGAAAAATTTCGCAAATTTTGACACCTCTTGTGATAGTGTAGCTCATTTTTTTTCTCTCATATATGGACGGGACACCCTAGTGCACACCTCCATGATACGAACTAATTTTGTGCCAAATTTCATGAAAATCGGCCGAACAGTTTAGGCGCTATGCGCGTCACAAAGATCCGGACAGAAATCCAGACAGAGATCAGAGAGACTTTCAGCTTTATTATTGGTAAAGATTCTTCTTCTTCTTCTTTTTTTTTTTTTCTTGAGTAACGAATTGCTTATTTTCCTTACTTGTCCAAAGTTGATGTTGCCCTGATTTTTCAGACTAACATGACGACGAGAATAAGTCTAGCTTCCTTTAACATTTCTTAAGAGGATAAACTTTCGTCGCCATGGTTACAAATCGTTTGCTTTCATTCAAGGCTTCATTTAGGTAGATTTTACTTTTAAAAAAGGAGGAAGTGTTACGCAAAATTACGTTTTTTTCAGGAAAACCATCAACATAGACGAGTTTAAGAAGCAATGAGTAAAAAAATTCCAGATTAGTAATCCCGATCATTTTAAAGAGGTAAGAAATAAAAATACTGTAAAGGTATACACTGTAAACGTAATCTCTTTGATGAGTATATGGGTGCAAATTTTCCATAATAACTATATCTTTATTTCCGCATGATAATGAGTATTTCTTTTTTTATGGATATGCCTCGTATTACCTGATCTTGAAAATCATCAGTCATAACATGATTGGTGCGAATTTCTTCTCCATTTCCATTCCTGTGCATTTTTAGAAATAAGAAACTCATCGAGTAGGGTTTTATCGCAATCCGTGATTGTAAAAAACATAGTTTGACTTCAAGACGTCAAAATGTCAAATTTCAATTTTTTTTTTTGGAAAATCTTATTTTATTTTTATTGTAGAACTAGAAAATCGCCCCTCAATGTATGACGGGTGAAAATTGCTTCTACATTTGAACAAAGCAATTACCTGTTTGGTGATATTTCGACAATTGAAATTTTAACCCTAACTGCTGTGAATTAACCTTAACTCCGGTCGACAGCATTCACTGTGGACCACTTTTTCGTTTCTCACTCTCCTAAAATGTCAGTCTTACTAGTAAAACAGTCAGGTTACCGCATCCAGTTCAGGCTCGTTAAAGTAAATCCTTTCCCTGCACGTCGAACACTACCAAAAAAATATTATCAAATTATCATGCCGTGGAGTGAGTTAATTGTTGGTGACGTCAGGAGCGCTACTCGATTAGTGAATTCGCTACTATATATGTCTTGATATGCTCATTTGGTTTCCATTGAAAATAAAGCATTGGAAGAACTTCAAATGTATTTTGCTGGTGATTGCGAGGAAATAAAAGACAAGCTGCTTTTAAATGTGTATAAAACTTATTTTTGATGATAGCGCTGTCATTGATCTAGTCACATCAGTATGTATGTAAAACAAAATGTTGTTCCAAATAACAACACTAATTTAAAAACTAACTTTTTATTAAAACTTAAAAGAGAATGAAGATAACGAGGTGGTTACTGACGGCATCGCATCAAGCCATTAAAAAGTAAGTGTATGCTTCAAGTTTTGAAATGTACACCATCAGTATAACCATCATCATTACAGTTTAACCATTCAATCATTCTTGTGGTTCCGAAAGTAATATTTGTTCTTAAATCAACAAAGTAAAACAATTCTAAACGTATGAATTCCAAACATTTATAATTCTCCTTTCCAATTATTCAGGTGTGTTGCCATTGCACTTATTTCAAAACAAAATGTTTTATTTTTGTCTATTGTATTATTCAAGCATTTAATCGAATTGCGGCGCTTTCATTTTTGAAAATGCGCCACGGAGAATTGAAATGAATGGAGCGGCAAATTCCGAGTTCATTTCTAAAACTAAATCAGCCAGCAAGGGAACTGCTGCCATTTGGACCATTGCAACAAAACTTTTATTACTTAAGACAAAACGAATGAAAAATAAAGCCACAAAAAAGATCCCGCTTCTAAAAAATGGCTTTGTGTCTAAGCGACCCAGATAACCTATTCATGTGGAACGCTTTAGCCATTTTATTCTCTGAAAAACGTGAAATAGAAGGGGGTAAGAATGTAGAAAAAAATAAACTAAAAACGCGGGCTAAAGAAGAAAAATTCGTCTTTTACCCCCGGCTGACTTTTTAATTTGAGAGGATTTAGAGCCGCGGGAACTGAACTTTGTGCGAAGTTAAAACAGAAAGCTTTCCAGGAAGACTTATAAGGAAGGGGAAATGCGAATTTCTATCTAAATGACGAAATGACGTATTTTTAGGCTTTATAAATCTTGAAAAGGTACTTCTTTTCATAAAAACGAACGTTTTTTTTTCTTTCTCTTTCTGAATGAGGCATTGTTCTTGTTTTCTAAACTTTGTAACTTTTTGTGAATATATTAGCATTTATTAAGATTAAGGTAACTTCTTATCCCCAAAAACATTTGTGTTAAAAAGACGGTTGCGTAAAACATCAAAATTAAAATGATCAGCGTGCGAAATTATGCAATGAATATATTATGAATGAATATATCAGGTTCTCTTACTATTACAATACATTGGTATTCTTTCTAATTAAAATAACGAAAAAATATGTAAGGGAAACTAGTAGCTACAAAATTAGTTCTCTCCAGTTCCAATTTTTCTGCTTATGTGTTTTTTTATTTTATCGTTTTTTTCCCATAGTTTGTTCGTTGCCAACAATTTGAGACGGTGAGACAGTTTCAAAATATCCCCCTTGACACTTGACACCCTCAGAGACCACCTGCCACCTGCACTTACCAATTGCTCGGTTTATCGGTTTTAAATGCTCAGATAAATCTGAGCAAGTGGGTCTCTGACATGTAAAATTGCCCATATGTAAAATTGTAAGGGGGGCTCAGATATTTTAACCATGGTTTAGCAGGATATTTTCCCCATGGAAGCTGATTTCAGAACAGATAAGAGTCATTAAAATTTGAAATTTTTAATAACTTATTCATTAATGGCTGGAGAAGAAATGTTTTTACATTTTTGCTAAAAAAAGAGTAATAAAAGGAAAAAAGTTCTAATTTCGAGGCAAGGCGGGTGCTCGAGCCCCCCCCCCCTGCCCCCCTATATGGGCGCTTTTGGTCTCTGCGGTACTTTATTTAAATAGTAGAAAGCCGCCCGTCAAGGTATGACGGGTGAAAATTGCTTCTGCTCTTCTACATTTGAAAGAAGCATTTGCCTGACAGGTGATATTTTCATAGTTGAGATTTTAACCCTAACACCAGTGCATTGACCCAAAACTCCAGTAGGTAGCGTTCATATTGTTGACAATTTTTCCGTTTCTTCATTCCCATGAAATAACAGTCTTACCAGTAAAACAGTTAAGTTACCGGATCGAGTTCAGCCTTGTCACAATAAAAACCTTTAACTTCATGTTAAATATTACCAGAACACATTATCAAATTATCATGCTGGTGCGCAAGTTTCATTGTTGAAATACGCGGGTTACTTTATCATCGGCTATTATTTACACGAGGATATAAAAAATTACATTATTATCTGTTACAATTTTGATTTGCTATTGAAAAAAATTTTGGTAATTTAACATCAATATACGTAATAAAGTTGACGAAAACAATGCATAAAAGCTTTACAATAATACAATACAACATAATGCGATACTATAGAGTTGTCATTTTACATAGGATAACGTGTTGAAGTGTAGAAAAACAAACTAAATTTAAACGATATTAACTATTTGAAACAGATAAAATGTATTAGTCAACGCCTTGAAACGCCGAAAGACTGAAAATTGAGTTCAGTCTGATGCGGGTATGATGTTTTGAAAGGGCGATTAGTATGTTTTTATTGAGTGAAAATATCCCCCTAAATGGTTTAGGTTAATACGTCGAGGTTATTGTTTCTCTTATCTTTTTATAATGACAGAAGTGTGTGTGTGAATTTCCCCTTTTCTTTCAGACACTTACTTTTGCAGCCATACGCTTCGAGTAATTCAAATGAGATTAAATTGTCGGTATATATAATTTCAGAAGGAAAATTAAATTCTCAAATGGAACAGGACTGATTAAACTGTTGGTCTTAGTACGCTAAGTTAGAAGCATTAAAGCAACGTTTAATATGAACAACTAGGGGGCTATCGCCCCCTGCTCGCTAACGCTCGCCAACCCCCGGAACTGCTTACGCAGTTCCTTCGGATCGCTACGCGATCCGAGCTCGCTACGCTCGCTCACCGGTCACCAAATATTGGTCTAGCTTTATCTGTATCAAAAAAAAGTAGTTTTTCTTTTCTTAATATGAATATCATAACACTTATGATTTTCATACATTTAAAAGGGGACAATTACTTTGACATGCAACTCGTGCATTGGATTATTATAAAGCAAAAGTTTGCAATACCATTATCTTTTGAGAGAAGTATGCAAAGGAACATTTTTGTACTAAAATTACAAACATAATATAATCTTTCTTTCCTTCATTTACTGAATGCAAAAGAAATTGCAGCAAAAAAAAAAAACCCCACAATGTTAACACACTTAAAAACATTTCATAGTCATTAACTATACTATGTGTTCAGTGTCAAAATATGTGTATATATGTGTTTCAAAATGTCTAACAGTTGCAAAGAGCAAGCAACTTCTGACATTCTCTGAAAGCAGTGATTTAGTAAAAAAAAAAATGTTAGAATGAGTGTTTTAAAAGTCAAGAAACCAAATCCAGTGGCACGACAGCTTATGAGGGCCAAGGCCTACTGTACCAATCTCACTCCTTCTAACCAAGGGCTCTGGGGTAAGCAGATGTTCCGGTTAAGAGGTCAGCCTAACGCGGAACCCCCGGTGTTTAGTTCCCAAGCATACTTGGAACTTATTTTATCGACCCACTGAAGGAATGAACAGCTGAATCAATCATGCCCAACCCGGAGATCGAACCCGCACCTGCAGCGTGGAAGGGCTACCAGTGAGCCTCTGGGCTTCAGAGCACTTGAATATAATTTAGGAAGAAGAGAGCAGTGGGCTACGGAGTCTTTTGATGAAAGATCTGAACGCAGATTGGTCAGAAATGCTGCCGATATGCTAAGGTGCACAAATTTATACCGTCTTCAAATCGAGAGAATTTTGCAAGTGTTTCCGAATACATTTACGGACTAATCATGCACTTTACTGGAGGAAAAGGGTTGACCTAAGACTGATAATTATAAAACTGCAGAAAAATATTATTGTAGCAAAAAAAAAAAAAAAATGATTATTAATATAACGCTAATATTTCTCATACCTCGGATACCATTTATTTCATTCGATAGCAATATGCCTTTTAAATTCAAATGTAAACAATTTCCTTTTAGATTAGCCTTCCTAATGACTATAAATAAAGCAGATGGTCAAAATGATTTTGTGAAAACATATTAGCAGTAAAATCAGGTTTCCAAATTTGTTGCTTTACTTTGCCACCGTGGCTCAGTTCTTAACATCAATGCCATTGCAAAAGTATGTGAAATGTTTTGCTCTTCAGGTCTTCACGATTCAATTTGTTGCTTTACTTTGTCATTGTTGTTCAGTTCTTAACTTCAATGCATTGCAAAACTAAGTGACATATTTTGCAATGAGAATTGTCCAATAAATTCATTTAGTCTATGTGGAATAGCATAATACAGTGGAGCACGGTTTATACGTTTCTCTTCTATTCGTTTTTATCAATTATACGTTTTTTAAATTGTCCCTGGAGGGTCTAATATACATTTTCTTTACAAATTATACATTTTTTCATCTGTACGCTTTTTTCATAGTCCCTTCAAAAACGTATAGGCGGTGCTTCACTGTATATAAAAAAATGTGGTTGCAAAAAAAAAAAAAAATCAGTATTTACAGGTTGCAGTTAGTTAAGCTTGACCACGAAAAGAAGGCGGATGACCTTGAAAGGAAACATCATTTGTAATACTTAGAATCTTCCAGAAAGCACCAAATAGTAAGAGGCATGGTCTCGCTAATCCTATCTATTCCAAAATAATAACAAACAGCCTATTACAAATGATGTTTTTGCATTAAGGTCATCCACCTTTTTTTTGTGGTAAGTTATAGCAGGGCTGTGGAGTCGGACTGGTTTTATGGTAAAGGAGTCAGAGTCGAAGGTTTAAAATTTTAAGAGACGGAGTCAGTAATTTTCTCTCAAAATTCGCAGCTCTTCCAATATTTGAGGAGTCACAGCCAGAGTGAGACTAATTTTGGGTAAAGGAGTCGTAGTCTCTAAAAATTCTGTAGTCAGAGTAAGACATTTTTCCTCCAACTCTGCAGCTCTTGTAAGCAGGGAACTTTAATTTTTGTAAGCACTATGGTTAAGGGAAAAACTTTTCGACATCAAGATTAACTTTGCAAAGGATTTCAAAAAAAAGAGAAGAAAATCATAATACTTCTCTGCATACACGATAGAAAATTTCTGGGTTTTCAGATACTATGACTCTTGAATGCCTTACATATCTGTCATCTGCCTTACATATAATCTTGAAAAGTGGTTTTGCCAAATCTAAAAAATTTTATCAAAAGTTAGACTCTGTGCGTTATTTACAGTTATTAGGGGAAGGCTAATCTAACAGGAAATTGTTCACGTTTGAATTTAAAAGGCACGTTACTATCGGATAAAATAAGTGGCATTCGAGGATAAGTATCAGTGTTATTATTAGCATTTTTTTTAAATAAAATAATATTTTTCTCCAGTTTCATTACCATCACTGTCATTTCAACTCTATTCTCCGGTGAAGTGCATGATTATACTGGAAATATGTTTGATAACACTTACAGAACTCACTCGATTTGCAATTCGCGGTTCACGGCGTGCGTTTGCGCGCCTAATCCTATCGGCAGCATTTCTTACCGATCAGCGTTTAAATCTTTCATCTAAAGACTCCCAAGCACACTGCTCTTTTCTTTTTAAATTATATTCAAGTGATCGAAAACACTCATTCAAAAATCGAAATTCTAACGCTAGACATCTAACGCTAGAAGCGAGTCTGCAGCACTTGTAAACAGCGATCGTAAACAAAGCGGATCGTTGCCAACGGAGAGAAAGAAATAAAGGCTGGTTTTGCGCCACGCATAAGCGTTTTATATATATAGATTAGTGATAAAATCCACGCATTTTTATCTTTTTAGTCCCCCCCCCCTTAAACCAACCAGTAAATTTCTGGAACACTGAATAGTTATATTTTATCACTCATGTTTTTTTCCCTTAAACCCTTCATAAAATGTATGGAACACTAAAATTTTCATTTTTTTTACCGATGGAAGCTCAAAGTAAAGTATTGTTTTATCATTTAGTTATTTTTAAATTCACTTTTATGTTTGAAGTTAGTTTCTAAATTGTATGACATTTTAGGAGTGCGTTTTTTTTTTTTTTTTTTTTTCATATTTACAGGAATGTTTGTTTAAAACACGAGTAGCAGACACTTTGCAAACATGAACATGCTTAAAGCCAAGAATTAAATTTTCATCTGTCTCTTGACAGTCGTTTTTGGGTCCTCTTGTATCCGGTATTTTCGATTTACAGAAGAAAAATTGGAACCATTTCGGTTATTCCGAGTACTAATACAGTAACTATTACAGCGCACTTAGAGCAGTAAGTTCGCTCGTAGAGGAGGCTTGGGGGGGGGGGGGGGTATTCCTCAGCATGACCCCTTCCCCTAAAATGGTAGTCTGCCCCTGAATGAAACAGATAGCCTCCAAATGGGCACTCTCAGTAGAACTTCGGGGTTAAATTAGTTTAAAATAGAACTATGATTTTATCATGGATTTTACTGAATCATTAACAGTTGAACTGTATCTTTAGCAATCAAATTAGAAGTATATGGCTTATAAAGTTTGTTTTGCTTTATTTATAGCAATTAAACTGGAAGGGAATGACTTATAATGTACGTTTAACCCTATATTTAGCAATTAATCTGTACGGGTATTATAGTATTGTAGTTTCGCATAAAAATTTGTGTACCAAGAAGCCAACTTTGGCTCAGTTCAAAGATGTAGGACATTCGCATTAATTTTCTGTTATTTGCCAAAAAAACTACGCTGCATTACACTGTAACACTTTCAAATACATTCGAGTTTATTAAACGTGAAGAAAAGAACAAACGTGAGGAAAGAACAGTTGACATGAACACGAATTTTAATTAAGAGTGCGTAGGGTTTTGCAGTTAAATGTTTCACCAAGATTAAAAATGGAGTTTCTTCCTAACGAATTAAATTCTTTATGAAAATAATGAACTAAATTTTCATGAATTAAATTCAATATTCATTTTCATGGGTTAAATTCATTATTCATTTTAAATTCATAAATTGATTAAAAATAAAATTTAAGAGCGTAATAAATGCATTATTTTTCAAAAAAAAAAAAAGCAGAAACCAGTTTCGAGGTTATAAAGAGCCCTTTTTCAATGCCAAAATATGTGATCATATGAATGTGAAGATATTCGACGAAAGCAAATAAATGGAGCAATAGTTACAGTACAGGATTGCCCAAACAAGCGGGGAGAAAGTAGAAAATTAGAAACTAATGAAAAAAATTCTTGAGAACGCAAATCGAAATCCTCCTCACAATGCGAAAGAATTTAGTTAATCCACCACTGTTAATTGCTCCGCATCGTTGCTTCTGTGTTATATCTTTATATATATAAACTCACATTTTTCTGCATTGAGCGGTTCCTTAAAACCTCAAAACAAAGTGTGTTCATTGAAAAAAAAAAAAAAAAAAAAAAACCTTTATGTCGTAATTTACTTTTATTTTTTAGACCGAAAGTATTTACTAATTTTTAATGTAAGCCGTTTTATAAAACATATAAATACATCAGTGGACTTAATTCTGGATACTTTAAAATTTTTTAAATATCTCATCGCTTAACATTGTGTAATAGATGAACTTATTTCCCCTAAATTATTTACCGTAAACGTGGGTTACTTGGACCCGAAATTTCATATTTTTTGAGAGTTTTACACTGATTCTTTGGTTAAACTCATAATGTGCACTGATAACCTTGTTTTTACCACTTTTCAGGCGTTCTGCTACCACCTTAAATAATTTTTAACAAAAATTTTAACTCTATATATTTTTTTCTATGTTTAAAAATTGGGTTCAAGTAGCCCCAGGCTAGAGCTACTTGATCCAACTCAGCAAATCCTTTAGAAAAAACTAAAACAGGTGGTGATATCAAGAAAGACCAATGATTTTGAAAGAAAACTCGAAACGTACATGCTAGTGAGCAAACTGTTTATATAAATAGCAAATTATTTATATAATTAATATAAAACCAACGTTTATATAAAAACATATTTTTGAGCAAACATAATTTCTCAATAGGAATTTAATCTGACTACATTTAAAACCAATTGAAAAGCTTATTATTTAAACATTAGAAATAATGAAAACTCCTCTTTTAATGGCTTGGGTAGATTTATTTTCTCTGATATTATTTAATGCCTGCTCTTCATCGCTACAAATACTAGAGGATGCCCAGGCTTGTTTTGTGAACGATTTTTTAATTTCCTTTTTTGGAGTTGATATACTTAAGTCAAAATGGGCTGATGCCACTTTCTATGACATTCACCTTCTATGACATCCGGTTTTAATTGAATCTAGACACAATTGTAATTTTTCCTCCGAATAATTCGCATATTTCCTACTTCCACTGTTCTTTTTTACTTTCGGACGTTTTTTATCCCCAAATATGCAAATAAACGGGTATAAATAGTAACTAACCTCTTTATTTTAAAAGATTACAAACCTCACTTAACAAAATGTAGTGATGAAATGTGGTCCGGGGCTGCTTGAACGCTGGGTTCAAGTAGCCCCATTTTAAGGCAACCAGTACACTTTTACTAACTTATATTAGTTACTGTGTTAATTATACTGCTATAACCTTAAAGCACTGTTATTTTATTAAGAAGTAGAATGCAAACATAAAACTATCTTTCCCTTGATGATATCAGATGTTTTTATGAACCTATATGTGGACGTTTGCAGACACTAAAAACAACTGTTTAGAAAACTTGCAATTATAACTTCAATCAGAAAAAGGCGGGAATATTAGAAGCTTTGTTTCATGCATCAGCTTCTATACATTGCTTTATATAGGACCAGGATGGATTTTAAACATTTTTTTTCTCATGGGTTCAAGTAGCCCCGGTTTACTGTACTTGTAACTTCTCCAATATGTATGTATTCATTAAATGTGAGTATTACCTCTATTTTATTTTTTGATGCAAACTATAAACAAAAATCGCTTTCAAACGAATTTTGATTTATTTAGAAAGCTAGCTTTGGCAACAATCAAATTTCTCATAACTATAATTATAATAACATAAATTATTATTATTGATATTAACTATTATTGATTGTTAAAAATATTGATTTAAGAGTGAAATTTTACTATGTTATTGATGTTTTAACATTTGCTATTGTTTAATAATTAAAAATTAAAAATATATATATATATATATAACATTAACATGAAATGAATCTTATACATATAAAATCTGAGTATCTATCTATCTATCTATCTATCTATCTATGTCCAAGCTTCTTCTCCCGAACGACAGTGAACTGACCAACGAACCAGGTATCGATGGATTCGTCATCTTCCCGTCTTCATGTTTGGCTATTTAGCATAATCCTCCGATAATAATTAGCGGAGATATCAATTAAAAACTATTAATTATGACCCTTAGATTTCAAAATAAAATCCCTATTTTTCGAAGGCTTTCCTCCATTCAAATTATTATTCAGTGGTTCATCTCAACTTTCCGTAATAATGCTTCTATTAAAATTTGTAGATGTATGTGAAGAAATTCGTTAAATGAAAGATTAGTTGCCATTTTTTTTTCTCGAATATAAACAAAAAAAATTTTTGGTTTTTGTTTTGAGGCTTTTCCTGCAATCGGGGGTTTTAAAATGTTTACTTTTTGGTTATTTTCCCGCAATCTGCCGCAAAATTTTACTGATTTTTTTTTTTTTTTTGGTTCAAGCCTGATTGTTGAACACGCGTCACTAGACATAACTATTATTTTCGAGGTGCACCGTGCAAAGCCGGGCAACGCAGCTAGGGGCCTTAATCAGGCAGCCTTAAATCAGGGTGTTTAAGTTGTTTACTTTTCGATTATTTTACCGTAATCTGCAACAAAATTTTGCTGTTTTTTTTTTTTTTTTTTTTTTTTGTTCATGCCTGATTGTTAAATACGCGTCACATGACATAACTTTCATTTTCGAGGAGGACCGTGCACGTCGTAAAGTAAATGAGTGATTTACAAGTTATTTCTTTGAGGGTTTGTACCTGGAAAACGGACTGATGTAATTCTTGTACGACCATGTGGATAGAATCCATCCAAATATTTATCTGAGTGGTATGTTGCATTAATAAACACCCGGGCAACGCCGGGTAGTAGACTATTTTATGTAAAAAGCGGATTGTTATTGTGCATAAATATTTCCGATATAGTCTATCAGATGTAATTCAGTTTAACGTGAGTAAAGATTATAGTTGATAATGCATATATTTTCCCCTTTTGTGCTGACTGAAAATGTACTCATAACTTGTATCATTGATAACGATTATTAACGTTGATGAGGTGTTTTGGCAAAAATATGTTTTACTGGTGTTTTGCAAACCTTGCTTTACGCGCATTTATTTATTCCTTAACGCGTTAGAAACAAGTGTCAGTGTACTACAAAAGCATCAACTGGACTGCTCTTACATTTTTTAGGTAGCCCGTGCAACGCCGGGCACGCAGCTAGTACATACATTAATTCCTGTTTCATTAAATTATTAATAAATAATTTTAGTGAAACAGATGCATCTAATAATTTATTATACAATATTAAATGAGGAAATGTTATTTAAAAAATGAAAAGTGTTCAGAATTAATTCCAGTAGTGTAAATGTACAGCTTCATTTCATTAAAATTATACATATACTTTTTGAGATTTATTTTAGAAGAAAAATGTGTTTTTTGAGATGCACATGATCCTATCTTATGTTAGTTGTGATAAGATAGGTGAGTCGAAGGTGGCCAGTGTTCTTAAGTTAGACCATTCACAAAAAAAATAGAATAAATTTCATTTTTTGTCACTAATTGGTGGTACTGCATAGTACAAGATGAATCTGCAGTTCAAATGGCTAACTTTGAAGATATTACTCTGATGGGCCGCCATTGTATGCGATGATTTTACTTTTGATTAGAAGTAGCTCTAATTCCCAGGTACGAAGTATTTCAATTTACAAGCGCTTAAATTCTTAGAACTTTGAGTTAAGATACGTTTTCTGAAACACTATTTCTTTCTCTTTTCTTTTCTCTTCTATAACATTCCCATTAATTCCATTTAACTCTCATAAGTAAATTTAAGTGATTTATATTTTTACTTCATTAAAATTGGGACCATATACATGTTCCTAAGGACCTGAATAAAAAAATATCAAAGTTGGGGTTTAGTAAGGGTATTTTGGTGCTCTTCCGTACTTATAATAATTTTTACATAACACATTGTTCATCTCCGCTATCATTTTTTTTCAAATGCAATTAAGGAATTATAACGTAGGATTGAAAAAAGGTTTATTGTAAACTTTTCTTTTTAACTTTATTGTAATTAAACATTTTTTAAACTTAAACATTGTATTACTATTCCAGAAGTAAAAATAGCTACCATGCAATTTCACATTTTGAAAGAGGTTTCAACATATGGACCGCATTTGAACATTATGCTCTAAATGTGGCTCACCAGCTACAATTTCTGAAATGCATTATAAAAAAATAGTTAAATCTTATCGTTCATAAAAAAAAATGCACATGATATGCATTGTAGATTAAAGTAAAATTCAAAAGAAAGCATTTGTTTAAACACGCTTAATCAGAAAATTATGAAAAATCAATATAGCTTATTTGCAATTTTTTTCAAGTACTTTATTTATTTTTTAAGTTTATGGTTTTTATTTTAGTCATTTTTGTAGATGTAATTTTATATAAATAAACTTCTAAGGTATGAGATTTTTTTTATCTCAAATCTAATTTGAGATTTGACTATGGTAAATAAATTGTTAATTCTTAATAATTACATTACTAAATGTAATGCCTGAACATTTTAAATCCGTAATGAATTTTGCTTTAACCTAATTTATTTCAGTTATTTCTTTAAAAGCGAGTTTTAAGTTTTATTTTTTTTCGCTTTTATGGATGATTTTTATCTAACCAAGATTTAAAAAGAAACAACAAATACGTGAAAATCCGATTTTATACTAAATATAAACTTTAGCGTTTTTTTCTGTGATTGCAGAATTTCAGTTACAATAATTTCTCATGGAACCTCAACTATCTCCATATTTGGTTAGTATTTGTGGTAAAATTAAACAATTTAGAATTCCCCACTAATTTTATGCTGTAGTCAACTTGTTGAGTACTAATTAGTTGCGTGCCACATAAAGTTGTTGAAGGAATTGTCTTCATTAGAAGCAGTCATCAAGGTCAATCAAGTCTTGATCCGCTCTTAATTTACAGTTTTACTCGAAGTTTCACAATTATTCGGCAGATTTTTGGAAGAAAAACATAATAAAGAAAATAACAAGTTCTAAACGAATACTTTTATTCATTTTTATACACACAGGAATTTCTGAAGAATGATACACAGCATACTGGTGCATATTCTGTTGAAACAAAAACAGTGAAAGCAAAAACCTTTGGTTTTCCTGACTAAAATCATATTTACATGATAATGTATGATTTATTTAGTCTGATATGTTTCTTTTGGTGGGCGCTATGCTATAATAAGTACAATCTAGTATAACTTTATAAGAAGCAGTGACCATAAGTTACTCATGTACATTGACATATGTTACACTATGAGCATAAGTCAATGTAATGAATAATATATGCTCATAATGTAGCATATGTCTAGAAAGAAATGTCATAATAAGTAAAAATTATTGATTGTTTAATTTTTTTTACATAATATGAGTACATGTATAATTATAAAATAGTACTTTAATTATTTCAATGGTTTGTGTGTTTTAGAACTACATTAATTAATTTAACATTTTGACATTGTATTAAAATGTGTAATTGTGGTTATTTAGCAGACGATTGGAAATATATTATTTGGCAAACGACTACAAACTAATGCGTTTTGTACTACAAAAAAAGATCAACCAAATGCTATATTTTGGAAAATTAAAACCTTGCTAATATTTCCACGAGTTTACTGAAACTTCCTGACTCAGTTAATTTTTTCTGCTAAGATCTTCAGTTTGACTCTGTTAGGCAAAGTGATTTTGAAGTGGTCAAGAGTATTTTAGTCAATTTAAAAATTAATCTTCAAAAGATTTACTAAAATTGTTCTTTTTATTTAAAAAAGTAGAAAGAAAACACACATGTATTTTACAAAAAGTTCGCCTTGTTAAATATGTTTCTCGGAATTTAAGAAGGAAGAGCTTCATTACATTTGACATAAAAGTTTATAAACACTATGTGAAAAAAAAAAGAAATACGTTTTGTCAGTCGTGGCATTGCTCCGGAAAATATTCATTTTACTGCATAGTACTAATTTTTAGAACAACAGTTCCAATTCCAAACCAAAATATATAAAACAAAATGCGAATTCTTATGTTATAGCGCATGAAACAAATGCGCTATTGATTTGTAGAGACAAACTGATAAAGAAGTATTTTATGGTACACTGCTTCTATATCACTTTTCTTCGTGGTTCAAATCCACTTCCTCAAACAGTTTCATAGAAAAGAATCTTAAACGGTAAAAATGATCACCACGAGAACAAAATATTACAAAAGATACAAACGTTTATTGCTAGGATAGTTGTAAAATATTCATTGCACTAGTTGACTAGAATTAAAATATTGGCACTGAATGATTTCATGTTCAGAAAAAGAAATAATGAACGCTGTTGTACAAAAGAGGTGCAGGAAACACAGAAACACGTTTTCTTCCGTTTTTAATGACTCTATTACATTGATATTTGTTCGGATTTGTTATCTTTGGATGACTTGATTCTTAATAAGTTATTTGCTTGAAGTAAGATTCAGAAATAAGATAGCAATAAACAAACAAATAAATAAAAATACGAGTTCTGCTAGAAAAATAGCCTAAATGATATGAAATGTTATGTTTCAGACTTAACGGGAGTAGTTAAATCATTTAGTTATTAAATATTTACAAATGAGTGAAATAGTACAGTTCAAACTTGAAATAGGCAAATCATTCAGTCATTAAATAATTTGCAAATTAGCTTAATGTTATGTTTCAGATTAAAGGCGAGCAGGCAAATCATTCAGTCACTAAATAAGTACAAATAAGCCGAAATAAGTAGACTTGATTATAAATATATCTCTTAAAAAGAAGCACAAATAGTGTGGCATTAATTCCATTGAATGATTCAAAAATAGTTTAAAATTTAAAAAAAAAAGAAAAAAAACGGGACTTATTACAGCTAATAATAATTTTAGTTTAATTAATAGTTTTTAAAGAGTCAGTCAAAAGAAATAATATAAAGTTTTGCTTTCAGAAACACTTTTAAAATCTAAAATATTGTTTATTTTTATAAAAGAATTAGCAGTTGTTTATAAAATACAATTATGTAACTGAGATCACAAAGAAACTATCGATCAGTAGTTGAATTTTGTAAAGCTGCAGCAATATCAAAAACGTAAAGCAAATGTTTTATCCCTTATTTATCATTATAAAAATCTAACTCTATGGCAAAGTTTTCAAATTTTAATCATAATTTTTTGATAATCTCTTAAGTAAAAAAAGATAACTTTCGAAATTGAAAGGCTGACTTCTGAGTTTTTGATCAGGTTCAGGTTTTTGAGAGAAAAGGATATTATCAGTGATGTATGTTTATCTAACACTTGAAAATACGCATTACTTCAACAGATATTTTCTAAACCGTTTTATATTTCACTTTCTGGAAGGGTTATTCTCAACTGAGTATAACCTAGATAACGTAAAATATAATCTTGTAAATTTTAAGAACTTACTATCAATAAGATCTTCGCCAATGTTTGTCTTAAAGAACTGTAAATCACATTGCAATATTGAACTCTAAAAAACCTTAATTATGACACAGTCAAAAATAAAGCAATGTACCAAAATTTAGCCAAATGAACTGCCAAAGTGGCAGTCTGCATAATGTTTTTCTTATGATAAGAAAAAAAAACGTGTATTTTGCTTGGACAACCTGCCCTCGACGATTTTGAAGTTTCCTTTAAAAAAAAAAAAAAATCTGCATTTAACGTTGACGAGCGTTTAACCACTGATACATAGTTACTTTGTAATTGCCATTTAAAAGCACATTATATTACTTGCAACCAAATGTGAAAGAATTTGTACTATAAAGAAATTGTTCAACATTTTTTTTAGAGCTGGAAATAAAAGTACTACCATCAGTGAGGAACAGGTTTCTGTTAGTAGACTTCTGTGCATGGTGAAGAAATGCATGTACAATCGAGGAACATTGTGGATTTAAGAAAAAAGACGAGTAAATCTGTAACATTTCACACAACATTAACTTTCCGTGTTCAAAAAATACTCCAAATTATTTACAAACTCAAATTGTTTTAGAGTTCAGTTCGCACTCAAGTAGTTGGTGTCAGTGATGAGCACATATTTGATATTCTCAGTTGAAAAGTTGGCAGACGAGTCCAAAGATTGACATGATTCAAGAAATATTTTACAAAAGACCTGGTTTTAAAATACACTCCAAGGGATTTCAATGTAAATAACACTTGCTTCTTTTGCTTTTTTTTTCTTTTGCAGTTATGTCATATGAATTTTTTTTAAGTTCAATTATTTCAAATGACATTCCAATCAAAAAAATCGTTGATCTTATTTTAGTTGAGACTTATTTTCAATGTGATACCTTGAGTTAAGGATCTGCAGTTGGACCAAAGCTAACCTGGCACCATTGTGCCCGGTTAGATTTGTCTCATCTATAGATCCAGTTTCCTTTATGGTTCATTAACTCACAGATATAATATCTGAAATTATGTATCAATATTAAGTACCGCGCAAAACGTGACTAATTTATTCTTCACGTAACTTTTAAATTTGAGGCCTAAACTTGTTGTCATATTAAAACCAGTAGTCTCAAGCACGGTACAATAAGCAGATTTCACCAGGAAATTTATTCCAGTTCATTTTCTTGAAATCATCCATTCTTGATTCCCAGTGTCTGCCACAAAAGTTTATAAGAATTTCTTGGTAAAAAATTGTCGAACTCACTATCGGCAATTAAGTTGTAGTTCAATAGAGTTCAAGAACATTGAACAAGAGAAGATTGTCACAGGTAAAGAACATAACGCCCATGGGTTGAGCAGGATGAGTCTTTGGAAAACAGCATTGCTTCCTAGGTTGATCAAGTTCACTTGACGAAAGGACGATTAGTGAATTAGAATGCAAACAAACAAAATAAAAAAAAGAAAGAAAAAAGGAAAACTTTTCTAATTTCTGTATCTAAACGGGCTATTTAAAATAATCTGAAGATATGAAAAGCGACGAACGATTTTCTTGAAAATGTTAAACTACGAAAAATTAAAAAAAATGCATAATATCATTTTTCTTTAATGCAGAAATATAAAGCATTGTTTAAAATAATTTTATGTTAAAAGAAACATCCTATGTTCCATTATTATTACTATTATTATTATTTGGTTTTGATCATCACAAAAATCTAAATGTGATTTAATATTATGTGAAAAATTATTCCAATACCATTTTCAAACAAGAGCTCATTTTAAACTTTCACTAATGGTTCAACAGATATCGTATATTACCAACAAGTGTGGTAACTTCGATTTTTCAGTCTTTTTTTATGTTCTATGAATTTGCTTTTGGAAAACCAGTCCGGTGATGAGACATAAGTTGTGCCCCGGTGAGATGAAAGATGACCTGGAAGAGAAACAGGCCACTTCATTTTGTAACAGATGGAACAGCGAGAACGCGTTAACAGTCAAGTTTTCGCAGCTTGCGCGTTTTTGCAGATCGTACTCACTGCAAAATGAAGTGGTCTGTTTCCCTTTCCAGTTTATCTGTGCTATCTCTTCGCGGTATAAACATACTGCATGTTTCCAGTCTCATTTGGAATTGTTTAGACTTTTACTGTGCAAAAGTGTTTTGCGCTGTCGAAAGGTACATCGAAGCATTCTGCCAAATCACTACATCGTCAGCTATCGTCATGTGAACTTTTCGTAAAAGGAAACAAATTGACGGTCCACAATTTACGTGCGTTAGACGGTGGTTCTGTCCACAGTGGCATATTGACAAGGGGAAAGCGTTGGCGTCTGTCTAGGGGACATAGGGCCATAGGATCCGAACCCCCCTGCCGTATGCTGCTTCGCCTTGAGACGCAACGTCGCTATGCTTGACGTCATGGTGGAGCACTGTTCACGGTACACGTAGGGGCTGGGAGGGGCCGCGTAGGGGCAAGGGGCCCCTGCCGTCACGCTGCCCGTGGGCATGCTGACATTGGGCACCATGCTCGCGCTGGTGGGCACTGATGCGTTGAAGCATCCCATGCCCTGGCTAGGGCTGACGAGGGGGTTGACGTTGACGGAATTGAGTCCGGGCCAGGGGAAGCTCTTGGCCCCCAGTGGGCTGGGCACCTTGGCCGCCCAGTTGTTGTAGGTGGAGTAGCCCGAGTAGAGCGTGTCGTCGAAGGGTTGCATCAAGCCGTTGAACTGCGTGCTGAAGCCGTTCTTTAGTTCTGCTGCAGCATTTCGCTCCCGTTTCCGCCATTTGGCGCGACGATTCTTGAACCACACCTGGAAGCAAGGGAAAATGATTTAATAAAAATAAATAACTTCTTTATTTGTTCGTTATGCATGAACACTTTATATAAGGCACTGAAAAGCTAAGGTGTGTAAGAACCAAAATTAATAATTTGGAGATAGCCAGTGCAATTAGTAGAAACTCTCATCTGTTTTGAGGTATTATTTAGTAATATTAGCTCTGCAAATGCTGCTATACAACATGATCTTTATCTTTACTTATAATAAAGCTGGAAGTATCTCTGTCTGGATCTCTCTCTGACAGGATCTCTGTTTTTCAGGATCTCTGTGACTGCGTTCGGCCAATTTTCATGAAATTTGGTACAGAATTAGTTTGTAGCATGGGAATGTGCACCTCGAAGCGAATTTTCAAAAATTCGATTTCGTTCTTTTTCTATTCCAATTTTAGGAACGGTTTCCCGAGCAAAATTACCATAAGATGGACGAGTAAATTACCAAGTTATCATAACGTGGAACCGTAACATGGGCAAGCCAATTGGCGAGAAATTCATCATACATTATTTGTAAATATACCGGCGAACCAAAAAAACCTTTTAATTTTCTACTACGGGCAAAGCCGTGCGGGTGCCACTAGTTTTAAAATAAAAGTTCAAAGAAATTCTTCCAAGGGTTTGCATATAGCACCCATTTTCTTTATGTCTTTGAAAAGTCCACTTACATCTCTTTGCTTTTCACTGTCTCATATTATGTTAATTACAGCAAATTATAGATGCTTTTTCCCTTTTTTAGTTTCGTTTCTGTAATCTAGGCTTATAAATAAGATATTTTCTTCTCGGTGACTTATTGGTAACGAACAATACGTAACGATGTTGATCAAAAACGTGCAATTGTTTCCATGTAGCATTATTTCAGCGAGTTGCTTTTTCATTTTCCGTTTAGTTTCGTTTTCAGCACCGTGCTGCAGAATCAAGGATTTCTTCTAAAAAAAAATAGCCTCAGAAAATCACTTCTGTGGAAACTGGAAAACGTTGAAATCACTTCAGCATTCTTAATACATGTGTGAACGTGAGAATATTTTTGGGCCATCCCTTTCAAGCACGATGACCTTAAGCAATTCAACATTAGGGTGTCTAGTAATGCACATGCCACGTGTCCTCATTGTATCCACGGATAATAAGCTCTATATATTTTTTCCCAGATGATAAAACACTAGGTTGATGTTTAGTTAAGTTTGTCTGATCAATAAGCCGGCAGGACTTTCCAAAGTAGTACTATGCTGATAAAATAGTCAATCGTAGTTGTGCTAGCGTTTGCTACTTTCGTTTTTGAACGTCAGTTACTGCTCATTTTATTTAAAAACGTGGTGGAAAGGAACTATGGGTGTTATACCTTGGCGTAGTACGCATAACAACAAAAACATTTCTGATCAATAATTTAACTACAACCGTTAAGAGATGCTCTTTGTTTTCACTTTATGATTATTGTCTTCTGAAAGTTTTTCACGAGCTCTTAAAACTGTTTTGCTGATTGTTACGAAGGAAAATGTTAAAAATAACTAACATTGTTGATCATACTCATAGGTGCCCCTTTCTTGACGCTTGTCCTAACTTGAAAACAATAGTAAGAGTTACTGACTTTCGTAATTTAAATTCAAATTAGCATCGCAACATCGTAATCTTATTAACGTATACGCACCAGTTCGATGAATTGGCTAATTAAGTAATCGTAAGGGTGTGTAAATCAAGTTCTGAATTAATTCTGGGGAAGAAAGCAAAAAGGATGTGGATGGGGGGAAAAAGTATCGACTGTACATCCGAGAAAAATTTCTTTTTTAAAAGTCCGGCATTTATCACTAGGGAGCGCTGCCACCCGTGGTGTTCTGCTCGTCCATCACCGACAAACTGTCGGCAGATCTCTCCAGAATTATCTCTTTTTTAATATTTATTCATCCTTCCCAAAAAGCGATCTGGCGCTCCTCTTTTGTAATTTTTTCTCTGTTTAGTTATTTTACGGCCTGTCCTAAAATACTTTTAAATCCCCCCGTTCGTTGAAGTTATGTATAAAGTTAGAACGCCTATCGAACACAATTGATAGACAGAAGAACGCGACTTAAATTCTCATTAGAACGCGGGAGAGATGTGACGTCATTATTGCAGAGCAGTTGCCAGATCCCCCGACTTGAGATTTGCCGGAGAAGAGGGGTAAAAAGAAGAAGAAACAACTTAAGGCTCGCTCGGTAGCGGAATGTATAATGGTCTCTTTTCGTTTGCCGCCAGCGGATGAAGGCTTAAGGAACCAATAGTTTCGAATAATGGCTAGCAGCAAGCGAGTTTGAGAAATGGAAAGGAGATATAATGGCACATCTCAGCAGCCATCTGTCATTGATTCCAACTGATGTAATGGGTTTTGTGCCGCTCCTTTAGAATAATCTTTTTGGAATGTTTTGCTATTCGCGGATTTTTGCGACGGTGGGGAGCATTATTTTGGATTATTATTATTATACGCGAGGTAGCGATCGACAATTCGCGTATCTGGATCGCGTCGTTTTCATGCACTGTTTTGATTTATGTGCGCATTATGTACTGCGTCATCAATAGATATCTGTTGCGGAAATGGCAACTCATTTAGACGCTTAGATCATTTGGCGGAATATTGGAAAATCATTTTGCCATAAACTAAAGTCACTCATCTTTTGGCAATTTCAAAAGGTCATCAATGAAATACGATGTCGTTTAAAAACCATGATAGTAAATAGCAATACTTTGAAAACCATGGTATAGTTGTTTAATTTTAGTTTGCAATTTTTATCAAATATCTCTTTTCTTTTTGAGAAAGTCTAAAAAGGAGTGTATTATTTTATTTTCTTGGTGTTTAAAACATTTTCTGAATATAGTTTGCATTTTTAACTGGTGTTTAACGTGTAAGAAAAGGAAGCAATCAAAACTCAATTTAAATGATCGGTTTAACTTCCTTAAACCTTTATGAACTCGCTAACATAATTGCTTGAATGCTAATTTTCAACTCTAAAAGTTTCCAAGAAAACGACATAGAAAAAAAGATGGACTTTTGGAAAGTAAGTTCCGTTTTGGAATAAAAGGAAAACATACACAGCATACAGAAATGAAATTTCTTGCATAAGAATTTACCACTTCGACGTAGCCCAGGTGATTTTCTAGGTATTTGTCATAGCGTGGTACATGTTTCTGTGCACCCTTTTCGTAGAATGTGCCGCCTGTGCAGTCAACCATGAGATAACATGTTCTTTCAGTCCGTCATCGCTGTTGTATCGCTGACCGCCAAGATAAGATTTCAAATGGCGAAGAAGAATGAGTGAATGAAATGAAAGTCGCTGAGAGCGAGGTCGGGGGTTGACCGGAGGATGGTCCAAAAGTCCCGACCTAATGGCTCCTACAGTGCTTTGAGCAGTCATTTGACCAGGACGGTTTTGATCATCCTCCTTACAGTCCTGTTCTCGTTCTTAGCGACTTTTCTTTATTTTGGTATTTGAAGTCTTTTTGACGGTCAGCGGTACGACAGCGATGACAAACTGAAAGAACATTTTTGACTACACAAGTGGCACATTCTAAGAAGAATGTTCACAGAAACATTTACCACGCTATGACATGCCTGGAAGATCACGGGACCTATGTCGAAAAATAGTGTAAGGGTGGTACATTTTTGTGCAGTAAATTTCTTTGTTGTATCTATTGTATCTATAAATTTCTTTGTTGTACTATTTATTATTATTATTTTTTTAATTTCAAAACGCATCTTACTGTCTAACCACGGATTGTATGGAAAGGCAAACATCCGGTTTACACGCGGAAATGGAAGCATCTATTAGTTTTCAGGGATGTCAGATTTTGCAGATGTATGTTAGCCTCTAAATAAAGCAGAGTTTAATATCAAATGAGCGAAACACGCGCATAAAATTTTTATTTTTCCCCTCATTCAGATGGAGTCGCCTTAACTGGATGTTTGCCAATTCCATACAATCCGTGGTCAAACAGTATTTTCCTTACAGAGCAAAACCAACAAGATTAGCACAAAAGTGTAAATTTGCACAAAAGCAATGTCTCGAAAGTCTCTTCTGCAGTGCTAAACTCAAATACCGTCTCGAAAGTCTCTTCTGCAGTGCTAAACTCATACCGTCTCGAAAGTCTCTTCTGCAGTACTAAACTCAAATACCCAGAATGTTGATAGATTCTGCTATAAGAAGTTTGCAAAGAAAGTGCTTCCAAAACCTTAGAAACGACTGCTTGCAATGAGCTTATTACACTGATCTGGCAATCGAGACTGAATTCTTCAAAACTATCAACTAGCAAGACTTCACCAATCAAATTTGTCCAGTTTGTGATGACGCACAATGAAATAGAAATTTGATTTTTCAAAGGTTTTAAATGTAATCTTTTTGCACAGTAAGTTTGTTACTCTCAGGATAAGTTTTAAATTTAGCTTTACATCCCAAAATTACATATCAAGCAAATAACGTAATTCATAATTTTGTCACTTCAAAAAATTCCTTTCAACAGCTTGAGATACAGCTTCCAATGACTTTAAAAACAGGTCAAGTTGGGAGGACTTCAGCCGTAGTAAAATATTCATCCAACTATGAATGAGGTCCAACTGCCAAGTAACATAATGAATGAATCGCTGAGATTATCATGACTTTTACTAATCTTTTTCACCAAGCGCCATCACCTGTTTTCTTTAAAAGTCATTCCTATAAACATAATCCACTCTGCTGTTATGTTCTCTCAAAATATGGCTGAATTTTCACTGAAGTTTTGAAGGAATTCGAACAGTAGACAAAATGTTTTTACATCAATATTACGAATAAGATTTTATGCAAACTTTTACAGAACGATTTTCATTTTCTAGTTATGAGAAAAGTAGTTTAAGTTTTCGAAGAAGGCAGAGACAATGTAGAAGAATTCCGAGCCAGACTTATTTGATACATTATATACATTTCTCTGACCCTGCTTATCTGCACTAAATGCAAGCATTCAGGAAAAACTGTTTCGTAAAAGATTGCTTTAAATCGAGCTATTGCTAGCTAATACGAAGAAAATTCATTTCAGTTTTTCTTGATAATAACATTAGCAGATAAAAGGGAAAGGGATGAAAAAAGTAAACGAAACCACACGTACAAAAGCAGTAAAATGAAAACGACTCAGAACGAAGCATTGAAATTGTTAACGTTAAAGGCTTTAAATATTTGTTTAGAGAACATGGTTTTTGGCTAATGCCCCTCTCCGACAAGTAGAGCTATGGCCTTGAACAAGTACATTTCTTTCAAGGGAAAGCAATCAGTAAGAAGAGGCATTGTTAGGCGTATTTGGACTACCATTGCAACCCTTTTATTGGCGAGAAAATCCTGTACCGCTTGCTAATAGTTACGTATACTAATATTGTTCGCCAAATGGGCATACACTGCCTAAATCCGCAATTTCTTAAGCCTTTTTTCTCATTCCTACTTCAAGTAATGTAATCGTTGAATCGGTCGGGCAGCGGAGCTCAACTTGCCAGAGGTGAACAGTACGAGCCGACGCATCAGCTTAAGATTAGCCATTTTGGATCGGAGCGCGTGTTTGAGTGGTTGTCATTTCTGGCGAGTAATCGCGTTTGGTGATTGTTCACTGTGAGCAATTATTAGCGGCACGTGAATTGTTTATTAAATAAAATATTATTTTTGGCAAATTTGACGAAATCCGTAACTTTGCTGTCGAAACCCAGCAGCGCAACAATGAAAAATCCGATCCAAAATGGCTAAACTTAAACTGATGCGTCGGCCTATCTATATAGCGGCTCTTGTTTTGGCGAGATGAAAATAAAATTTGAACATCCAACAGAAATGTCTGTTGTATTAACATCATTAATTGGGGCTTTCGGAATTATTTTGAAATCCATCTAGTGGAAACAATTAGCCTAAAAATGTAGGCTAATTGCTTATAGGCCTATATGTTTACTAAACAATTAAAATTAACGAAATAAAAAATAATTAAAACAAAAAAGTTATTTTAGTTGTGTACAAAATATAGCGGAAAGTCAGATAAGTCATTTGGAATCGTAATATATTCCACTCGAACCAAGAAAATTGCTTGTTGCTTTTGAGAAAAAGTGCCAAATAAAGGTTTAACAAGCATAACTCATAATGCGCATACATGAGCACATCCCCGCTTTCTTTTCTTTCTTTCCTTTTTTCTTTTGTGTATGTGTGTGTGAAATACGTCATTTTCAGTTAATTTATGCAATACTATGCATCAAGCGACTAAATAAATAATACTAGTCCGTCACATTAATTAGTGCATATTAAGTGAGCATCAGACCAGACGACGAGACAAAACGCTTGAAAACATCTTTGCACAGTTCAATTCTAAGGTAAAAATCTGTTCCGCACGCAGTCTCTGATTGGAAACCATGTTTATTACAGAACCCCTGCTTCTGTGCCAGATCATGTTACGGGCTATCTTTAAGTTTTGTCAAGCTTAAGAATATGCAGAGATTGACCAAAACTGTAAATTCTTAGGAGCTTGAAAAACAATTTGGACGCCAGACAAATTATTTCTCCAAATTTATTAGCAAATTCAGAGTTACGTGGCTTATGATAGAGTCTTGAACTTAGGCGCCCAGGCGACCTAGATCCCTCTCTTTGTTGGATTCTGGAAATATAGACATACAAATTAATTTTTATGTCGCTTTTTTCACTCAGGCCCATTTTTATTGTACCCCCAAGCCTCCCTATGTGGGGCCTTGGCTAACTACATGAAATTTTATTTCTGACCCCTTTTTGTTCAAAACACATATTTATACGGTCGACTCCCGCTACAACACGATCTGACTTACGCGAAAGGGCTATAACGCGAGTTTTTCACGAGTAAAGAATTTTAGAGCTAACGCGAATTCCTCGTCGACAACACGATTTTTTTTGGAGGGGGAGAAATATTGGGTATCAGCTTCGTTATTGGTTACCAAATATTGATTTCGTGAATGTTATTACATCCCTTTAGCATCACTGACAGCAGCGAAAGTTCTCATACCAAACTACTCTACGTATCGCGTTATTAGTGCATCAAATAACCATTCAGCATCTTTCTTTTTTTTCATTCTAATTATTAAAGTTAATTAAATAGAATGACGCCTTCGTGCGCTGTCTCACCCAAAGTTTGAAGATAGGAAGAAAAAGAAAGTTCCTGCCAAAAAAAAAAGGGTTAATATTCTCGATATGTTTGAACAACTACAAAACGTCGACGGTAGCATGAAAATAAGTATGAGTGAATCTTTTATAAGTACAATTAAAAGTCAAAACAACAGAACTTGGAACTTAGACTTCAGAACTTAGTTTCAATATTGAATTGCAGAGTAGTGTCTAAGCAAAGTGAATATGTATTATGAAAATGGAAGCTGCTCTTGTACTGTGGATTAAAGAGTTCAGGAAGAGAGGCTGTTGTCATGAAATGGAAACATTATAAAAGACAAGGCGAAGCAATCGTATTTAAAAATGTATTGAAAAAGAATGGAACATAAATCATCACTATCTTTATTTTTAAACTCATGAATATTATTACTGTATCTACTGTACAATGTTATAGTGCAGCATTTTATTATTACTACATACTATGCGTGCCGTGTTGTTTTATTTTACGTCTTTCCCTCCCATTGCATCATTTCCATCATTCATTTTGTGCAACTTTAAGTATTTTATGTTGAATAAAACGGCTTTTTTTATTTTTTAAAAGCAGTAAAAGTTCAGTTCTTTACGGAAGAAACTAATGTATAGTTGAGGAATACTTTAAAGCAAGGGGTGTTTAACAAGTGTGTAAAAGAATTTGTTGTGTTTCTAAGAAACTGTATACGTAACATTTCTCTACAACGCGAAATTTCAACTTACGCGAGGAGTCTTGGAAAGCATCCCTCGCGTAAGTCGGGACTCGACTGTACTTAGAAATACCCCCGCCATTAAATATCAAATAATATAAAATGCTGCTTTTGAAATGTGAAATAAAAAACAAGCTAAGTCAATATTAAAATAAGCAAACAAAATGAAATTCTCCGCGTTTGTATCTATCCAAGTAATTTGCTCATTATTAGGTGTTTCTTCCCTTTAATGTCTTTTTTACTATGCCACATCTAATTCCGAAATTCCTTATGCCACCGACACATTTAACTTTCCCGTCTCCTTTTCCACCGCCAAACCCTTCTCCCCCTTTAATAAACCATTAATTCGCATATTAAATTCTGCCACCATTCGCCTCAACCGGGATTCGTCAAATATTCATGTGCGTGCGATTCGCTTTTACAACCGTGCCTGCTAATTAAAATATATCGTCTGCGGCACATGAAAAATTTATCCGCACAACTCTGCAACACTCGAGCGTCTATTAAAACCGAGGACGCGTTATTTTAAGCGGATTTATCAGCAAACGGGTATTCCCCCTTTTGTTCCACAAATCGGGAGGCGTAATTCTGGTAATAAATTGCGTTTATTGCCACCAAGTTAACATTCGATTACTTCGGCGCAAGCGTTACAAATTACTTTCCGCGAAGAACGCCGTTTTAAATTATGTATATACTTATGTCGAATCACGGCGGTGAATATACGAAAGTAGTTATGAGTTCCCCAAGTTTTGCCGTTTTTAAATAAATAATGGGTCTAAGATCGTATATTTTTTTGCCATCGTTTTATGAAAAATATATGGTGATTGAGTCGATTGTTTGCAGATGAAAATACGAACTATAATTACAAGTCACATTTTTTTTTTTTCGTAACTGTGTGCTATTTTGGGAGAGATAGGAATGATATATGATTTTGGTCATACATTTAATGAATAGTGTGAATTTTTGAGCAAACAGTTTTTTATGTCATCTGGTATCTTTGGAGCAAGTTTAAAAACAAAATCGTAAGGGCTGTTACCACTGGCACGGCCATAATTTTTTTCATGGAGAACAATATCGATGAAGAATTTTCTAGAACTGTCCTTGTAACTCAGGAAAAATGTGCACTCAGTTTTAATTAAAAAATTTTCCCAGGAATTTAACAATATATAATGGAGGTTCATAAATTCTTCTCGCGCCTTCAAAGAAAGGGTCTTTAACTGTTGCATCCGCAGATGAAGAGAATGGATCGCGAATCCAGTCATACTGCTCTATGGTAGTATTCTTGAAATAGTGCTTAATTTTGTCCTGAAGTATGACTAAATGTTCTGCCGCCTCATTAAGCAGCTTTTCTTCCATGCCATTTCCTTCACACACTATGTTGATGGTCCGTTTGCACATGTCCAATGACCCACGATCTAATTCTTCTCTTCACAGCTGAATTTTTGATTTGAACCCGTTTAGCTTGTCCATCACACATGCAACCAAATTCTCTCCTTGTCCTTGCATTTACCGATTCAATTCGTAAAGATGTTCGGAATTGTCAGCCATGTACGCTAGTTTTGCCAGCCAATATTTGACTTGGAATAAACTGGCGTTCTGGATTTCGTTTTTTAAAATCAAAAATTGTCGTACCTCGTCCCTCAATCCAAAAATTCTTGATAGTACCTTACCACGTGAAAGTCAGCGAATCTTTGTATGTAGAAGTCGCAAAGCAAGGAGAAATTAGAGAATTTAGTCGCCTCGATTTTATGAAATTCACGATTTTCACGACGTCAGCCAAAGTTGACTTCAGCTCATCTGGTAAGTTTTTTGCCATGAGAGATTCACGATGGAGAAAACAGTGTATGGTTTGAATGTACGATTTTTCAGTTTTGACAGGAACCCTATGATAGGTCCTGTCATTGCAGCAGCTCCGTCGGTGCGATGCGAACACTTGTGCAATTTTGCCAAAGGATCCCGTTGCTTTTCAGATATTCATCTGTAAGGCGGAATATCTCATCACCAGTTGCACGTGGAGGAAGTTCTTTGCAGAAAGATACTGACCTTTAATGCGTCCCTCATCATCAAAACGCATAATGTCTATGAGTTGTGTACAGCTTCCGATGTCTGTTGATTCATCAACTTGAAATGCAAATTTTCCAGTTACTCGTAATTTCTCTACCATTGTTGCTTCTATGTCACCCGACATGTCATCAATTCGTCTCCTGATAGTGTCGTCAGAAAGTGGACCACCTCCTCTGCTCCGGGTCCTAGCATTCCCCATAGAAACGTTTGCGCTGGCTTTCATGAAAGAACTTTGCTTCGAGTTCTCTTTCTGCAATCGCTTGAAGTAACCGATGTCTTTGCCCACGTAAGACGGATGTTTAGTAGACAGGTGACGTTTTAATTTGCTAGGGACCATCGCTTCATTTGAAAGTTTTTCCTGTAAATAAGACACTCAGGTCTTGGTGATTTTACATCCTTCCCTGGACTGCCTACTCAGCGACTTAGCTTTTTTACTTGGAGGTCCTGTGTATCAGTACATTCAGTCGCAGATTTAGCAGCTGATGGGCCTTCTCTAACCAAGAATTTTTCCATATCACATTCGTAATTAAAGCGGAGGCTTTGCGCCAATCCTAATAACACACTGAGCGTATGCAGACAAGCCAGAATGCCATTGCTGGTGAATTGAGCGTGAATAATTTGTGTCTAAAATAATAATTTAGCCAATAGCAAACATTTTTGCTAATTTGCTTTTTATAGATTAACAAAAAAAAAAAAAAATCTTCAAAAGCAATACATGTCTGATCATTGGCGCCAACCAATGCAACAGGTAAAAGTAAAGGCAGCTGCACTCTTCGCTTTACTCTCTAAATTGTTCAAACAGCAATTACCGAACATATTCATTCGTCCTAGATTTTATTTTTTCAGTTTCATTTTTTTTCTTTTAATTTCTATTTTACTAAGTCTCAGAATCGAGCTTTGAGAAACTACGATCAAATGAAATTAGTTTTGGAACTAGAAAAGAGGAAAACAAAAACTAAAGCTGAGCTTAAATTTTGGGTGGGAGGGCACAATCCCTGCCAGGATGACGGGACGATACTCCCTTTTGCGAAAGAATTAGAAAAAATTCTGTATAATTAGTTGATTTCGTGGAAATTAGAAACCGTTTTAAGAAACTGAAAGTAATAGGATCAAGAAGTTGTAAAGAGGTGGGGCAGCAAATCCCGCCTCTAACCTTGTTAGGTATGTCTGATTGCACACGATCGACTGGGTGAATTGAGAAGTTACAGAACGATACAAAAGCTATTCGGTCGTTACTTTAAAATAAAATACATCAAGGTTCTTTCTTTTTATATAACTATGAAAATTCAGCGCCACACCGGTTGCGAAGCCCTGATCTAGAGAACTCGGCACTCGATAATCGAAATTACAGTTCAAGAATCGTAGTTTTAGATAATTTCTGGTGATACATATTAGAGGGAAGAGAGATTCGAAGCTCAATCTGAAAACTTTTCGTAATTGAAGCTCTAAAAATGTTATTTTAGCCCACCTTCGATAATGATAGGGAAGACCACCTTTCGGTCCACATTAGATCAGGTTTTCGGATCAGGATGAATTCAGTTCGAAACGGTTTGATGAATGTTTCTTCTAAAGTCAAGTGAAATGTTATTCTAAATTAATCGTTCCCTCAAAAAATAAAATAAATGAAAGGAAAAAAAACATCATGAAATTGACAAGCCCGAAGTCAAAGAAAACGGATTTACAATATGAGAAGATATACTCCTAAATGTTTGTAGACAATAAAAACCAGCTTTTTTTTACAATCCACTTTAAGAGCTTTGTTTTCATTGGGTTAGTAATTTTAGATTGCGATGCTCTCAATTCCCTAAAAAAGCGTTTTTCCCCTCCTCCCGATGACTTTATCAACTGCTTACTCCTTGAAATATTTCGTCAGCTCCAAGCGAACAGCATTGCCTCAGAACACGAAGTCCAATCGTTTTTTATCAGCAGGAGCTGCACTACTCAGATATGCACTTTCCGGCCATAAAACACAACGCTACATCTGTTTATTCTGTTGACACGTTCGGGAAGATGAGAAAGTGACTCTATAGTTGTCATAACCTTGTGACACGTCCGAAACGCTGTATATCATGGACGGAACGTCGGTCGTAAACGCGGTAGCGATAAACGCCGCCAGTAAATCATTGGCGTTTTTTTGTATTTTCATTAGATGTCCCTTTTGCTAACAGTGATTTTTCACACATCATCCTAGTAAGTGGCATCGTTATAAACTTTCCGGAATTTTATCATCCTGTGTGCCAACTATTTATACCCTGGTATCGTTATTATCGTTGCACTAGCAACTTGTCCCAATTCTTTAATTCTTAACTTCGATGATGTTAAAAGTTCACAAAAGAGGTAGTTGTTATTCCGCTATGATGGAAGGTTCGAACTCACATAACTGATGCGTAAACAATATCCATTTGTTGAACTATTCAAATAGGACAGGACTTCTCCTTTTGTAAGGTGTCAATAAGGTAAAACGAAGAAAACTTCCAGGACAGTATATAACTTTTAAATCTATGGATCACATGAAAACTTAATATGTCATGGGTGTATAGCATATGTAGGCCTGGTAGTAGAAACAGCGTGACGCTGTGACGTGTGTTGAAAAAATCTGCTGACTATTTCTTACTTGGGAGAGTAAAAAAATATCATTTTTTAAAGGATTTTTTTAAATTTCTTTTTGTAAATTTGTGCTGCATTTTTTACTATAAAATCCACAACCGGGTGCATGTACATGTAATAGCAACTTATTTTACAGCATTTTTCTGTGTAGATTTTGTTTTTACGATTGAGAAAAATGTTGATTAATTTTTCAGACAGTTTTTTTTTTTTTTTTAACCTGCGTCGTAGTCTGCTGAACAAAGTTCTGCTTCTGGATAGAAAGGTATACAGTGGCTCCTAAAAGTGTTCGTACACCTGCGACTTTCAATGAAATAGGCCCTTATCCATTGGTTAGAATTAATATTTCGGAATAGGTATTTTATTATAAGATCTATGATCTATTTTTAACAAAACTACATGAAAATTTTTAATAAAACATTAAAACCTAATTTTTTAAAAATCAAAAACCAAAAAGTGCCGGAAATTTTATCTCACAAAAGTCTTCGTACACTTTGAAAAAATGTCAAAAAATTAGTAAATAATCTAACTTTTTACTAAGTTATTATTTAGCAGAATATCATGCAGTAACAACAACAGCTTTTAAACAACTTGGAATAGATTTCATAGTTTTTTCTTTCTTTTTTTGTGCAATTTCTGAGTAAGTGTTCAGCTACACTACGAGTCTTACTGTTTCTAGTTCGCTTTTCGTTTCAATGGTGTATTTTCGTAATCTAGCCACCAGATATCTCCAAATATGTTCCATTAAATTTAAATCTGGTGATTGAGGAGATATGTTTAAGCTTAAGGTTAAATTTTGAGGCACCAAACGCGAACGTGTGCTTCTTATCGTTATCTTGATTAAAAAAAAAAACAAAGTTCTTTCCGATTACCAAATTTTGGGCTAATAGTTTAAAATTATTTTTTAAAATATTTATATGAACAGCATAATTCATTATTTCACCAAAAAATTCTAAATTTCCAAGTCCTGATGCTGAGATGCACCCTCACACGAAAACACCTTCACCGTCCTGATAAACTGATCCAACTATGTTCTTAAGATTAAATTCCTCATTTTTTTCCTCCCATTTACAGTTATACAACAATTTAACCTAAAATATTGAACTTATTTTCATTTCTAAGTAAGACGTTGTGTTAAAACGTTTTGAGCTTATTTATCATTGATTTTACGACGGAAAGCGTAAGCTTACTGTTTTTCCCACGAACAAGAAAATTTCTGCGGGAAGAGGTCCCATTTAATCCAGCTAATCAGAAACCTTGGCGTTAAATTTTAGGTAAAAATTAAACGTGAAATGTTTCATTCAATTCTGCAGAAACTTTTTCAATTCTGAAATGTGTATTTTTCATGTTTTTTTTTTTTTTTTTTAACTGTAAAACTCCGATCACGCTTTGTTAACTTTGCCAGTTGACCTTTTCTTACCCTGTTTTCGATCCGATTCTTGTCTTTAAAGCAATTTATCAAGCACTTCACTATAGAATGGTATAAGTAACCAATTTAGAGACATTTCAAACCAATTTACGGCTACTGTGAAGGAAAAAAATCAAATTTCGAATCGTGTTTGTTGTTTTCTACGCATACCTGCCATTTTAAAATAATAAGCAGAATATTAGGGAATAAATACAGAAAAAGTTAAAGGCAAATGACTTTACAGCATCATTACAATGCAAAAATAATAAAAAAAACCACATATGATAATTTTAATTATGAATTTATTCGAAAATATTTCAGTATACGAATACTTTTGTGGCGTTTCTTTTCTCTGTCTCTTCGTTTTTTGACAAATTTCAAAAATAAAATCTTGGCAATATTTTGAAGAAATCTACTGGATTTTATTCAGAATGGCATAGGAATTTTGTGAAAAAAAAATTGGACTTCATATTCGAATTCAGTTTTGCGTTATTTTGGTTTTACTACAGAACTTCAAGGTGTACGAACACTTTTGGGAGCCACTGTATATGTCATATATATAGGTATATACGCCTATGACATATGTGCTTCCTATTTGTCATGGAGGTACATAATGGGGGAGGATAGAGGGCTATAGATACAGTCCCCAAATTTCCCAATCGGCTCATTGCTTTAAAAAAAATTTCACGTCCACCAGTCCTTACACCATTTAACAGCTATTATGCTGCTGTGGGCGGGTAAATTGAAATACCTGCAGAAATGAGTTTTTGAGCTATTTGAAGAAACGTGTTTTGAATTCAATACTTGGAGTCAGACTTTTTCAGCGGTTTGTTTTCAGTTGAAACCAAATAAGCAAGCTTGTACAATAAAGCTAACGTACAATAGATGACAAAAATGCAAAAAAATGAAAAATTTGCAGTTACTGACTTTTACCCGCCCACGGCAGTAGTTCTCGTGCTATTTTTCTATATGCGCCTATGATATATGTATATGTCACTTGGGTGGGGATGCTCCATTTGATTTTTTAGAGAGGGTAAGGGATTTTTTTCCTTTTCCGAAGCTCTCCTGTTGATTGGTACTTTGTGATATATGAGGGGCGTACTCCATTATTGCTACTGGGGGGAGGGAAGGCATCCCTGTATTTGTTACTGTAAAAGTCCGAAATATGGTAAATGTTGTCATTCGTCAGTAAATGTCAACCGTCGCAGAGTAAATGCATCGGCGAAGGACAGAATATTTAGTTATATTTTTACTCATTAAACAGTGAATGTCGTCATTCATCAATATGTCTTTTCTAGTAACATATAATATTTTCCAAATTCTAACCATGTTAACAACAAAAATACTGCACAGTACCGAACCACTATAAGTAGAAAACTATCTTGATGGTTGTTGGCTATGATAAGGAGAAATTTTCGACGCGTGAAATGCATACCACTTTTAAAACATGATCAATTCAACATAATATACGCAAATGCAAAAACTCATCTTTAAACTTTTAACACTTTAACTTTAAACATTTAAAGCTGAAGTGTAAAAAACTTTACATCTTTAAACTTTAAACACTTAATCTCTGCGGCAGTTATGACTATTACCAGGACGACAATACAAAATGTGTGGTGCGAGTTACTCTGCGTTATGGTCATCACTGCCGTTTGTATACCATCATTGAGCTAGTGAAGATACATGAACAAGGCTATAAAGTTGCCCCCAAAGCACTGCAAAAACAGATGAAAATCCCGCATATTGTAACACAAACAAAAAAATATTTTCTGGTTTTGCCGCCATTTCAAAAGTACTGCATTCCAATTATTACCAGGTTAATGCAATACCAAATCTTGATGAATTTGTAGTTAAACTCATATATTCGTCATTGTTGCTCGTGAAATATTTATGGATAACGTTTCGAAAACGAATAAATCATTCGTAATAGCCATGTATTGTGATGCATGAGAAACAGTGTATTTTTTAAATAGGAATGGTTAATAATGAAGTGATTAGTAGTTTTCTTAAGAAAGCTGTTTGACATTAAAGTGGGTGTTATTTTCTGTAGATAGGACTGTCTTACTTTAATTTTTTGAAATAGAGCTGTTTGTCGTCAAAGCAGCGAGTAGATTTGTTGATAGAGCTGTTAGTCGCTAAAGCAGCGAATAGGTTTGTTGATAGAAATGTTTGTCGTTAAAGCAACGAATAGATTTGTTGATGGAGCTGTTTGTGGTTAAAGCAACGAATAGGTTTGTTATCAGAGCTGTTCGTCATTACAACATCGAATAATTTTGTTCGTAGAGCTGTTCGTCGTCAAAACAACGAGTAGATTTATTGATAGAGCTGTTAGTTGTTGAAGCAGCGAATAGTTTTGTTGATGAAGCTGTTATTAGTCGTTAAAGCGGAAGAGATTTGTTGATGGAGCTAGCTGTTTGTGGTTCAAGCAACGAACAGGTTTGCTGATAGAGCTGTTTCAAATTACACTATCCAGTATTTTTGCAGTAAGAGCTGCTTGACATCAAAATGACTAGTATTTTTTAAGATAGAGCTTTTTGCAATAAAACATAGGCATACGGTATTTTTGTAGTTGCTGTTTAACATTAAAGCGACAATACGCGTTCGGTTAATTTTCTTGCTGCATATTTTAGAGCACATTTCTAAGACTCATTTTAAATTAAAACGCAACAAAATTCACTTTTTTATGCTTGAAACAAAAGGACTGTACTGAAATAAATTTAATTCAGTTGTACAAAAGTATCCTCATAAAGTAACGACTTTAAATGAAAAAGGGAAGGGATATAAAGAATGCTCAAGCAAGTGCTTGAAGAAATCCCTTTATCGAAATTTCCTCCCAATATCAGACCGATCTCAATCAAAAAACAGACACGAGCACACATACCTACCGTTCGCTGGGGGGGGGGGGGGGCGAATATCCCTAAAAATCGATGCTTGCTATCTATTCCATCCAGTTACCATGGCAGCCATCTCGAACGTGACAGGGCTTATCGGACAGAGCTGTATAATTTACGATAGCCCCCTCTCCCTCTTGTAGCTTCCGTATCTCTTGCTTACTAGACCGCTTTGCTAACCGCTTTATAGAGATAGAGGTGCATAAATGTAAGGAAACATACATGAGGACAGAGTCGTTCTTGCTGATTTGTTCGGTTAGGTAACAGTTTATTTTCAGGATTATTAAGAAAAATGTTTTTCCTGTTGTACTTTTAGAACGTGTCTGAAGGATGCGATTGTTATCTCGACTTCGCAAACAAGTTTTTCCAAAGAAGTTTTATCCCAACTTGGACATTTGCATAGATTACTTGCGCGGGTTTTATGTTAATTTCTTCATTATCTAACCAAGGGTCGAAGTCTACAAAAGTATATAATTTACTGGTGCATTTTTTAGATGAGTTATGACTTCTGATGAACTAGGGTGCGAATGTACGGGATCGTTTTTTGAGGGTCATCATGGGAACCATGTAGTGACGAAAATCAGCATTTCTGCCCATTTTTTGGCAAGCTTTTATTAGCTTTATCTACGTCTGTTTATTTATGTATGCTTGCAGCGGAATCTTTCAACTCATCTTTTACCCACTTCCGCTTTTTGAATTCTTTTGAAATTTGGTAGACGATCTCAAACCTAGTGACAATGCAATATTCTATCATCAAATTAATGAATTAACCTCTAGTTATTAGTTTATTCCATTTTTAAGCAACATTTTTGTATAAATGGGTAGTAATATGAGGATGAAAAAATGCTCCCACGGTGTTAGAATTATATAAACTAATAAAAAGTCCTAATTTTTCTGCATAAGAGGGTATTAATTCGAATTCTCCGAGGTCATTAGAACGTGAACTATAATTATTACTTCCTTTTACAAAAAAGGAAGTATTGTATTCGCGAAAAAATTTTCACTCAAAAATCGCCCTTAATTTCCATTTTGCTCACCCCCAAATGAATGTTGAGTTTTTTTTTCGATTCGACCACATGCGGAAAAGTGCCTAAGAATGTATAGACACGCGAAATATCCATTTTGACCATCACCGAGGTAATTACAACGACTTTTCTCGTGACGTCTGTATGTATGTGCGTATGTGTGTATGTGCGTATGTGCGTATGTATCTCGCATAACTCAAAAATGGTATGTCCTAGAAAGTTGAAATTTGGTACATAGACTCGTAGTGGGGTCTAGTTGTGCACCTCCTATTTTGGTTGCATTCGGGTGTTTCTAAAGGGGTCTTTTGCACCTTTTTGGGGGGAAATCATTGTTAATTTCGATGCAAACTCAAGTGGTGTTATAATTTGGCGGTCACTTGGCGATATATCGCCAGTCTTTTGGTTGCCAAGTTTTGTCGCCAACTTGGCGAAAAATTTGGCGATTTTTTTTTTTTTTTTTAAATCTGCTTTCAATGTGGCCATTGCTAGTGATATTTAAAGAGTTAGAGAGAGAATCCCATTAAAATTGCAATAATAGGGAAATAGCATTAAATTGGTGTAAAAGGAAGTCATGTGATGCACACATCAGCTCGTTTTTATATAATTTCAAGCTAAAATGTGGATGAGCTTTCAATTAAGAATAGTGGTCATTGTTAAAAAATACTTTTATTAAAATTTATCTCAATTTTTAAAAATGTATTTAAATATGGTTTTTGTACACATAGTGGAAAATATGGAACATTAAATGAAAAAAAAAGCATCGCTTATCGGACTCATCATTTAGGGAAATCAAGGGTGAAAGAAGTGAGTGTAGAGATCGCAAACTTAATTTGTGATTTAGCTTAAAATAATAGGAATAAAATTACATTAGACCCTCGTTTTATGTGGGGGTTATGTCCCATGGAAATGTCGCGTAAAATCGTAACCGCGTAAATTGAGATTTAATAGTTGTGTTAAAATAGGGATTAGGTTCCGTAGATAAAAAAACCTACTTCATTCTAGTGATGACTAATTGTATAATAAGTTTAATGTGTACTTATATCGATTTTTTTGCACAACATGTATAAAGAAAACATAAATTTCGTATTCTGTTTATAAAGAGGAGCTGGCAATGATAGTCTTTTGGCAGTCATAAAGAATTTTTCTCTGTAATTCTTTCCTGAGTATTAAAGCGTCCGTGACCACTCGCTTCATTTCCAAGACAGAATCTTCCCGCACTAACAAATCAGAAAGCTCATATCTATCGTCTAAGAATGGCTCAAAATTTTCAATTTGAACGTTTTTGGTTGTGTGTCACCAATGTCGATATCCTCGTTGGTTTTGACCGCCTTTGTCACTCCTAAAAGCTCTTCTTCCAGTGAGTTCTGAACTGTGCGAGTTTAATGAATTTAGTTCTGGAAAAAGCTTTGGAACCAATTACATAAAATGTCTCCGGTGGTCCAAATTCGATTATTATCACGCCAAAATGCAGTTTATTACGTGTAATCTGCAATCTTTAGGAGTTGAGATTTTGAAAGAGGGGGAAATTTTATCTGTTTGCATTGCCGCATCCGCGTAAAACCGAAACTCATCCACGTAAAATAAAATAAAGCTGTCAAATCTTAAACCGCGTATAATCGAAACCGCGTAAAATAAACCCTCGTAAAACGATGGTCTACTGTACTGAGAGTAAACAGCTCATGATTTTTTTTTTTCACATTAAAGTTAATTTTTTGGTAGATTTTTTATTCTAGTTAAAAAAAAGGACATACTTAGTTATGGGACATCCACTCGCTGCTGAACACACTTCTTGCAACTTTTTAGTTCATATTGTTTCCAAAGCGTGGTTTTTTGGTTATTTTTTATTTCTTGCATTTATCAAATGTCTTACTAAAAACTGAAAAATATGTGTATATACAGTAAGAGTTTTTTTAATTTCAATTTTTGTTTGCCCAGAGTTCCAACAATATTCAGTAATGAGCTCTTTTGTTTTTTTACTAATTTGATTACGTTTATGCTACTTTCGCAAGAGTTTCTGTTCAGTTGCTCTCACTAACCCAATTTGGTGCTAAAGGGAATTTTTATGAGCTTAGCATGTACGGGACGACGTTTGCAGAAAAAAAGCAACATGAATAAGATATTGTCTCGGGAAGCTCGCTAAGCATGAAGGATCTTTTAATTTTTTGCTGCATCGTTTTTCCTGATTCTACTAAAGAATTAGTTATATTTAACAGCCACAGAGGCATCAAATTTTTTCGATTTGCAGTTTTTTTTTATATCGATTAAGTTAGCCATACAAGAAATAGCAGTGGCGTCGCTATGGGGGGGGGGGGTCCACCCCAGGTGTCACCCGTCTGGGGGTTGACATCCAAAGTGTAATTGCAAGTTTTTGAAAATATGAAGCTAAAATGCATTTTTAAGACAAAAAATTTGAAAATTTTCCGGGGAACCCCCCCCCCCCCCTTTAAAAAAAATCACGTCAATAACTGAATACTATACTCAGGATTACGTTCATGTTGTCAATACTTTGACTTGGTATCGACTTCCTCTTATACCAAAGCACTGGAACCCATTATCTTTGCCTGTGTTTGAGATAAGTTTGGAAAAAGTAAAGAGCCATTAATGTAATACACCCTCTTACTTTTTTGACCTCTCGACGTACACATGCGTCTAGGGCAAGTTATATAAAAAAGGGTTCATTGTTTTTATTTGTCTTTTGTACATTAGCCCACTTAAAAAACACAAGTGTAGTTGTTTCTGAAAATTGTATAAATTTCATGGATTAAAACCTTTTTTTTTTTTCGTATGTATGGGGGTGGGGTGACACCACAAATTACCGCCTCGGGTGTCACCCATGCTAGGTACGCCACTGGAAATAGCGATAGTTTCACGCTGCCAGATGTTTTCCCAGATATCCACACCAACACCCTCATACGTACGCTTCGTTTTTTTAACCATCCCACAGACATCAATAGAAACATCACTCTTGTTTTGATGTCTTAAACGAATTATAAATATTGTCGTTCTTGGTGTATAAAAATAAAAATTTCCGAGGAATATAAGGTTTGTGTGTTAGGGTATAAAAATAAAACGGAGTAAACAACTTTAAGCCGATCTAATAAATGCATAAAATGTTTTAATTTTCAGCTGTATTCCGGGCACTGAAACGTGTTTAAGAGAGACCCCCTGCCAAGAACTCGACAGAAATCTTCATTAATTAGCAAACCAGTTAATATCAAGTCGCATAATAGGGCCGCGAAGCCATCTTCGGGAAAGGAAGCAAATTCGAACAAAAATCAAAGCGATCCGAAAATTTCCGTCAGAGCTTAATCACGGAGGAAGCAATTAAAGGACCTGACGCTAATTTAAACCTTGCCGCTCGCTCACTCGCCTTCTAAAATCGAATCCTCGCTCGCTTGCATGTCAATTAACACTCCTCGCAAAATTAAAGACAATTCGAACGAGGCAAATATTTACTGGCAAGGTCCCGCAGCCTTTTCGCCTCCTGTATAACGTAATTAGAAACTTAAGACTCGATGCCAACTCCGTGATTAAAACTCTTTTCCGCCAAACCTAATCTCGATTGAAGCCCGAGGATTAACAATCTGTAGAGTTTCAAAAAGGACTGCAAACGTAAAGACAATCAGGACTGTGGTGTGTGCATATCATATGAGGGCGCCACTATATTCATCACCGTATACATATATATATAGTATATGTTTATACATATTCAATTCGTCGAATCTTTGCCGAAGAGCCTGATTTGAATAATTAAACATTGAAACTGTGTCTGTTGTTCCGAAATTTAGTATACTTAAATATTCTTCCCTTTTCCAATTTAAATTTTGCTATTAGAACAGCGATTTCCAAATGCATACTAATTCAAGTGCCTTTTGCAAATGGCGCTAATTCATCGCAGGTGCGGAATGGTAAACAATAAACGAGTATCTCTGGACTGTTTGGTTTGCGATTAAGGAAAAGCTTTTCCCAGCGCGAGCTTTAGACGCTTGAATGCTTTTGATTTTTGTTGATTGTCCGGGTGTTTGTCGAAGAATGAATTCTCTATTGGTGTCGGTAATATTGAATAATGATTCTGCCTTTTGAAAATTGCCGAGCAATTCGAAGTGAGCGTTTTAGAATAATTTCTATTCGAAAAGTCATATTGTTGCATATATTTTTAATCTGTTGCTATTCAAAAATAGGAACGAAATTCTTTGGCTGTTTGATTTGTATCGTATATCATAGGAAAATGAGTAGCCGATAGAATTAATTAAAACGAATTCTTTTTAAGTTAAATCATTTAATTCGTTTATATTTTTGAAGTAATTACCATTTGACTCCATTCATTTACTTAGGATATTTTGTAGAAATGTCTGAAATTAAGATATTAAATTTTTAGATGTTAGTCTTTGAGTATTGTCTAGCCACGGAGTAAGAAAAATTGATAGTGTTCTAGATTAAATCTTTGTAAAACAATGGAATTCTAAATGTTTTATTTAATATATCATCGAGTCTTAGAATTTATAGGCTATTATTGGTTAAACATTAGTGAATATGAGAAGTCATATATTTTTCGCGACTAATACATTCACAACTTCATGAGAACAGCAATAAATGAGAGATGCATACATACTACATATGTAATATTTAGAAAATAAATGTGGATTAACGAAATGGGCAGAGCTAAGAGAATCATTATACATTTTTATTCACGAAAATCAAAAGTAAAATTTAAAAAAAAAAGTGAAAATATGTGAAAAATGTTCAAAAACACGTTTAATGCTTGATACGCCAAGCGTTTGTAAGAAGTCACAAAGTTTTCAGCACAAAACAGCACACAAATAACTAAAATCGCTTATTGAGAAAAAATAATCTCTGAACTATCATTCTACTCCGATTTCTCTCTCTCTTTTTTTTTTTTTTTTTTTTTGTTGCATTTAAGCTTAAATTATTCATTTATTAAGTTTAAAAATAGCTAGACGAATATTATTAGATTAAATATTACTTTTAAAAAATACTACCAAAATAGACAACCAACCATAATTTATTAATATTTTGTACTTAATTTTCTATGAAATAAGTTGAGCCGGAACCTAGCTTCATTTAAAAGGAGGGAAAACTTTTCTGGATTTTCTAAGTTTAACCCGAGTGATGAAGAGGTGAGAGAACCCTCTTAATAAAAATTATACGCAAGCTTGAATTAATCACAAATGAATTACGAAGTTATAGTGCGAAATCATGTATCTAAATAATTATAATCATTCTCAAGTGTTATACAAATCGGTAACGCATTAAAGTTCATTTGCTTTGATATTTTCAAGTAAAATATTAAGTCAAATGGGGTGGGGGAGTTTAATGTTAGTGTTCACTGAAAATCCGTGTAAAATCTAAAACTTTGAATACGTTGTAAATCGAAAACAAAATTACTATCGCCGAAATTCCATAAATTTAATGCTGAAACTCTCAACATCATTCAAGAAAAGACCGCAAATAAATGCAATTCGAGTTTCAACATTTGTGGTTCCAACACATTATTGAACTAAATAAGAGAAACTTGAAAAATAAATGAGAGATACAATCAAATCAAGTTAATAGCAGTTATCTCTGAAAATAATAATTTTACTTCATTTCAATAAATCAGAGCACTTTAAAGAGTAAGAAAGATAAATTTTAAATAATTATTTTTAGCTAGCAAGTTTTTTATTCAAAACTTGTTCAGCTGTCATGAAAAACCAGGGCAGAATTGAATTTTTTTATCCAATGCTTTGCTAAATTCGAACTCGAAATAACTTAACTTCATTGTATTTTGAATTAAATTTCAAAACAATATATGAAATTAAAATAAACAGCTGTTATCTAGTCACAGGCAACCAAAAGGAAACTTCAAGTTCAAAGTTTAAATTGTACTTGTAAGGAGGACTAAGCACACCCGAATATGAGTCTAGTTCTGCCCCATTACCAATTTAGAATGAATCAAATAAGAGCCCGAACGAATAAACTTACGAAGAAGGAAGCTCATATTAACTATCATGATCACAAAAAGGGAAGGAAAAGAATCATAGAAGACAAACACAATCATCAAAATTGCTTCTTCTGCGGTATTATTAACTTGATTGTATTTTTAATTAAATTTCAAAACACGAAACACACACACACGCACAAAAAAAAAAAGAAAGAAAAGAGAGGAAAAGAGCAGAAAAAAGTATTTCTTACATTGTCGTCATATGGCAATCAAAAGGAAACTTCAAATTTAAAAACAAAAAAAGTTTAAATTGTCCTTGTGAGGAGGAAGGCCTAACTGAGCACACTCAAATATGATTCTAGTTCTGCACCGTTAACAGTTTGGAATGAATCAAATAAGAGCCCGAACAAAAAAGCTCAGGAGGAAGGAAACTTATCATGATCACAAAAAAAGGAGGAAAATAATCTTTCGAATACAAAGCTAATCATCAAAATGGCTGCTTCTGCGGCATAACTAACTTGATTCTAAATTTAATTTCAAAACAAGAAATACAAAAAATGAATTAAATAAATAAATATAGAAAGAAAAGAAATGACAAAAGACAGCTCTTATCTTGTCATAAGTGACCAAAAGGAAACTTCAAATTGAAAAAAAAAAAAAAAAGAAGCTCAAGTTGTCCTTGTAAAGAGGAAGATCCAACTAAGCACACTCAAATATAAGTCTAGTTCTGCCCATTAGCAATTTGGAATGAATCAAATAAGAGCCCGAACAAATAAACTCAGGAGAGGAAGGAAGCTTATCACGATCATGATCATAAAAAAGGAAAAGAATCTTTCGAAGACAAAAAGAATCATCAAAATAGCTGCGTCTGCGGCATAACCGGAAACGTCAGCTGCTTAAGCAACCTCAATCCAGAGGGATTTGATGCTTGAGATCCCATAATCCGAGCCAATGATACCTTTTCTACGCTTTCGGGCCCTAATTAGAGAGTTTTCTCTCCTTTTTGGAAAAGCCCTCCTAATGCAGGACGGGCTTAAACACATTACTATGCCTAATTAAACACAGCCTATGCTTTTGATCAATGGTTTGCGATGGGGCGGGATGGAAGGCGCTTGCTTTGATTTTTGTCAGCTTGTTGCGCTTCTCCTGTCGATGTTGCCACTACTTGCACTTGGTTTGAAAAACTCCGGTTTGACTCCAGTCTGGGCTGCTGTGGGTTGGCACTACTGGAACCTAGAATAACTTGCGACCGGTTATCACTTAAGAGAAACAACCACCATCGTTCGAATCTAGTTTCGTTTTTTTTTTTAAATATTTTTTAAACTATTTAAATATACTTGGTAGTTAAATCACCTACTACGAAATGTACTCATTTCAACTGAAATCATGTTTCCTCGCTAGACCAGTATTTAATTAAATTTATTTAAGTTAGGGTTGTTATAATATCGCTTTAAGTCGCTAAAAGCGATGAACGAAACTGAAACATTCTGTTTTTCATCAATTCACCGACAGCTATTAAAGCTATTTTTTCGGTTACGCCTTCTAAAAGAGAGAGTTGTTCTAAAATGCAGTTATTGATTGATTCATTGATGGTAGGACGCAAAGTTACCCTGCAAACTGCAGAACATACCAAGATATTGTGGTGTTTGCTGGTGCTCTTGCCAAGTCTGGATCTAAGCTTTCACGACCAGTTTGCTACCGTGTCATCAAAAGAATAATCCCGACCAGATTCAAGATCCGTCAACGTGAAGTTATTTCCAACCCAGCAAGGGAAAATACTTAGGATACTTGTTAAATAATCCCATTCCAAGAGAATTTCTCTGATCTACGGCAGTTGCAAAGTTTTGGATTAAACGGGACATGGTTATGTTAGGAAATATCTACATAGAGTTGGACTGGCAGAATCTCCACCTTGCCCACTGTGCGACTTCTTGATGTAGTAGTTGAAAATACTGCTAATAATTTTGACAGCTTTAAGTTTCTCTAAACTATATTCGGATACTGTTGGCGGTTATGCTATTTGATGTAGGCTAAAAAAAAATATTTTATGGAATGAAACTAAATGACTTCTTTAAACTCATTGCGTTTATCAAGAATTCGTCCTTTTCTGTTCTTTCATAGCAGAGCGACAACGCCATTTGTTTTTGGGTTTCGTAATTTTTATTGTTTGGTTACTTATATAGTGTTTGATTGCAATTAAGAAAACTAAATTTCTTGGAACTATTTTCTAAATTTCAGTTTTTTTTATTGAAGAATGTTCATGCTTTACAGTTAATAAAACTTCTCATTGCACTATAACATCAGAACCTTGAAATGATCATCTTCATCAAGAAACAGATCAATTTTTTTTTTTTTTTTTTTGTAAATTCAGTTCAATAATTTCTATTACGAAACATATTAATTGAAATAATATTGTGCAACATAACTTTTTTTTTAATTTGAAAAATGAACCTAAATTTGCCCCTTTGAAATATAGAACTGTAAAACTAGTTTCTCTTTTCAGATGTCATACCTACAATTTTTATAGGATGGAACCGATGTCATAAAAGACGTCCAAGAATCCAAGAAATTTTCCCAAAATCAAAATAAGGCAAGTGGTTTTACCAACTTGCCGACTACCCGATGCAACACAATGTAAAAAAAAAAACTGACAATTGCTGACACCTTTTTTTTTTCTTCGGGGAAATGTTGTGCATGTGTTTAAATAAAAGAATACACTTAATCCAGGCTGTTAACCGTTCTATGCATGAAAATCTCTTGCAAAAGTTTCCCTAAATACTTGTGACAACTTATCAAATTCAAAACTCGATTCAAGTAGTAAAATTCGAATTTTATTTTCCTTTCGCCTCGTAATAAGACACTTTATCTTTAGATTTAATTTTAAAATATAAAACTTTAAGCTTTTCATCTTTTCAATTTCACTGGCATATAACTACGCAACTATTTATTCGATTTCAAGAAATCAGTAAAAGAACGAGATGAGCAAGTCATTTAAAACAATACAGTACGTGTACATTAGAACATTTAAAAAAAAAACGGAAGCAGGCCATTAGTACTTTGATTTAAGTTGCCTTATTTTACTACTCGTATTTTATCAGAAAGCATAGGCTGCTCGTATTGGGGGAGGGGGGGGGGGCAAGGGAAACAACTGCCTCCTCACTTAAGGTAAAAATTAACGATAGGTTGAAGAATGATTTTAAAAAGAGTGGATTGATTTATTTCACGAAAACAAAAACTAAAAATTACAAATAAATGAACTTTGTTAATGTTAAAGAGGGGGAAGTTTACGGTGGCCGTCCGTCCTAATTTTTGAGGTCATGTTTGATATTTTTGGGCAATGTATAATCATCAATGTTTAATTCCAATAATATAGCTTCACGATTCAGCTTCACGTGCGCCGCCCTCTAGCTCCCGCATTTCTTTGGAGCCCTCACTATTTTGGTGCACCAGCTGCTTATGGCACAAAGAGTATAAGTTGTTTCTGCAAAAAACTTTCATATTTATTCCTTGAAGAGAAGTAGGGATTCACCCGTAAAGATATGACGAGTTAAAATTGCTTCTAAATTTGAACAATACAATTGCCTGTTTGGTGATATTTTGATTATTAATATGTTAACACTAACTACAGTGGATTAACCCTAAACCCCAGTAGGTAGCGTTGATTGTTGACCGCTTTTTCGTTTCTTCATTCCCCTGAAATGACAGTCTTACCAGTGAAACAGTTAAGTTACTGGATCGAATTCAGCCTTGTCACAATAAAGCCTTTCCCTGCATGTTAAATAATACCAAAACATATTATTAAATTATCATGCGTGGCTCGAGTTTCATTGTTGATTACGTCAGAAGTCTTACTCGATCATTGGCTATTATATAAATGAGGATAGGCGAACTGTATATCAAAAATTCAAGAAAATCGGCAGACTGCAGTTGTTCGTAAAATAACGTGCGTTAACTATTCCCGCGTAGTTACTCTTCACAGAAATAGTTAATGCATCTGATAGTTACTCTTCGCGCGCAGATAACGCATTCAAAAGTCGTGAATTATACATTGCGTTGGAGACTCCAAAGAGTCCAACTACAGTAACTGTCTTATAAATCTCCGTGACAAAACTGTGGACGAGAAGCTCTCTGTTTCCGGAGGGCCTCAAAAAGAGATTTCAGAAGCAACTTGAGGAAGGAAAGTGCTGCATTTATTATTTTCTGTCGCTCGCGGTCTGTCTCCGAGGCAGTTAATTCACCAGAACTGTCAGGCGTAAAAGCCACTAAACAAATAGGCAACTTCGTAAGAGTGCGAGGCTCGCCAAACCCCAAAAGGCGAGGCCTCCAAACAATGCTAATTCCTCCCGACAAGGACGAGTTAAAGTGAGTTCCATGTTCCCCAAATATGCATCCTCGCGACAGCAGCAAATAAACAACTCCACTTAAACACTCAGGAAAAGGATTCCCGAGACACTTCTCTCCCGTGCCGGAGCAGGGTGGTGGATGAGTGGTCATCCCCGGGATTAAGCCTTTCTTCTCTCATTGCTGCATCCTCGATTCTAAATATTTATGAATGCCGTGAGACAAAAGCAACTCCGCGGAGAGCGTCAAAGGGTTGGCGCATAGGGGGCGCGCTGACCCCTGTAAAGGCTTTGCTTCCCTTCCGAATAAAGCAAGATAAATTGAGAAGCCCCGGGTTCACGCTTGGGATGGCGCGGTTAGCGACTGTCCTCACAAGAGAGAGGAGGGGGAGGATAAATAATGAACATTCGACTCTGTTCCGAACCTCCCCCGCCGTTTTCTAAATCAGAGGAGGGGGGGATGGCTTCTATGGTGATTCCGAAATCATTAGATGGGACCCCGCAGTGTGTTCACAACGTGTGGAAGAGGCTATATATTACAAGAGCGGGCTAATGCTTTAAACGTGCCTGACATAAAGGCTGGCGACTGACTTCGTGGCGGCTTTTGTAATTGGCTGCTCCGCACGCGCGAAGACGACCAAAGAGTACTGGAATTTAAAGTATTTGCTTAAAAGGATCTGTCCATAACCAACAAGGTACTGCCTACTCTTTTTGTAGTTGTCTTAGATGGCAGACTGGCAGCGTGACTAACTACAGGAATACTTCCTGATCATAAACTTAATAGTCTTGTCCTTCTTAAAAATCCTTTAGTTTCAACAATGTGGCCACAACAATAAAGCATTTGTGCACATTGACATGTGGATGTATCGGTGTGCCCTGATTTTCGCCGACACGAAATTTCCTCCCCTCCTGTTTTTCAGTTTCAACTTACCTTTGATATATTAAGAAGGGTGGAAGTTTTAAATGTCAGAGAAAAGTAGGGAAAACGTAAACCAATATAACATCTTGCTAATTTGGGTGAATAGTTTAAAAATTTCGCATTTGTCATTGATTCGCTTTTCTTTTCAACCTTTGGAGGGTTCCACTAAGATGTTCTAATCAAGACAAACATAAAAACTTTTCGGACACCTACACCTAGCAGAATTAGTGTTCATCAAAAAAAGTACTCTGAACCAAAACATTTTTTATGGATGATTTTTTGCCTCCAGCATTTGTTGGAGAAACATTGGTGACTCAACGCTCTGGAGCAAATTATTAAGGCAAAGTAAGATTGAAAATATTGCCCATGTCATAATGGCAAAGAACAAATTACTTTCTGAAAAAATTTGCTCAATGTTGCCTAAAACTATTAACAAAAAAATTAAAAATCTTCTGAAACTCATGTTCAGTTTCCGGCAAAAGATAAAGTTCTATAAAAATTAACAATATTATGAGACTTGCAGAACACGAGACTCATCTTAATGCTACTTCGACAAAACGTCTAATGTATCGTTGTACATAAATCTCTCCCAAATAAGACATTAGATGAATATTCTTAAAGAGTTTAAACTCGTTAAGAGAAATTTTATAAGTTCATAAAAACATAATTTATTATGGAAAAATTCATGTACTTAAAAAACATTTTCGGTTTTTCTTTCTTATTGTTACTTATGAAAAGAAAAAGAGATGAGGTTAAAAGGCAAAGCTCTACAAAATTCTCTGTTACATTTTTAAAAACAGAAGATACAATAATTAATTTTTATCCTTTAATTTCATTTGTGATTGAATTTTTTGGATTTCAATTGTTTTGTTTGAAATATAGTCGTGTCCATGTATAACAAAATCTAAGGTAACAAGTAAAAATTTCTTTATCGCCATAATTTTGTTATAAAAAGTTAAATAACACAAAACAAAATGTGAAGGGGTGCTGGAGTTATTACGTTATAGCCTTAAATTCTTTGTATACTGTTTCGCTGTAAACGGGAATGACAGTAGAATAAGGAATAAACATTTTAAAACCTTATTCTACTAGGGGAATAACTGCACCTGAGAGTTTTTAAGAAGGATTCAAATTCTCATTTCTGTGCTAAAACCCTATTTTAAGGTTCACAATAACGCTAGTTGTTTTCATATTTTTTTAAAAAATATTTTTGATAATATTAATTGTTACCAGAGTTAAATTGAAAGAACTATGAATTTCATTGTGTTCTACTGTCGAAAGCAAAAAGCAATTTGGGTTCGATTTTCAATTGTTTTGAAATATGCGAAAACTAAATTAAATATATTGAATTATATTTTTTCGTAGAAAATTCCACGAAAAAACTAAAACTTACGCATTTAATTAAAGCATGATTCAGCATATAAATATATCGCTTTTGCACTCGATACAAAAGTGTTCCAAGAGCAACTGTATCAGAAATATTCTCCCGCACTATTGAAATTTCATTTTTACTCCTACCTTCAAAATATTTCCCCAGTATAGAACTCCAAACGATAAATTCTCTGCATGGACATATATGACAAATAATCAGGGAAAAGGTTTTTTCGCGGCAAAATATTAGTTTCGAATTCCAAGTTTTTCTTCATTATGTGCCATCCGGTCCTCAAGAGAAAAACTGACCAGATGAAAAACAGGAAAAGAGCCGAATAAAGAAACCCGGAAGGATCTTCTTGCCATTCCCAGAGGGAGGAAAGGAAGAAAAAAAACGAAGGAAGAACAACCTCGTAGATTAAAGATCGACAGAGCAATACAAGATTCGATGTGACAGCTCGGACACTGCAAAATCCAAAGCCTTCTATTGGACAACTAACAAGGCAGCACATACATGCACATAAAAAGTCGTCTGTCTTCCAGCCCTTCTATAAACTTCAACTTTTTCTGTGTTTCTTTTATATTTCCCGAACCTTGGCGCTGTATTGCGTCGCTGTTCATCAATATCAACTTTGGGCGATGGAGGTCCTGATTTAAAGAAGACCAAAAAAAAAAAAAAAAGGGAGGACGCATAGGGAAAACAATTTGGCAACAGGAGTGTGGACATATTGTAGGGTCTCTCGGGACGTGTCGCTAATACGAGGAGGTTGCCGTTCATTTCTTTCTAGTTCAATGTTGCGTTGTCTCTTGCAGCTATTCATAGGCTTGGTTCAGCAATGTGGATAAAAGTTATTTTTAGATTTTGTGTCAATGTTTCATATTTTTATCTTTCCATTAGCTATTTATCAGTTAAGATAAGCAAAACTACAATGTGAGAAATATACGAATAGATGTTTGTTTGTAAGCGGGATAAATTGATAGCTCAAATCCATGAATGATACTTTATTCCAGAGACATTTTGAAATGAAATTCTGTAGTCGCAAAAAGAAAAAAAGCGGAAACCACTTTCATCTTGGCTTACAAGCTCCATTATAAAACTTTAAATCACTTTATTTATTTTTATTTTTAAACACTTAAAACTTCTTCAAATTGATTATATAGTATTTTCTTTATTTGGAATTTCAGAATAAGATTTTGATGATTTTAATTAATTTTACCGACATTTTTATTATGTTATTCGCAGTATCCGACGGCTTTGCACGTAGTAGAAAATTAAAAGGTCATTTGGTTCGCCTGTATACTTACAAATAATGGATAATAAATTTCTCACGAATTTCTATGTTAATTTGCTCGCCCTTGTTATGGTAATTTGCTGTACACGTTATGGTAATTTGCTCGTCCACGTTACCGTAATTTGCTCGTCCACGTTATGGTGATTTGCTCGTCCATGGTACGGTAATTTGCTCGTTCATGTTGTGACAATTTGCTAGGTAAAAGGTTATTAAAATTGGAATAGAAAAAGAACAAAATCGAATTTTCAAAAAATCGCTTCAAGGTGCACACCCCCATGCAGCAAATTAATTTTGTGCCAAAATTCATGAAAATCGGTCAAACGGTCTAAGCGCTATGCGCGACACAGAAATCTAGACATCCAGACAGAAATCCAGACTTTCAGCTTGATAATTAGTAAAGATAAAGATGCATATTTCTTCCTTTTTTTCCACATGCAATTGAAAACTTATTCTTGACAGACGATTTGCGTTTATATATATATATATATATATATAAATATATATATATATATATATATATATATATATATATATATATATATATATATATATATATGGGAGGGTGACCCAAAGTAGGTAGGCTTTCGTATGCCCTCCCCCCCCATCGTGTGTGTTAGCGGCGACGAATACGTATGTCGTGTTTACCCAAACACCCCCGAGTAATTATCAGTCCCATCGAAGCAGCAGTGAAGCGGCATGGCGCAACCAGGCTTAAAATTTAAAAAAAAAAAATGATTTTTTAAAAAAATGAAGTTTTGTAACTTCTGATTAGTCGAAGACCAGATTATTATTATTTTTTTTTACTGTCAATAATATGAACTTATTCTAACACTATCCATTTATAAACTACGATGGTCATTCCGTTTTTTCTTTCTTTAATTGATAATTTAAGGTTATAATTATTGAAATAAAAAGCGTGGGTTTGGGAAGAATGGATATAGGATTTAATCATATATTTATTTAAAATTTCTTGACTCGTGTGCTGACTTAGATTTTCTTTTTCAATAGGATAAGTCTCACTGTAAAAAGTTATTTTTTAGGATGGCAATTAATTAGTCTTTTAACTAACTCAGTTATTTCTTTATGTTTTATAAACAAATGTACTGACTTTAAATTGGTTAAGTACAACTGTTTTATATTTTTTTATATAATGGCAGGTATAGCTAGTCAACTATTTTAATCATTTCTTACTTCATATTTGATTGGAAAATGTACCAAACCACAATTAGTGAAGCTTACCCGCTTTGTTTTCAATGGTAGGGCAAAGCGAGTTTTTCACACGTTTGTTAAGTTTGATAATAAATAAATATTGGGTTTGAAATAATACAAAAATCACTTTTTATTTTGAAGTTCAAGAACCCTGCTAGGAAATAAAACCAAAGTTGTTGAGATTAAAAATCCAAAAACTACAATTTTCGAGCGTTCTTCGAAAACCTAACCCGCTTTGGGCCACCATCCCCTATATTTCAACAAAAAACGCAGTGAGTTTGTTGGTGAACTTGAATCATTTCTGTTATTGATGTAAGAAATAAAAGTGTCTTTAAATTACAAGCTCTTTGTATCTATTTTCAGGAGTTTGATATCTTTACTCGTAATAGCGTCAAGTAATTTTTTAGACGCATTATTTTTCTTTTCTTTGTCTTTTTTTCATTTTCATGCTGATTTATCCGTGTGATGACGTTGTTCAACTATTTAGTAATTAACTACTTTTATTATGATAATTAATGAAAACCCTCTGATTGTGAGAAACAGTTATTTTGTTACCTAAGCGTTTAAAACGAATTATCCAGTATTTCAGAAATTAAACATTAGGAAGTATCTTTTTTGTAAAATAAACTTATCTTAGTTTCAGGGGGGGGGGTTAGAATTAATTGATTAATTAAGAATAAATATTTACCAGCTTATATTTATTAGTATGAAAAATAAAATTAGTGTCTTTTTTGAGATTAAAGATTATCTTCAGCAGAAAAACGCACCAATTCATTGATCTTTCTTTTTTAGATTTTTTGAGAAAATTCTAAAAAAGATTAATTTTATTAAAAATCTACTTAAAATAAATCTTTTAGCAATTTCCCCCCGGTCAGTGGCAATTAAAATAGATTCAACTTTGTACAAAGCATGCATGTAAATAAGAATTTTTAACAATAAAATGTTGCAGTTTTTTCGTTTACGAAAATGAGATTGAGATTTAACACTTACTGTATGTAAAGGTTATATCACTAATGCAACTTAAACAAATACTGTTATCAAACAAAATATTCTCCTTAATTATTTTAGTCTGTATTGCAAGTTTCATACCCAGAATGCTTTTATTTCAAAATATTTTAGGAAATAAATCCAAATACATTATCAGTAAACATAAAGATGTAATAACAAAAATTAACGATTTCAATAGAATTTGATTTGAAATTTCAATACTCGTTCTAAATATGTATGGCAGCAGAAACATTTTGATGCCATGAAAATTTAAAGCAACATTTAATTTTTCTTCTTGAGATCTTAAGATTAAGCAAATTTCCAAGAAAACTAAATTTTTCTTATTCGATAATGACTGCTTTACAAAATGACTCTGTTATACATAAGGAAATCACATGAACACCAAGAAGCTAAAATTAATAGAAACTAAAAATATTATTTTTACTAAACAAGTTTTTCTCTTCAGGTGCTTTTTATCTAAGTTATGTAAATTTACAATTCGGCGTGTTTATTAATTATAAAATATTTGAAAAATTAAAAAATCGAAGTATTTAATGGATAACTTTAAAGATCGTGCTCCATCCTTATATATTATTTCTGTAGCCTGTATTTGGTTTCTACGCCAGATTTTCCTCAATTCTTGATCGATTTCTTTGATTTACACCTTATTTTAAGGCTTATGGTGCTGGCTACTGACGGAAAATAGACCCACGGTCTAAAAATTGTTTTTTTTTTCAGTCGAAAAATCTGTTTTAAAGAAACAGAATGAGATTTTCGGTTAAACATATAACTTTAACTTGCACTATGACCGACAGAGCTGAATAGCTTGATCGGCAGAGCGTTCTCCTCGTAACCAGGAGAATGCGTGTTCGGGCCCACGTCCGGACAATCTGCATCAAAAAATTAGAGAAATATCGTGCATTACATGAACACTTAATTAAGTAAATAACAAATATGAAGGAATAGAATAAATGAGTAGGAAACGCACTAAGCGAAAATATAAGTAACAGGTTTAAGATTTCAGACTACAATAGAAGTGTTTTTTGTTCAAAAAATAATAATAAATCGTATATTGAAATACATATTCTTCTAATGAGTTTTTGACTCTTTGTACAAATAAAAAAATTACTACCTCAATTTGAAGGGTAAAATATATATTTTTTTCTTTTTTTTTTTTTTTTTTGAAAAAAAAAAAAAAAATAGCTTATCACATTTTTACTACATTCGAAAAGCTACGCTTAAAAAATAGCATAGTTCAATTTATTTTGTATTTTAACCGTGCTGTTAAATGATGAACACGTGCTGCCATCTAAGTTATGACGGTTCAAGCAGCCTGCGGTAACAAATTGTAAAAATTTTCAAAAATAAAAACATTTCTCTTGAATATCTTATCTTATATATTATTCCCCTCTCATTTTAAAACTTAACAGTCTGGCTAACGACGAAAAATAGACTTACGGTCGAAAAATCAAGTTTTCGGAAACGCCACTTGCTGTTTGAAAACCTTGATGCAGCCTGTAGTTCTTAAGCATTTTTTTTTTTTTTTTTTTTTGTAAAGTTCTAATGCAGTTTTCCAATTTTTTACGTCGCTTTCGGCAAAAAAAAAAAAAAGCCTGTGTGTGTGTGTGTTCATATTTTAATAAAGCTTAAAAGTATTGGACTTAGTTGTTCGGTTAAATTGATAAGTTTTTTCCGGTAGAACGTTCGGCTATAAACTATCTGAACTTCGGGCAAGCTTGGGCTGTCCGACATAATATCAAATTTATATTAGTATTACGCATTATATGTACTCATGACATACACACGTAATAAAATAAATGCAATGGGAATGCTATTTGGTGTTTCGACTCCTTTATGCAGGCTACAGTTGTCATTCGGATAAGTTGACTGTTAATCGAAGGGTGTTCTTCCTTTTTTTTTAAGCTTTGACTACATCCAGATCACTCAGCATAATGTAAGCATAAAAAAGTATTAGATTTACCTAAAGGAAGTTCTTTTTGTGCAGAAAAACATTTTCATTGTATGCTGAAATGTAGATGTTTCTAATAGCAGTGTTCCACCTTTTGTACAAATGAAAAAATACTACGCCAAATTAAAACTACGAGTTTAACCCAGTAAACCTTTAATTTTTTATTCGAGCGAATACGATATAAAGCATTAAAATTATTATCAACTTCACTAGCAAGAAATCATTTTCTACTCCTCTGCTTTCTGCTGAAAAAAAAAAGACATTTTGTCTACGTTCGAAAAATTACACTTAAAAAACGGACTCAGTTCAACTGGTTTTGGTTTTGAATTTTAAGTGTTCGATTAAAAGAGAAACATGTGCGGGCATTTAAGCCGTAACGGTTAAAGCAACCTTCTATGCTAAATAGTTCAATATTCAAAGATAAAACACTTATTTTCAATCTAATTTATTACTTCTCTTGAATGTTTATTTCAATCGCTACGTGAGATATTCGTCATTCTTTGATCAAATTCCATGCTTTACGAATAATTTTAAATCGTATCATGCTGGTTAATGAAAAAATATAGAAGCAGGATCTTATTATTTTTATTTTATTTTATTTATTTATTTATTTATTTTTGTCAAAAAGCTTTTTTGCTGTTTTTTACTACGTATTCCTTCAATGAATAGCTTTCGAAAAGGAAGGTGCAATTGCTAGGTTTGTTGGGGTGTCGGGCTGTTACTCAGAATGGCGCCAATTCGAATCCGTGCCAATAAATATCTCTTTAATGTTTCTTTTTTCCCTGTCAGATGCTCACATGGGCAGGACTGTATTTGCTACAACCTGTTTTTTTCACATGCACAATTATTGCTTTTTCACGAGTCACTACTCAGCCACTTTTAATAATATTTATGTTTACATTGAAAATATATGTACGACCAAAAGGTGAGCGATGATCAAATTATCACAATGTTGTATTTAACGAGGCTTTCGTTACAGATGTCTTTAAATTACATGCCTTCTCTTCTGCGCTTACTTTTTTTCGGTTCTTCTTCATAATGTTCTTTCTTTGAAATTTTTAAAGAGCGAAATGCCTCATGAAACAATTCGAAGCACAGTGCGGAGTTCCGCACGGGTCGACTATAAAATGATGAATGCAAAAAATCTTGGTTGGCATCGATAGTTCAGTAATTCTGCTAATGTGCTCGTAACTAGTAAATTAAAAGCAAGGTAGGTGCGGGTATTAAGGCCTGTCGGCTAATGAGGTCTAAGCAACAAAAATACAATTTTAAATGTTCGTATCCACTCAAGAATGCACTCGTAGGTAGCTAGCACTCATAGATGGCACTTCATACTGTTCGTGACATGTTGCTCACTTGTTGCGACGCGATTCATTTGCGCTTAGCGGTTGTGCAACACGAATGATAAAAAATTGTCCGACTTGATGTTAAACAATTTTTGTAATATTACACTTTTAGATATAGTTTTGCGCTCCAGTTTTCTGTTGTCAATAATGTCTATCTATCGACCTTTGATGCCTGAATTATATATATAAACCAATTATTGTACTGAGGTATACTTCTTTGTACACAATGTCAGCGGCTAATAAGGATTACCAAATTTGACCGCAGGTCTTATTATACTCCTTTGTTTTTGGAACAATGTTTGTCAGTTTTGCATCTTATTTTAAATATTTCTCAATGTATTATGGATGTATCTATTTATTTCAGTGTTATAGTAGTACCCCAAGCAGACCTTCTAAGAAAGTTTTACCACTTGGTTTACGGTTCTAGTTCGGACGATGAAAAAGACAATATGAGGCTCGCTCCATTAAAAAGTACAGCATTTCAGGAGCTCATGTCTACACCGAGAAAACTATTAAAAAAAAAAAAAAAAACACCAATTGTTAGAAGAGGAGCCATTAATTATGAGAGAACCCCAATCATAAAAGACTTGTTTGACAGAAACAAGAAATAGAAGAAAATTTAAAGCACCTAAACCCTCAATGAAGGAAATGAGACTAAAGAAAACGATGCTATTTGGTACTGTCACACACTTGTGAGAGGATAAGGTGAATGACATGAGCCTATATCTAAAATGCGGCAAGTGGTGAATGCGGTAGAATGAATTCGTCGGTGTGACGTCGATGACACAGATAATTTTGTGTGCCCTGACGGTTGTTAAACAAAGATTTTTTTTTTTTGTCATTTTGAAGACTTTAAGCATGATTAATGCACATCTATTACAATTAACTTTAATTATCAATGTTAGAAGCTTATTTTGGTTATATAAGAGTGTTAAAAGTTCTTAGGCCTTATTATTCTACCATAGTATAATAAGGCTTAGTGACAAGGTTTTAAAAAATGTTTTATTTCATGCTTATTTTCTACAAAACTGGTGAGTTTTTGTTAGTTTCTTGTAGTAATTGATCTGTATGTTTAATTAATATTGCAATTTGTTGAATCGGATACATAGTTTTTACTTTATTTCAAATCTCCCTTAGGTAGGCCTTATTACCCGCACCTAACTTAAGTATTTTAGTAAAATAGGTCTAATTAATTTAATTTAATTAATGTTTGTTTTTGTTGCTCTGACGAACCTTTGAAAAGCGATCTATCTGTAATATTTTTAACATTGCCCGAATAGGTAAGTCAATACACTTTTAGTTCGATTATATTGTAAAACAAATGGTGTTTTAATACTGTTGAATACTTTTTTTCACATGTGTATTTCCTAAAAATAGTTGAATTCAGCTAGCACGACCATTACAAGTTTTAAGGGTGCCCATAACTAAGCGAGAGTGACAATAACTGGTCAAACCAGCGTACTCCAATCTATGTCAAAAAATATATATAAATCATTGTTGAAAATGAATGAAACTTTCACTGCTATAAAAGTACAATTTCTACGTTCCAACATCGTAAGGATTGTTTTTTTCCATCAACTACAAATGCAACATCACAGTTCAACAGCTATGAAAAATTAAAAAAATAATAGTTTGAATTTTGAGACCTTAAATTCTCAAATTATGTTTCTCGCAAGCACTAATTGCGATGCGACCCTACTCGTTGGGTTTCTGTTTCTTCTAATGGCTCTTATCGCAATCATAATTTGAATTGAAGACGTCAAAATTCAAATGTGTGTCAGGGGCTGGATGTTATGTGTTGGATACTGGATGTTATGTGTTGGATACTGTTTTCGCGTAAAAAGGATTGTGTAAAGTCGACTAACTTGGCTGACACACTGCCGTGTGTCTAAATAAGGTCGTTTATAAATACACTGTAGTCCTGATTATCCGTACTAATTAATGCACGGGTGTACACGGATAATCGAAAAACACGGATAGTCAGAAAATGACCAAGCACGCAGAAAAGTGCGTATTTGGAGGCTTTAAGTAAAATACACGATGATATATAAAATACTTCGAGTTTGATTGCGATACTCTACTAATACAAAAAGTAATACATTAGTACTAGTAATGAAATGTGCAATAAAATTTGGCATAATTTTTAGATTTAGCTAATTTTCAATTTTTAAATTTACGTTTTTGTCTGCACGGATAATTTACACACCGGATTTTCCGCACACGGATAATCAGGAGTACAGAAGTCGATTCCAAAGCACATGTACGCGCAGACATCATAAGCACAGATAAATAAAAATCAAAAAACGCCAACGGAGGCGGACGGCATTCAACAGTTAATTGAAAACCATATGCAATTCGTGATTGCTCAAAAAAAAAAGAAAAAAAAATTCTTAACCATGCCTATAACTAGTCATTTACCCTAAGAAACTGGTAAAATCACATGGACGCTAAGTTGCCAATATTGGCCACATCACGCCTCTCCCAACGTGCTGTAGGCGGGGAAAAAAATATTAACTTTTGATTAGAATTGACGCCGGAGCCGTGATAAATGGGATGCCGCGTTATTGGAAGCACCCGATGATTGGAAAGACGGTCCGAGCGGACAGACGGACACGTGCGGAAAAGCCGGCGGGCGGCAATTGTGCCGGGGCGGCCGCCCACTGCGACCGTTATTGCAGCAGGTCCCCGAAGCTGATAAATATGGCAATAAAAAAAAATCATCCGCCTCCGTCGATAGATGGTTATCTGGGAGCCGTGACAATGCTTCCGATGGGTTCAATATGGTAAACTCCCGCTTTGGACAGCGCAGGAGAGACATTCGATACTTTTTATTATTTTGTAATAAAGTTTTAGGGTCCTCAGCCCAGCAGGCACCTTCAATACTTTTTGATGGATTTGAAAAACATGTCGGGATCGTCTTTGAGAAGAGATTTACGAGTCTGAAAAATTAAAAATTGCCGCTGGTTTAATTATGTTTCATTCTCCCTTTTTGATTAAATTTAACTAATCGCTCACCAGCGACAAAAGAAAAGTTGCACATCTGGGGGGGGGGGGAGAAGTAAAAAGAAAATTGGAGAAAATCAAGGTTTTAAGTCATACTGCAGCGTGGTAGGAAAATGGGCGTACCCCCTTTTAATTTCCAACAGTATGTCAGTTAGGGTTGAATGTTTATTATACACAATTACCTTGAAATCTTAAGAGTCAGAAACATTGGTAAAACAATGCTCATGTCGTAACACAACCGAATTTTGAGCCATGTTCTTGCAGTTTTGCGGAGTTTGGGGGATTCAGAGATGTTTTACCTCAAATCATCTGCTATAACATGGTGCAGAATTCAGCTGTGTTACGACATGGACGGTGGTGTTTTGCCAATGTTTATGATTCTTAAGACTTCAATGTAATAATGCTCATTCCACCGCAACTGACAGAATATTGAGAAAAAAAATCGGGGGTATTCCTACTTTCCGATCACTCTGAACTTTCAAATGATCAATTGATTTCTACAATAATTACAATAAACGCAAAAGCATTATGATATGTTATGATCAATAATTAGTTTTTATAGTCTAAATGGATAGTGTATAAAAATAGTTAGTACATTTTTCTTCTAAATCGTGACATTTTTAGGACTTACCGCTATTTGCACTTCTAGAGTTTGAATACGCCACCTTACGTCGAATTAAGAGATTAGCCACGGAGGTAAAACATTTAAATTTTGCGCGGACAAGGCGGATGTCTCATTGGACAGGGGGTCGGTTTTGATTTTACCTCTTTCAGCCGCCATTAGCCATAGACTATTGTTTATACATTGCCACGTACCAGTTATGTAAACTTACATTGTGCTGAGTTTAAGTTCTGATTTAAAATCAAATCATTATGTTTTAAATAAACCTTTATCACTGTTGTCGCTGTTGAGCGATATCTTTTGGGAAAAAATTCATTTTTGTTAACATGTAACTCTTGAAACTGTAAATAATAATATTTTGTAAGTCAGGTTTCTGATTTTTGAAGCGGAAATTTCGTGAATTGCTTTATGAAATGCGCTAATTAGGCAACTGATTCAAAAATCTTTCTTTAGCTTCTAGGAATGTCTTGAGTGCTGAATATACTCACATTTATTGCACTTCCTGTCATAACGTGATCTATACTGCCGTGTGCTGGTAAAGGGCAGTAACTACAAATTTTTCATTTTCCATTTTTTTGCATTTTTGTTATCTATTGTACGTTACCTTTATTGTACAAGCTCGCTTATTTGGTTTCCACTGAAAAAAAAGAACGAAAAAGACGTCTAATTCCAACATTTCCCTATTGTTAGTATTGAATCCAAAACGCGTTTCTTCAATTATCTCGAAAACTCATTTCTGCAGATACTGCCGTTTACCTGCACACGGCAGTATATTTCTTTTTTTAAAAGAAAAAGAAAAGTCTTAAGTGTGTACAAATGATCAATACTTAGATGCGAACAACTTGGACTATTTCGGAGCATACAGACAAATTTTAGTCAAACTAAATAAAAGCTAAACAAGAAAGTTACAGCACGAATTTTCAAAGAAAAATACAAGAGACACATTCTTTTTTTCTTAAAAAAAAACTCGTAAAAGCGTAAATATTTGACACAGAGTCATCTGTCAATATGGCACGCCTGACAGCGAAACTCAAGACTTGGAATATTTGACCTCAAGAGAGCAAACAAGACATTGAAAAATGAACTGTCATATCTTGTTTACAGACAACAACCCGCGTTTACAACAATCTCTCGATACGATCCTCTCAGAAACGACCGGGGACCCTTTGTTGCTTCTATATCGCTGCGATATCAGTCTCTGGTGCTAATTGAGCGTGCCCGCAACCCCGACATCTGGAGGTGACGACAGACGACACCCCCCAAATGACTCGCACTCCCCCGAGACCCCCGAGTATGGTGTTGTAGAGGGGTGGTCTCGTTTTCATTCCCAGTTATGATTCTCATTACGGGTTCATTCTTTTTGCGTTATATTAGCTTGTCGGTCTCCCTTTTCTGTCGCTGCTTTGGAAGGGAGGTGTTGAATCCCGCGCTATTGAGTGTTTGTTAGATTGTGATTTATGCATTCTATATCGGATGAGGGAATCCCAATAGAGGAACAGTTCATGAAACGTAGTTACACCACATTTATTAGGACTGAAATTTACGGGTATATGTCGGTGGTAAAAAAGTTTACGACCTAGGGAAAATGTAATTTGACAGTAGAAATAGGTTTTATTTATTTCTCTTTCTCTCTCTTTCTTCTTTTTTTCGAAATTTTTTCAAGGACTATAAAACTAGAAAGGAACAGATGCGCTTGAACTCGCAATTTGCACTGAAAGCTTGAAAGGAAGTGAAGTTCTTAGAGAATCAGGAAAGCAAAATTTTTTATGGGATGAAAAAAATTGAGAGAAACAGAGTTTTAGAATGGGGTGGTTTTCTTCAGTCAAAAGTACTACTTTTAGTCATTGAAATGGATAGCATGAGCAAAAGAAAATACATGGACCCAGAAAATACTTTCATTTTCCCAACAGTTTCTTTTAAATAATTTTTTTTAAATGTCCGATTTTTCAAACAAGGTGTGGACTTTATGACGTCACAAATGATGAAATTTGGTGCATCTTTCTACTACGTTTCCACGTTATGATAATCAAGCAGCGAATTAAAATTGCGCTCTACGCTTGCTATCTGCCATATCGTTGCCAATACACGTGAGTAAAGATGCGAATTAAATATTTTGTTCTGTGAATGGCAACATTGAATGGCATTTCATCATTTATGATGTCACACGACAGAAACGTAAACAATGAAAACGCAACGAATTATGTAATTTAAAAATATTAAACTTAAAGAAATTATTTAAAAAATGGTCAGATCCTATGTTTTTAAGCATGCTCTTTCAGAAAAAAATATTTTTAAAATTTTGGAAACGACCCCATTGCAGTTTTCAGAAAATTCCACACCACCCAAGTCTTTCAAGGACGAAAAAAACCCGAGGGGAACTAATAGGAGCTAATGGAACTACTCTTTTAAAACGGGAGAAGTTTTTTTAAAAATTGCACACTAGGTCAAATGAATTTTTTTTAAGTTACGAAAAAACTTAAGAGAAAGATCAACTTTATGAATTGTTAAATCAAAGCGATATTTTTTGTAAATTCGGTATTAAGGAAGAATGAATGGAAGAATGAAAGTAGAGGAACACATGCTTTTTAAAGAGTAGTCTAAAGTGAAGCTTCTAGAAAATTTTGCATCATGGAAGAACGAAACTTATTTATTTTTGTTTCTGAATTTCTAAGATTGCAATTAAAATATTGTTTTTTGCAAAAGCGTAACTAAGTTCTCATAAGTAAAACTACGAAAAATAGTTACATGTCTTCAATTACGTAAAAAATGGAATTAAAGCTTCGATGTGTAGGAATACAAATTTCATCAATAGTTCATTTCTTTTATATAAAGGATCTACAACAAGCATTTAGCTTAAAGCAATCACTTTGGCAAAAAATAATTATTACTAGCTGAGTGCCCGGCGTTGCACGGGCTCCCTAAAAAATGAAAGAGATGTCCTTTTGATGTTTTTGTAACACTCTGACATCAGTTTCTAACGCGTTGAGGAATAAATAAAAATGCGCGTAATGCAGGGTTTGCAAAACACCAGTAAAACATATATTTGGCACAAAAATCCCATTAACGCTAATAATAGTTATGAAATATACAAATTATGAATATTTCTAATTAGCACAAAAGATGAAAATACATGCATTATCAACTATAATCTGTGCTCACATTAAACTGAATTACATCTGATAGACTATATCTGAAATATTTTTGTACCATAACAATCAGCTTTTTACATAAAATGACACATATTGCTTGGTTGATGACGTGAAACTAATGCATCAAGACTTACAAAATACCAATATGCCTTAATTTAATACCAAGTCATCAGATTCCAATTAAGCTTTAGTTAAAATCATTAAAAGCAAACTTTTTTTTTTGTTCAACTTCGTTTCATTTAAAGATATCCAAACAATTTGGAAAAAGAGAATTATTATAATTCAAAAACTCACCCATGCGAAGGGGAAAAGTCCAAAAAAATAAACATAATTAGTCGCACATCCTAAATTTTCCAAAATATCAGACTGTTAAAGATAAACTTTCACTATAATAAATAAACAAGACTGAAGAAATAACTTTCATATGTTGAAAAGAGTTAAGAACGTAGGCTTTAGACAATAAAACGAGCAGACGATAAATAAAAGTTATATCCGAATAGAGCAACCAATTTCTCGGTTGGTTGTTTTGATTACATCAGTTCTACTGAAACAATTGTTAAAATGTTGTTCATTAACACAAATGTAAAATGGCAACAAAAGGAAATATAGATCATTGCTTAGAATAAAAGAGAAACGATGCTAATTTACAATAAATTTCTAAAAGAAAAAAATTGCTTTTAAGTTTAGTTTTAGGATTTATATATTAGAACTCCAGAGCTCGAATACGCTTACGGTGATTAACAATACTACCGAAAAAGGCAAAACATTCCTTTCCACGTATTTTCTTTGGGGTAAATTACTAACTTCAGACAGTTTATGGTGTAATGTAATTTCAGATGAATACAAAATAAAGCTTTCCACAAACAGGACGAAAAATTACTCTCGTTCATTAAGCTTCAAAGCAAGTAATAAGTTACGGCATTTGTTTGTTTTACCTTTTTCATCCGCCATTAAGCAGTGGCTGCAGCGCCCCCTATAGTTAATTGGAGTTGCAAATCAGAATGAAAGAGAAATTAAACTAATTTAAAATAAAATTCTAGATGGAAAAGTTGTTTTAAGATTTGGACAGCCAAAAAATTCCCTTTTAGAACAATTATTAGAATTTTGTTTGCTCACATGCAAAATGGCAACAGGAAAGAAAGAAAAATTCCTGAATAACGTAATGTTAATTAACGTTTTAATTAATATCTCCGTTAATTAAAGTCATACAATTACGAGATTGGTCTTATTGTTTTCTTTGGAAAACTTCGAACCGATTGGTACTTGGTTTGGCTCTCGACACGCAGTGATTCTCGAGAAGTTCAATCTTCAGATGGACAGACAGACAGACGGATGGACGAGAACAGATTTTAATAGTATGAATGTATAACATAGTGAAACGTTAGAACTAAATTATTTCCCCTCAAAAATCAGAATGAACCTGAGTTAAATAGTTTGAAAAATGAGTGGGCATTCTTTAAGAAGTGCCAGGGGCTTGGATATTAATCATTACAGACTCTTTGACAATCTCTACTCGTCAGCACACCCTTGCAGAAGCTACAACAACCCCTTTCTTAAGAGAAAAGAAAACCAAACGGATATAAAATTTTAAAACCATTTTTAATTGGTAAATTATTTATTTTTATAAATCTTATGTAACTGCTACAGAAATTTTACAAAAAGGACAAAATCAATCATTATTATTCTGCCCAATTTGACCACCCATAAGACGCTGTTTCTGTCCCTAGAATTTGTTTTATTTATTTTTTATGATCACTTTTTAATGTCTTTGTTAAATAAGCGCTAATTTCTATAAACCAAATTAATTCAGTCTGAAATCTTGTTTTGCGTGGAAATTACCGACTTTCAAGCTCATACTGGGATGAAGGCATCGCGTTTTAGTCGCTTTTTCGGCAATTTTTCATCCAGCAGTTAAAGTGAATTCTTAACATAGTAAAATTGAGATATTGAAAAAAAAAACTAATAAGTTCATAAATTTTAAGCCATGAAAGTCTATTTGAGTTTATACATTTAAATTTTTCATAAACAGTTCGCCCAGACTGACGTGAGCCTACTCCTCCGTGGGCAGGTAAACGGCAGTATCTTTAGAAAAAAGTTTTCGTGACACTTGAGGAAACGGGTTTTGAATTCAATACTAACAATAGGGAAATGTTAGAATTAGCTTTTTTCGCGCTTTTTTTTTCAGCTGAAACGAAATAAGCAAGCTTTTACAATAAAGTCAACGTACAATAGACAACAAAAATGTAAAAAAAAAAAAATTAAAATTTTGCAGTTACTGCCCTTTACCTGCCCACTGTTTTGTATACCAGCTTTGATTCTCAAGAGTCAGATAAATCTTTCGCTCTATTAGCTTAGGATAAAAATTCTACATCATATAAGCCGATTTCTAAAACATTTATGTGTAAAAATGCAAACTATCCTTTTAATAAAAATATCAAAATCACTCTGTCCTAGTTCTTAGCTTTATGTTTCTGGTAATTCTATCTGTTAATAAATTTTTGCTTTGGAAAATTTGCTATATTCAACTACTTTTCTTTACAATATTCTTGCATACACTGTTGAAAATTCAGAAAACTTTTATGGTAAATATTACTGTAAAATGTAGTGTTTACAGTACAGAAAAAATTTACAGCGAATTGTACCGAAGAAAATAAACGATTGCAGCGTCAATTGATATACCACGTGACTTACAGTACAAAGCATATAACACCGTACTTCCCTTACTCGAAGCGTCTCAACTCGTATGGTGGGCAGCAAAGCCACTTGCCTTTTCGAAGGTCCCGAGATCGATCCTACAGTTCGAATTTTGAGTCTTTTAACTCTCGTTTATTCTACTGTAAAATTTTACAGTAAAATAGGATTTTACGGTAATAGTTACTGGCAACCTGGATGCCAGTAACTTTTACCGTAAAATTTCAGGAACTTGTTTAACATTGTACAGACATAAGCATAACAGAAAGAAATTATTGAACTGAGTTACAACAGGGGGAAAAAAGAATTAGGGAACCGCTTCGCGAATCAGCAACTAGCTTTGTAAAACAGCCGATATCGAAGGCAAGATTGGCAGAGAAAGTGCCTTCAAGTGAGAGAAAGCTTGTCAGCATAACCAGCTTGGAGAAAGCAATGCCGGTGAAATATTCATTCAGTGGGAGAGGAGGAAGATGACAGATAATTAAAATTTAGGAATAGAGTGAAACCTCGATTTTACGTTTCTCATGGGACTGGGTTTAAACATGTAAAATACGGGAAATAAATAGAAAGAAGAAATCAAATAGAAAAAAATAAAGGTAGAAAAGATGACCCTTTCAAAAGATATAAACAGTAACAGTGACATACCTAGCATGGGGAACACCCGGGGTAGTAATATGTGGTGTCCCCCCCCCCTTATAAATGCAAAAAAAAAAGAGTTTAATCTGTGTAAACATGAAAACAAGAAATTCATACAATTTTCAGAAACGACTACCCTTGTGTTATAACGAAATTTTAAGGAGGCTAATGTAAAATATACAAACAAAAACTATGAACGCTTTTTATATAACTTGCCCTAGATTCAAATGTGCAGACCGTCAAGAGGGTAAAAAAGTAAGGGGTTATATGAATCTGATGGCCCCCCTAAGGATTTCATACGTATCTTAAACACAGGCAAAGATGATGGGGTTCAGTTTTTTGGTAGAAGTGGAAGTCATTACTAGATCTAAGTATTGACAATATGGACCTAATCCTAAGTAAAGTATTCACTCCATGATGTATGGTTGGAAAGACGGGGCGGGAGGGCGTGATTCCCCACGGATTATTTACAAATTTGTAGTCTTAAAAATGCCTTTTAGCTTCATATTTTTCTAAAACTTGCAATTCCACTTTTAGTTTCAACCTCTAGACGGTTGACACCCGGGGCGGACAACCCCCGCCCCCCGTAGTGATGCCACTGGTATAATATCTGTATTTTCTGAAAAAAACATTATTAAATATACCATTTTAGCATTTTTACGCATTTAGTTGCGAATCCGGGCATTAGGCTGAGAACTGTCTGTCATAGTGGATTGTATTTTAGTCGTTGAATTCAAAGTAAATGCAGCATCTTCCAGGACTGAAATACTTTGCAAGATTTTTCCTAGTCTTTATAAGAAAGAAAATAGTTTTTCACTATCTGAAAACTCTTCAATGCAATATTGAAAAAGGAACAAGCTTCCAGTTCTGATTGTTCATCTGCATTGTTGGACAAAAAGTCCATAAGATCGGCTACGGATGGAGCAGTAGCATTTCTGTTTCCATAGATTAACTTTCAACAGTTTTAATTTTCTTTTTTTTAAAAAAAGCACAAATGAAACATATTGCTTATTTTAGAACACCCCTCCCCCCCCCCCTTTTTTTTAACTTCCCAGGGAAAATAGAAAATGCAGGAAATTCATAAATAACAAACTTACAATCCGGGTTAGATTAGTATTATAAGTATACGGAAAAACTGGAACCTAATGAAAGCAAAACGGAAATGTTGAAAAAAACGTAGTTTCAGGTTAAATAAATACGGAGTTTTACTACGCGCGCGTAAATAGAAGGGCTTTCAAAATGAAAGAATATTTAAAGAAAATATGACTGAAATAGGGTGCATCCAATGCTGAGATAGTTTCATAGTAAATTATACACCGGAAAATTAAATGACCATAATATTAGCATTTTTTACCGTAAAAATTTATAGCGAAACAGGATTTTACGGTAAAATATGTTGGTAACGTGGACGATACATCGTAAATTTTCAGGAAATATAAAAATTAGGATGTAACTTAAAATACCTTTCTGACAAAGGATAACTTTCACTTAATTAGTGAACACTATTCAAAGAGTGTAATGCAATGTTTCTAAAAGTATGTCTCTGCTGAAAATTTTAGTAGAGCATGGCATTGTTTAATTTCAATGTTAACGGAGTCTTTGACATATGGAAGAAAAAAAAACTCTACTAAAACTAAACGAAATCCCGAATTTTATTCTTTACTTGTAGACAGTTTTGGTTTGTATACTATGACCGAGGTGTTAATTTTCTTACGTAAAATACATGAAAGTTCATTTTTTCTCGAATTTATATGTACTGTTCTTTAGAACTTTGGTACTATGTGATGCTGAAAGAGATGTAAATAAATACTTTGGTACTATGAAGAATATTATTTTCTTATTTTTTCCAGTTATCATTATATTAGGCTGGATTTCAAAAAGTTGATGGCAGTGTTTAGAAGCTTTGTAAACCCTTATGGTCGGGCAGATTTTTTATTTATTTATTTTTATTTAAACTCTTGGGGGAATATTGGTACTTAAAAACTATTTTTTGTTCACTTAAAACTTCATTCCATAATTTCAAGTGATCTACTTAAAGTTCGAAAATAAAATATAGTATTTCTTTACAAAGTATTAAACAAAAATACGTAACGAAAACTTAAAATACATTAAGAAATAATTTAAAATAATTATCAACATTGAATTAAGAATTTTTTTATGTTTTTTTTTTTTAAATTAATAATTATGCAACGAAAATGCATTTTTATTTTATTTTCTTTTATTTATTTATTTTATTTTATTTATTTATTTATTTTTCAAAATGAGATATAACTTCAAGGGGAAATCGATAAATCAAGATGAGAGAAAACACCATCCATCCATCCACTATAATATTAAAATCTGTTCGCGTCCGTCTGTCTGTCTGTCTGAAGATCTATCTTCTCGAGAACCGCTGCGAATCGAGAGTCAAACGAGATACCGATCAATTCGAAATTTTCCAAAGAAAACAATAGGACCAATCTCGTAATTGTGCGACTTTAATTAGCGGAGATATTAATTAAAACGTTAATTAACATAACGTTATTCAGGAATTTTTATTTCTTTCCTGTTGCCATTTTGCCTATGGGTGAGCAAGTAAAATTCTAATAATTCTTTTAAAAGAGATTTTTTGGCTGCTGTCCAAATCTTAAAACAACGTTTCCATCTAGAATTTTTATTTTAAATTAGTTTAAAATTGGTTGCACTATTCGCACATAGCGTTTATTTTATCGTCTGTCTTTTTTTTTTAATTTTTACATTCAACGTTCTTAACTTTTTTCAGCATAGGAAAGTTGTTACTTTAGCTATGTTTATTGATTGTAGTGTAAGTTTATCATTCACCGGCCTCATATTTTGGTACATTTAGGAGGTGTGACTAATTATGTTTATTTTGTTGGACCTTTTCCCGTCACATGGGTGAGTTTTCGAATTGTAATAACTCTCTTTTTCCTTCCTGTTTCTATTTTTGAAATACAGTTTGTATCGTTAAAAGAACATGTTAAATTAAGATTGCTTGGATTTCTTTAAGTGAAACAGAGTTAAACAGAAAAAACTGTTTTTAAGGATTTTAACTCAAGCTAATTTGGAATCTGATGACTTTAAATTAATGCATATTGGTATTTATTTAGTCTCGGTGCTTTAGTTTCACGTAATCAACCAAAAAGTGTGTGTCATTTTAAGTAAAAAGCTGATTGTAATTGTACATAAATAGTTCAGATATAGTCTATCAGATGTAATTCATTTTAACGTGAGCACAGATTATAGTTGATAATGCATATATTTTCATCTTTTGTGCTAATTGAAAATGCTCATAACTTGTACCATTGATAACTATGATTAACGTTAAAGAGGTTTTTGCCAAAAATAAGCTCTACTGGTGTTTTGCAAACCTTGCATTACGCGTATTTATTTACTTCTTAGCGCTTTAGAAACTAATGTCAGAGTAATACAAAAACATCAATTGGACATCTCTTTCATTTTTTAAGTAGCCCGTGCAACGCCGGGCACACAGCTAGTTGATAATAAAATTTCGATTTTAACTCTTCGGCAGAGAAGGCGAAAAGTCCGTGACCAAACATGGTGGGAAATGTATGAACCGATTTCAGAAACTACCTCCTGTTTTTTTTTTTTTCCGTTACCACATACACGTCCCACCAGACCTAAAGGGAAAGAACACCCCCTCCGAAAGAAGTACACCGCGCCTGGAATCAGTTTTCCCGACCTCGAGAGTCGGGAGAAAAGCAATTTTTTGTCCCTCTATCATCCCTGTAATAGCAGCATAACTGCTACACAACCGCCCCAGACGGAGAATGTCGCCCGAGGGACCAAGTGTTCGTCGACGGGAATATATATTTCACTTACTAATGAAAAACAAAATGGTGGCTTCCGAAACGGAAAACTCTGGTCCCGACTTTTCCGATTTTTTTTATTTATTTATTTATTTATTTTATTATTTTTTTTAATCATTTGCAGAGATCAAGGGATCCCACAAACTAAAATTTCTTTTGTGGCTTTTTTTTTTTTTTTTGCCCGTTATGAATAACTGCTTCTGTTTTTGAAAAGTGATTTTCATTATTTTTAAATTGTAATTGCCTGAGCTAACTACAAATTGCGTTGTCTAGTCATAGCGGAATGGGAAATGAAACAAATAATTGTTGAACGGTATTTGACAAAAAAAAAATATCTATTTGAAAAAAAAAAAATAATAATAATAATAAAGCACATAATTTATTTGATGCATTTTATATATTGTGAAAAAATCATTTCATTATTTCGTATTCCTTGTTTTTTCTTCTTTTTAAAAACTTTCTATAGCATTTTGCAGTTTTTTTTTAAACTCAAGGATTAATTTCAAAACTAAAGAACTGTTGTTTTTCGTTCCCTTAATGCTCAAACAGCTCATTTTTTCAATAAATCCTGAGTAATATTGTAGTTTTAATAAAATGAAAGTTGAAAACACCCTCCCTCCCCCCCCCCCCCCCCAAAAAAAATTATTAGGGTTATTAGAGGGGTATAATAGAGACACTGTACAACATATCTGCGTCTAGCGCCATCGAGTTTTCATAGTAGTTTTTATTTCACAACCACTTGGATCATGGGGGGGGGGGAACGTACATCATTGGTAAACTATTAGTGATAAAATAATTAAACAGTATGTACTCGAGTGTAAGTAAGTTCGTTTGTGTATCCTTAATTCTTAACCCCCCTAAAGTCTTGAGCAAAGATTTGGAAGGAAAAAAAAAAGAAGCAATTTTTGTGCATAAAAAAAGAAGTGAGTAAGAAGTTTCTCCAAAGAAGTTTTCCTATATCCCGATCAATTGAGGCAGTGAGAAGCAAAGGGATATAAGTGGACTTATTAAAGTTTTGAGTAAAACGCATTTTATTTCAGATAATAGGTAGACTTTCATTGAACTTTTTTTCTAAACCATGCTGTATAACAGCCAATGGCGGATACAGGGGCAGGGTCATGGGGGTCATGACTCCTTCTAAACCGTCAGCAGTATTATACATCCATTGTGTTCAAACAATACATGAGTAAAATGTAAAAGACTGCAGTGATCTTTTTGATTCATTAAAATTTTTTTTAAGTAAACATTTGAAATACCTCTTCTTGTATCAAACTCACCAAATATGACTGTTCTGTCTCGCAAGGCCGAAACTTCGTTAAGTTTATGTCTCTATTTTGCATATTAGTTTTTTTTTTTTTTTTTTTTACTGTGTTAACTTTTTTTTTACTCTGTTAGCCCGGTAGCGCATTCACATAATCTTATTCTTATTTTTTTAATTAAAACAATGGAAGAAATGACTGTTTCTTAAATCAAACTCGCAAAAGATGTTGTTTTTCCAAGCAAGGTTCAAATTTAGTTCTCAACTTAATTTCTTTATTAGCATACATTGGTAATTTTTTATTTAGTTAACGCGGTAACACACGCACGTAATCTCATTCTTATTTTTTAAAACTAAAACGTTGAAAGAAGTGGCTTGTTCGTGAATCAAACTCGAAAAAGATGTTGTTTTTCTAATCAATGTTCAAACTTCATTCTCGAATTTATATTTCTATTATTACACATTTTTATCTTATTTACTTAGTTAACCTAATAACACACAAACACATATAATCTCATGTTTATTTTTTAAAACTAAACGTAAGAAGAAATAGCTAATTTTTGAATGAAGTTTGCCAAAGATACCGTTATTCCAAGAAAGACCCAAACTTTGTTCTCAAATTAGTATCTTTATTATTACACTTTAGTGTTATTTTTTACATCGTTAACCCAATAATACATACATGAAGTCTAATTCTTAAATTTTTACGCTAAAGTGTGGAAAGAAGTGGCTGACTCAAACTCTCCAAAGGAACTGTTCTGCAAAGCATAGCCAAAACTTCGTCCTCTTATGTATTTCCTTATTATTAGGTGCCTTATCCTTAGTTAACCTGGTAAACCACGCATGCAGTCAAATTTCTAAATTTTTGAACTAAAGTATGGAAATAAATGGTTGATTCTTGAATCAAAGGCAAGGCCAAAACTTCATCCTCAAATTAACTCACTGCTATTGCCCATTAATATATTTTTTTACTTAGTAAACCCGGTAACTACCGCATGCAGTCCAATACCTAAAATTTTGAACTAAAGAGTGAAAAGAAACGGTCGATTCTTAAATCAAACTTCACCAAACATGCTATTCTTACGAGCAAGGCCAAAAATTCGTTGTCAAATTTACTCCCTGCTATTGTACATTAATGTCTTTTTTTTACTTTGTTAACCCGTTAACACACGCATGTAGTTTAATTTTAATACCTAAATTTTTGAACTAAAGTGTGGAAAGAAATGGCTGATTCTTGAATCAAGCTCACCAAAGATGCTGTTCTGCCAAGCAAGGCCCAAACTTCGTTCTCAAATTTATGTCCCTGTCACTACAGCTAAAGTCCGATTTATAGAGTTGCTGCGAATTCGAGTCCGTAGGCACTGCATCACTCTTCTTTTCCCTTTTTCTCCCTCCTCTTTCTGTCGCTTTTTTCCCTTCAAAGCAGCGAAGGAGAAAAAAAGAGCAAAATCTTTAGAAAAAAAGTAACTAAAAGAGACGGACGGGACTTGTGCCTTTCTTAATTGACGAATGTAGGTTTCAGTCAAGTATGGCAGGGGTGATTTTCTCGTTGTTTTGCCTTGCTTCGGTCCCACCCCTTGGGGATGCTAAGCGAGTTGATAGGTGGAAAATTTTCCATCGGTTTTCGGGCGAGCGGAAGATGGGGAGACAGATGGGATGCTAGACTTCTTGGGGTGTGTAACAAAAGACTGGATCAATTCGGAAGCTGATGAAGTGATGGAAGATCCTCAAAAGCGAAACTTGAAACGAATTTAGTATAATAAATGATTTTATTTTAAGGGTGAAAAATTCCAGAACAGACGCGTCTAGATGTTTTGATTGCAAAAATTGGAAATTTTTGTGCTTCAAGAGGACTTTTGTTTTCTCTCAGATATGAACGTAAACCTGAAAGTCGTAGTTACAGTGCTGGCCAAATTATTAGACTAAGACTGTTTTAAAAGCAAATTCTTTATTGATTACATAACTATAGACACATTAACGAACAGTGAAATAATTATCTAATATTTAGTATGCATTCCTTTGTTCTTGATGAGCATTTAAAGTCTTTTTGACATACTTTTCACAAGCTTTACACCATTCCTTAACTTTTTAAAAAAGGAAGTAAAAAATTGTTTATACTCACTATTATATATACTCACATACACATACTCACTAATTACCTAAAACTAACTTTAAATATAACAGAACACACTAATGAAAAGAACCAGTGAACTGTTTAAGCCGATTGAGGTTATGTTCCTGGTAGGTAGATAAACAAAGCAGACAGTGCTGCCACCTGCAAACATTAAATTATGCTAAAAAAATGTAATAATCAGCGTACAGTATGTACTGTACTTTAACAGTAAAATAAATAATATTTTAGTACAAATAGTATACAAAAATCGAAACAAAAAAAGACTCTTTAGGCTAATAATTTGGCCAGCACTGTATATATTGGAGTAAACCAACTCTGCAAAGCATTTATGCGTAATGTAAAATTTAAGGCCGTTAAGCACAGAGATAATGAACAATTTCTCCCCAGTTTGGCCGACACGAAATTTCCTTCCCTCCTGTTTTTTGATTTCCAATCATATCTTTCAATATATTTAGGGGGGGGGCGGATTTTAAATGTCGGTGAACTTGGGGGAAGAGGTTTAACCGCAAGTAAAATATAGTGATTACTGAAAAAATTGTTAGTGTATTGTAGTAATGTATAGTAAACTAGTATATTGCGAATTACTTAGTACATGTGGTAAAAAATTTGAGTGGTAAAAAACAGCGATTTAATTTAGTAGAATTTGCGAAAGCAAAATTATTGTATTTCACAACTTGTTTTCGTAACTATTTTTTCTACGTTTCGTGTTCTCTGCAAATTATTCCAGTAACACTATAAATTATTTCCCAAACACGGTAGTGGTGTTATACCTATGCGATAGCAAGGACTTATGGAAGCTTTTATCTCAAAAGCTTAAAGTGTTTTGGGGAAAAACAATTCACTAAGTATTAATAAATGAAGTTTCGATTTGTAGATTAAATGCTGATGTACTATTACATGTTAAAAAAATCTTAATCTTTATAAATTCGAATAACTTTATAATTGGAGAAAAAGTTTTCTTGACTAATTAAATCAGCTAGGTCCTAACTTCCAGCGACTTTTTCTCATTCTTGGTTCAATTGTCTTTATTATTTAAACATTTATTTTTACAGCCAGTAGCTTTTGATTTTTTGCATGGGTATGTAAGCAATCAATTTTGTTTCTGGCATAAATAAGCAACGGGAGTTAATCTAAAATTCAAGTGAAAAGCAAGCATATTTTACGGTTTTGGGTACTTTTGGTATATTTGACTTGAATAAACGGGTTGACTATGTAATGTATTCTATAGAATTATAATTACTGTAAAAAAAATGTATTTTTTCAAAACTATTTCAGTTTGAAAAATTGCTCAGTATCAGCGATAACTATTATTCTAATGGCAATGTAAATATGCAAATATGTTAACGTACAAAATGTGACAGATGAACTAAGAAAAAAAAAGCACGTTTGGGTTACCTTCAACACATTTCTTGTAAAAAAAAAAAGGAGTTGAAATCTTGAGCGAAAAAAAAAACATGGAAAATTTAAAAAAAAAAAAAAAAAAAAAAAAAAAAAAAACAAGGTGCACCAAATTAAAAACAATTTTACCAAAGCTCTTCCATTCTCGAATACAGGCAAAGAAACAAAGTCACCACTCGATAAACTGCTGTTCAAGACGTTTCGCAAACTAAGGAGGGAGACAATCGAAGATTAAAAACGAGATTAGGAGCGTAAAGAACGGATTAAGGGAGGAGCTTATTGGATCGGTGTCGTTCCGTTCCCACGGCAACGACGGCAAGTCAGCGCTCCTCCAGAGTTAATCAGAGGCATAATTCTGTGATGGCCGAAGATTTAGGGTCAGGAGGCAAGATTTTGAAAGATGCGGTTGGCGCCTGCTAAAGGGGTTGTGGGTAATTAAATTAATATTGTAGCGTTTTGAAGAGTCTTTTTGCTACAAGGAGAGATTTATTGAGGATTGATGGTGTTAAGGTGGAAGTGGTGTTCATAATTTTCTGCGAAACTGGTTGAAAGTTATTTACTCTGAGCTACTTTATGATTGGTACTTTTAGGGAAAGTTTGTACCATATGGGACATCGAACTATTTCACATTTTTAAGTATATTTGAAAGAAATTGCAGGAGGTGCAATATTGCACCCAGTAAGCGAGCTTACAAGAAACGTTTTCTTACAAAAATGAGTTGGTAACACTACACTTCTATTTGCCTGTATAATTGTGGAAATTATTTTGAAGTTAATTAGCTGCTCTTGAACGCTGATTCGCAGTAATTGAAATCTGTCGTCCTACATTGTAGTAGTCATTGCAGAACGGGTGTTATGGCGGGTTTTGGTTCAATTGAGAATCAATTGCCCAGAGTTTTTTCAAGTGGCAAGCACTGCCCAAATTCGTAAAGAACACTGTCGAACACAACTGGGCACTCACTTTAACTCTTGTTTCGGCCAGGTTGGTCACGTTTAAATGAACCCTGAGTATTCCAATTGAGGTATTCCCTGATTATTTCTCTCCAACTGCAAAACTAATACCCTGCATTTTCTTTTTCAAATGGGAAACTATTGCCCTGAATTTCTCCAAGCGGCAAGCATGGCCAAAAAACCGTAAATAACAAAGTCAAACGTAACTCACCCTGACTCTCGCTTCTGTGAGGTTGGTCCACATGGCGATCTCCTCCCTCGTACTCATGTCCGGATACCTGTTCCTTGCGAAAGTGGCTTCGAGCTCTTGGAGCTGTTGACTTGTGAAGTGCGTCCTCTGCCGCCGCTGTCTCTTCTTCTTTTTGGGATCGTCGTCCGCAGAGGGGTCAGCGGGACTGTCCGCCGCGGAGACACTTTGGCTGGGCTTCTCGTGCTGTTGACCCAGAGAGACGCCGCCGTCTGGAGGAAAACATAATATACAATACTTTGCTGTGCAAGAGTTTTAAACACTTCAACTTTTAAGTTAAATATTTACATAAAATATTTTAATTTAAAAAATTCAAAATTATTTTTTTCATTAAAAAAAACGAGCTGATGTGTGCGTCACATGACTTCCTTTTACTTAAATTTAATATCATTTCCCCATTACTGAGTTTTAATGTGATTCAATAGTTTACTCTGTAAATATCAGCAACAGTGGCCAAATTAAAGCAGATTTTTAAAAAAAAATTGCCAAATTTGTCGCCAGGTTGGCGAAAAAACTTGGCGACCAAAAGACTGGCGATATATCGCCAAGTGTCCGCCAAATTATAACACCACTTGAGTTTACATCGAAATTAACAATGATTTCGCCCAAAAAAGAGGCAAAAGACCACTTTAGAAACACCCGAATGCAACCAAACGGGGAGGTGCACAACTAGACTCCACTAGGAGTCTACTTACCAAATTTCAACTTTCTAGGACTTATCGTCCTTGAGTTATGCGATATACATACGCACATACGCACATACATACGTACATACAGACGTCACGAGAAAATTCGTTGTAATTAACTCGGGAATCGTCATTATGGATATTTCGCATGTCTATACGTTCTTAGGCACTTATCCACGTGTGGTCGAGTCGAAAAAAAAAACTCAATATTCATTCGGGGGTGAGTGAAATGGAAATTAAGGTCGATTTTTGAGTGAAAATTTTTTCGCGAATACAATACTTCCTTTTTTTGTAAAAGGAAGTAAAAAAAGGGTTCAAGATTTTTAAACGCTTTAAATCTTAAGTAAAACATGAAAATAAAAGATTTCAATTTAGAAAATGTATATATATATATATATATATATATATATATATATATATATATATATATATATATATATATATATATATATATATATATATATATATATATATATATATATATATATATATATATATATATATATATTTAAGTTAAAACGATAGGCATCTTTATTCAATGTTGTAATTGTTATAACAGTATAAATGTTGAAATAAAGTTCTTTACTTATAATAAAATCAAAAGATGTGTTTAAATCTGATTAGCATAGCAAAGCAGACAGGAATATATACACATAAATTTGACAATTTTTCATGAACTTGATATCAAAACTTTTGGGACATAAAAAGGTAAATTAAAATGCTTTTCTAAAATCCAACTTTGCTCTGTTTTGTTTAGAATTTAATCTTTTCTTTCACATAAAATTGGTTAAAAGGTAGCGAAGAAAATTTGTACCTTTTCACTTGTCATAACCCTTTTGAACTGAATGAAAAATGCTCAAAATGAAAGAAAGTAATTTAAGTTCATGTGATAACTGTTATTATTGTTCAAAACTGAATACTTTTCCAGATTTGTAATAACAGAGAAGGTTGAAATAGATCACAAAAATAGTAGCTAAAAAGAAAGCTATTCTTATTAGTTTTTAGTTAAATGTTCTTTGTCATGGTTTTTGGATGTAGCAATGATTAAAAAACTTTCTTTACGATTGAAACCACTGACAAATACACTTACAGAGAAGGAATTCGCACCTTTAAAGATTAAGAAAACAGTCAACTCTCGATAACTCGGAAGTCATAAGGGACCGGCTAAAACCTTCGAGTCATTGGTAGTTCGAGCTATGGGAAGTTTCTACAACAGCCTCAAGAGTTTGGGACTCAAAGAAAACTTTGAGATAAAGGAATATTCAAGTCATAAACTTTGAGTTATAGAGACCCGATCGTAATTTAAAAGTAACTTTCACGCCAGGACGGATACAGAAATTTTTCAAGAAGGGGCGGTTCATTTTTTAACTTAAAAACCCATCTCAGTGACACGGCAGCCCATGGGAACCAAAGCCTACTGTCTCAGTCTTCCTGACCAAGGACTCTGGTTTGCTAGGCAGATGTTCTAGTTAGGTGGTGAGCCGAATGCGGAATCCCTGGGGTTTAGTTCCCAAGCACGCTTGATACTCATTTTATCGACTCACTGAAGGTGGTGAACGGCTGAGTCGACCATGCCAGATCCTGGTATAGAATCTGGGCCTGCGACGTGTAAGCGCGAAGCGCAACCACTGAGCCACTGGGCTTCCTATTTTTAAACTTACTTGCGTACTTAATTAAAAAATGCTTGTGAGGGGGATTTTTATCTACCCGAGGAAATATCCACTCCTAACATCGCCAAATATCGTCTGATAGTGTATCTTTGAAACTTCAACTCCGAAAAAATTACGAGAAGGAGATTCAAATTCGAAACCCATTTCTTTCATGAACGTCGTAAAATATAGCCTACATTTGCATTTTAAAACTTCAATCCGGAAAATTTGCCGGTGAGGGGTTCCTCAAGGGAAGCGGGGCGATGGGCAAGCAAGGGGCGATGCGGGTGATCTCCTTTCCCTTGTATCCGCCTTGCTTTCGCATTGAATAAAATAGCGCTCCTGCGCCAAGTTTTGAATAGTCTCAACTGATAATAAAAAAATGCCACAGTTAAGTAGTAAAATTGAAAAGTATTATCTAAAAGAAATTTAAGGTAAAAGAAACTCTATGAGTAAAAAGGAAAAAAAATTTAACTTCATCAAGAAAATGTTTAATGCAGTTTTATAAAATCAGAGAAAATGAATATTTATTAATTCTATTAAATTAATAAAATAATGAAAACGTGCTATAATGTGGGTACAAAGCTTAATTTTTTACGGTTGGGTACCAAATAAAATATTTATAGAAATTCTAATTTATCTGTGTAGTAGATTGTAAGAAATGAAAGACACAGATTTGCATTACTCAAAAGCGCTGATTTTTAAATCGAGAACTGTTGCTATCATCAATACATGCTTTTTTTTTTAATCAATACGAAGTTTTCACCAATTTTTTAGAAACCAATTTCTAACCATTTGGCTCCAAATTTGCTACAATTATTCTTAACACCAAATGAAGATTTTTTTTTTTTTTTTTTTTTTTTGAAGTTTCTAGAACATAGTTTTTGATTCGTGACATTGAATAGAACGACGGACCACATGGATCAGCTTCGTCGGTCGCATACAGCCTGTAGGTCATATGTTTGGCACCAATGCAATGGACAAACAATACGTTGGACATAAATAGTGCTAACCCTATTTGAAGGCACCCAAACAATTGTGGTCCATTCTATCGGAAGGTTTTGCAGTTATGAAAACTTTAATAAAATTAATTCGAAATCCGTTACTTTTATGTGTTTCGCTGTATAAATAAGTCAAATAATAATTTCTTATGATTTAAGAAACTAATACTAAACGTTATTTTAAAACAAGGAAATAAAAAAAAATATTGATGTATATTCCCTTTGATGTAACTATTCTTGTTTGAATAAAAATCTTTTAAAAGAAAGGGGGAAAAGCTCACATCTGCATATTAATGCAATTTCCTCTACGCAACAAATACTTTTGCGATTTAAGATTTCGTTCTGAAACATTATTTTACAATTGTTTTCAGCTCAAACTAGTTCAAAAATAGTGCTTGAAACTCGTTGGGGAGTTTTAAAAACACACGACCTGCATTTAACTTGGAATTGATGATAATAAATCGTAATAAGATTTAATGTAATTAGTTTTGAGAAAGTAAGTTCCCTAAATTATGAGACATTTCTGTTAAATTAGGTACGTGTCCTCGCTTTAGAAAACTTGAAAACTTCCTCAAGAGAGAAGGAAATTCTGTAAAAAAAAACTAAACTTATATCCACACGCGCGTTTCCCTTTATCTATAAAACTTTCTCCAAAACTCAATTTTTAAGCTTGAACAATTCCATTTTCGAATCCCCTTTAGTGTTTTATAACCCTTTGGTTTTGTCTTTGTCGGAGTACCACCTTGGCTTCTTCAGCGCTCTAATTGATGCGACAAAACGAGGCGTTTTAATCCGTGCTAAAGCACACTTAAGTTTTAATTACTTGAAGAGAGCAATTGGAATAATCTGACTTTGGTAATCTGAGTTTTTTTGTCTTCGTTTGTGCCTCAAACGTACAGCCATTTCGTTTTGAACAAACATGTTGTTTATTAAAAGGGCTGTCTTAGAAAGAACTACGGCTTGTGCAATTAAATCACTTTGTTTCCCCAAAATGTTCCTCCAGAGAATATTCGTTGAGTGCATTTGTTGTTTAGAACTAGAAAAAGAAGTATTGGAATGACTCCAATACAGATTTCTAGACGCCTAAAATGCTGAGTTTTATTGATGTTGCAGTTCGACTTAGTGCTTATGGGCGATTTTATTGCAGCTTGTCTTTTTGTAAAATAAAAACATACAAACTCATTGTTAACGAAATGTAGATCTTTTCATTCAACCGTGATCGAAAACATACCGCCCTCAGACATAAATATGTTTAAAATTATTGGCATAGACATAAAATTTAAAATTATTGGTATTCAAGTTCCAATAAAGTCCGGGCGACTAAAAAAGTACGTTTTTTCTGTACAAGAATCTTTCAGAAGCTATATTACATTGAATTAGTCTATAAACTCTGAGAAATATTCTATCTAGATTCTAGAGCCTATTTTTTTCCTCTGAATCGCAAGAATTTAGTTTTTACAACACTCTAGAGTCTGGAAATTTTTGAAGCGATTGTTCTCAAAAGGAGTTCATCAAAATTTTCAAAAATTATAGCGTTTTTGCGGAAAAGATAGCAGCACACATTTAACAAGTACATTTTTCATGCAAAGTTTAATCTTGCTTTAAACAGAAGAGGAATTTTGTGTTTCCTCAACCCCACCCATAAAATAGTCATAAGTAAAGTTGTAAATGATGAAGTCAAGTGTAACCGACTCCACCGTGCTTTGATATCACACGGTTTGGCTCACGTTGATCGCACGAAAATAGAATGTTTTCATGTACTAGTCTGAAATAAATTCGAAAAACAAGAAAATGAATAATAATGAGAAAAATGAGATGTTTTGAAATTTTATGAAGTTATGGGAATTCTCAGATTGCAAGAATGTTTTTGTCACTAACAATCTCGCAATGATACACCTTACGCTTACATAACTAAAAATATAATATTTTTTTACAGTAAGAAACATATGATTTCTGTTGATATTTATTTTATAGCTATTAATATTTATTTAACAGCGCAAAATCATGAAAAAAGCTTAAATTCATAATGATAACAATTAAGAACACAATTTTTAAATAAAGATTTGTGGTTATAACTTTCCAAATCAGTGCGTACAAAATGTAAGCTGTATTTACATAACAAAATGATTTTATTACTTTCGAATGAAAGTAAAGCATTTCATTTTGTTATTCGATTGAGCTGAAAGTGCTTAAGTCGTGTAGTTTTGTCCCGTTAAGTCATATTTTTCATTTTTGTTTCTAAATAACTAAACCTTCAGGATTTTTTAACCAGATAATTTAATGCCATTTTCATCCATAGATTAGAAAAACGTATTTTTACCTTAAAGTTAATAGCAAATCTTACATAACAAAATTTTGTGAAAAATTAATTACTTCTTACATAAATTTTGTTTATAAAGGTACAACATTCTCCAAAAATGTTTCATAATTTACAAAATAATTATCCGGTGCAGTTTTGTTAACTACGGAGTTGCAACTGCAAAAGTTTTACTTAAAAGGAATATCTGTAATTTAAAAAGAAAATTAGAGGTTCGAATTACATGGAAACACGCACATGCACAAGAATAAAAATCATTGAGAAAGCACTTTATATTTTTGCATTTGTTTTAGATCATTTAGTGGGCATGACCTAAAACCGATCATAACTCTTTAAATACCCAATCTAGTGCGTTTAAAATGCTTTGAAGTTTTAAAATAATCAACAATAAATCATTTATGGTGATTTAAAAAAAGTTTTTTTTTTAATGTTTTAATACTTTTTTAGTTATACATAAAATAATCTCTTAAAAAAGAACAAAATTCTATTAAAAAATAAAACTAGTCGACAAACAAATTATACCATTAAAACAACGTTCGCCGTCTTAGTTTAACAACATTAAAAACTGTGCTAAAATGTAAATTAATCAAACAAATAAATATATCAAGTCATCAATAAACATTAAAAGTTTCATCAAAAAGTATAAAGCATGAGGGGCAAACATGGCGGTTACATAAACGATATTTTTCTGTTTTTACCATGGTGGAAAGTAAAACATTGGTGATACACCAATGTGTCATATTCTACTCCTTACCCTGCAACGCTTTGACTAATAAGTATATTCGTTTTTGGAGCTTGTCAAGTTTTTAGTAACTAATAGCTTAAAGCTTGGAGAGGATTCCGTAAACAAATCATTATTTCCTCGCATATTTAAAATAATCGTAATCACATAACGCATTTGGTGAAGAACCCTTTATACGTTTCTCCTTTATACGTTCTTATAAATTATACGTTTTTTAAATTGGTCCCTGCAGAGTCGAATGCATATTAACGTATACCTATTCAACGTTTCTTCATTTGTACGATTTTTTTCATACATTCCTTTCAATAACGATAAACGGTGCTTCACTGATGAAATTGGCAAATTGTTTGAACGATCTTGCTGTAAAATGATGTACCCACTGTTTGTCATAATGCATTCAGAATAAGAGGAAGATTAAATGACATCTTTCGTAATTTGAACTTCCTGTACAAAGTTTAGCTTGACACTTTATTTGAACATAATGCATGATTTTTTTAAACGAAAGGGGAAAAAAAAAAACATTTTTGCATACAGTGCTTAAAAAAAGTAAATTTTCCGAGTGCGATTTTTTTTTCAACAGTAGCATCAAAGCGGGAGTGTTTCTATGAATGCAAATTTAATCTTTCCAAAACACCCTCTCTGTTTTTTGTTTTGCACAAAAATGATGTTTTAGAACATGAGTTAAAAAATGATTCTAAAAAAGATTCTAAAAAACAAGAATGCAACAGATATTAATAAAATTCGACACTGAATAAAGATAATAAAAAAAAGTTTTATAGCTCCACGACAAAAAAAAAAGATACACAAAAAAAACGAGATAAAGCATTTTTTTCATTTAATAAAAAGTTGTCATTAAAAATTTTAATCCAAAAAACGATTAATTAGAAGTAATTCATTAGTGTTTCATGTAATTCCCAGAATCTTCTACTTCATTTTAAACGCTTTTCATCTAATTTCAGTAAAACAAAAGCTGTAGATTATACAACAAAGAAACTATTTTTTTCTGCATTAATTGATTTTTTATGCCAGCTTATGACCGTAGTTCTTTAAAAAAAAAAATAGATAAAGGAAAAAACTTTTTTCACATGGGGGAGAAGAAAAGATATTAACTGTTAACAATAATTAGATTTCATTATTGTTTTTCTTAAGCTAAAATAATCTAGCTCTTTGTTACATGTTATTGAAAAAGTTATTATTTTTTATGGAAAGGGTTTTTTTCATGTTACACTATGTATGGGTGGAAATGTTGTTGGGTTAGGGAAAAAATATGGAGTGTAAGCAAAAAGGTTAAGATAGGAAAACTTTGGTTAAATCCCTGAAAAGTGTACTTAATCTTCTTTAATAAGAGAGACTTTAGTGACATATCTTTTAAAAATTGAATTTATGTTAATAACTTTTCATTTAATACAAGTCAAAGATTAAAAGCGATACATTGGAGATTTTAATGTTATAGAAATAAGAAAATGAAATATATGAAACAAAAAAGAAAATAATTTAGAAGATTTCCAGCAAAATATAATCCTGCAAAAAAATAAATAAATAAATAAACTAGAAACTGCAATATTAGGAGCTTTGTACTAAATATTAATTTAAAAATATTGCAATTAATGAAGATTTTTTATCTTTAATTACAGTTAAGTTATTGAATGTTTTATGTTATGCTTTCTACTTAGAAATGGTATAAATGATTCATTTAGAAAAAAATTAAAATGCTAAAATTACATAATTTTTACATCAAATTAAATCTTGCTTATGTTTCAGATGCATTATCGCACAAATATTTGCTTTGCTTTCTGCGGCCTATATTGTCAAATCCGGTTATCGGAATATCAGTTAAAAAAATTTCTCGCTTACACTGTAATAAATTCTCAATGTACCAAACCGTTATAATTTGTCCTTTTTATCCAGGATAATAGAATATTCCGCTCATTGGAATAATATTTCGGGTCAAATTGAGTATTCCATTAAGCTATGCCGACTGTGTACCAATTCGCTTTTCGAGATAAAGCGCTTTTCGATGTAGCTAAGTATTTAGGGGGCTTTCCCCTGAAACTTACAAAAATTTGATGCAAAAAAAAAAGAAAAAATGACATCTTTGTTTTTAATATATATGAAAGCTAGTACTAAATTCGTACAAGTAAAACCAAAAAACTTTATAAAGGAATCATTAGATAAGTCCAGATCAAAATTCAATTTTAACGTAGTTTACTTCGATAAATGCAGTTTTTTTATCAACAAATTAATTAATTCGTGATCTTAGTTTGATCAATATAAGTAACTGATTCAGTTTTAATTGTTTATTTTTTTCATCTTGTGGGGTAATATTTTATAAGACAAATATTAGTATTTTATGCATTTCCAATTTTTGAAAACTTTTTGGGGTATTAATGTATAATAAATATACGAAACAGATTCATTGTTTGCATTTTAATTTGTATTATCTATAGTCCTCTGATTGTTTTGTCCATTAATATTTAAAAAATACATGTATGACTCATTCACTAACGTTATAACTAACTTGATCTGTGTGGGGGGGGGGAGGCGACAGGAAACTTTCGCCCCGGGCGCCGTCAGCTCTTCGGACGGCTCTGACTCCGGGTGACAAATGAGGCAGTGAGAAGCCAAGGGATGTAAAAGTGGACATAAAGTTTTGAGTAAAACGCGTTTGAAGATAAGGTCCTAGGTAGGCTTTCATTGATTTTTTTTCTAAATCATGCTGTACAGCAGCAACCACCAGAGCTACTAGTTTTATCTCTTGCCTAAAAACAGAGGAGAGGTTCACCTCCAATTTCTACTGGTTATCTCCAAACTTTTAATTTTGCCACTTGCATCCCTTTGCTTCTCACTGCCTCAAATGTAATGTAGTTCTCATACAGCACTTTAAATGAAGGCTCCTTTTTGTAGTTGACATTGGTTGTCTCACAAAAAGAAAACACTGTCTAAGATGGATTTCAAATCTCTAATCGGATTTTCGTCCTGCTGTTACGGGTTACTGTAATAAATTCTTATATACATTCAGTATACATATTGGATCTCTTCAATATTAAAGTTTGGAATAAATATTGATATTCAGCGGCACATTGCGCATTCTGACTAATTATGCAATACATTTAATAACTTATCAAGCTTTTATTACGATACATGCGTAAATCATGCGAGATTGTATAAGAATGTAAATCATGTATGTAAATTGTGAATGTTGATAATATATATATATATATATATATATATATATATATATATATATATATATATATATATATATATATATATATATATACTCCCTTTTTAACTTAAATTATTAATTAATCATATTCAATGCGAGAACACTGCCCCATAACAATAATAAAGTGTTTCCCAAGTCATTTACTTCATCATTGGCCAACGAAATGACCTCACAACTCAAAGTTAATATGCGATTCTAATTGTATCAGAATGCTCCATCGGTGATCGAGTAGGAAAGCTCACTGTACAGTAAGAGGTTTGATGACTTTATTAGATATTACAAGTTGGCTATATGGTGCTCGCTTAACCTTATTTGAAATTACCCGATGCAGACACTATCACGCTCTCTCTCTACCTGTTTAGAGGCACAAAATCAGAATCACATGCACTTAATATTTATTTTAGAGAAAGCACTTTCTACAAATAACGTAGTTTTGTCAAAAATTAGTTTTTTGAGTATATATTTTCTCATTATGTTTCGTAAAGAAAAGGTTGAAAATGATTGTACTATTTTTATTACTTTTTACCCCCTTTACTAATTTATAAAGCCTATTTATGAGTTTCATAAAGTACATTCATGATTTTCAGTTAAAGTATTTAAAAAGTTGTTCCGAAAGGTGTATTTCACATTTCATACGTAAATTGGAACATTTAAACTGAATGTTAAGGAAATATTTCACTTTTTGTATTGAAATAGTATTTACAAATTTTAAATGTATTATTATTATTTATTTATGTATTTATTTATTTATTTTTTTTTTTTTAGTTTGCAGGAAACCTTGATAAATTGGTGTCCAGTGAATTTTGCGTATTTATTATGTTATCCTTGGAAAATGATACCATGAATGAGCCATTGGGAATTATCGCTTTTGAGCGTTACTCTCTTGATGGGAGTTCCGTATTCCACTCTTGCTCCCTCATCAAGGGGGCGAAATAAGAAGGCAGAGATTGACGGCTATTCCCAAGTTGACCGACAGAGTTCGAGCAGTTAGAGCTCTGGACTTGGGCCAGCACAACATGACACCAGGTGCGTATTAGTATCCCTTTCCTCTAATTGTGTTTAGTAATCTTTTACTTATCAGTTATGTTTCAATAAACCGAAGATGTATGGAAATGAAACGGGGATCATTGCTGAAACTCCATCTTCAAATGAACTATGGAAAACAGCTTCGGTTTATCTGGTGCCATGACCATAGGTAGATATTACTTGCGCAGCCAGAATTTATCTTTTGGGGGAGGGAGGGGTCATAAATCTTTCCATATATTATAAATAACATGTTAGGATTGGAAGTATAAGTTAAAACCAAGCCCCCAGGGGCATTCAACTCCTCCTCCCAATGCTGCACCACTGATTTTGGGTGCGTGTGTGTGAGTGCTCTTTTTTGCTGAATAGCCGCAAAATGGACCTTGTTGGAAACCGCATCCCCCATATGTCGAGAAAGAGCAGATACAATTGCTAAATTACAAACAAAATTTTTAATTTGTATGCCTAATTACACTAACAGAGAAGTTCAAAACTATTGCCTTTAACAACTATGTATACAGGGGCGCCTCGAACTTAAATTTTAGGGAGGGCAAGAATAGGGAAGTTGCAACCTATTAAATGTTCATATTTTGGCTATTGGATATTGTTAATTGACCCTCAAAACTAAAAAATTCACCATCGCCGAATTTTAAAACACCGTGGTTGATTTTTAATGAATTTTTAAAAATCCACGCGCAAAAGTGCTCGCTTCTGAAACGTCACGAGCCTACGTCACAGGGCGCGAATGGGCAGCCTTCCGCCGAAGATCCCTTGCTTTCGCTAGGGACATTTTGAGCGCGCTGATATTAATATTTTTTAGAAATTCAATAATCCTTTTGAACACACTATGGAGGCCAGATTCGTTAAAGCACAATCTAAATAATCTTCCTCAAGTAACACCAATGAGATATTCGAATATTTTCGAGAGGATGAGAGGTTTAATGTTCCAGAAACGCGAGGAGTTAAATGCGAGGAGAAAGCCTTTTACGTTTCGCCTTCGAAGTCGAATGCGTGACCTTCGCTTCTCCCCTATCAGAAGAGGGGATGACGTCACTTCCTATGCCATTTGACGTCACAAGAGCTTGAACTTTAAAAATTAATTTAAAAAAAAACTACTTATCGTATCGCAAAAATTTTTTCACCTATGATGTTCATACATGTTACTCTATCATATAAAAATAAAATTGAAAAATCGAAAACTTCCCTATTCTCAATTTGCTGAATGGAACTCTAAATTTTGCCGAATGGACCCCAAATTTTGCCAAATGATGATAATTTTGCCGAATTGCTCTAATATGTGCCGAACGGAACTCCAGATTTCGCCAGATGATGATAATTTTGCTGAATGGAACTCCAAATTTTGCCGAATGGTCTGACAAAAATTGCCGGCTAAAGTAATTTTTGGAAGGTCACAATGACCTCCCATTGTTGCACCCCTGTATGTATAGCCGTTATGTGGGCAATTACATCTAAACATTTCGAGGAAGAAAAAAAAACTCGGAAACGGCACAAACGAAGTTTACTTTGAGGCTTATCTCATCGCGCCTGAAGGTCAGGACACAGTCGACCTCTTTGCCACTCGTTCGTTACTCCATGTCCGAAGAGGTGGTATCCGACTCCGCTGTCGCACCGCTTCCCATTTATCTCCGTCCGTCAGCGACTCGGACTTATTTACCAGCCTCAAGTTCGTGTTATTTACCGCTTCTTCGTCCTCCCGCCCTCGTGCACGTGCTGAGCGCGAAAAAGGGGAGGCCGCGAGCAGAAATGGAGGGGGCGTCCTAACGAGTCGGTGACAAGGGAGCAGCTGCCGAAACGCGATCGCTTGCGGGATGCGGTCAATGGGCCGTGGAGAATGCGGCGGGGATACCGACGGTGGTTTCGTTCGACATTATACTCGGCGAAGCAAGGAGGAACGATACATTCCATTGTAGTGAAGATAAGTTGGTAAACTTGCAGCCTTTTGGGGTAACTTTGAACCATGTTGATTGACTTTACACCACTTCTTGTTTTGAAAGTAAAAATATTGTAAGTCTTGTTTGGAATAGGGTTTCCAATCTCGCACCGAATTCAGTCCCGCGGGGTTTCGGGATTGTAAGGAGTCAATCCTGGGGTCCCGCGGGAATGACTTTATTCACCTAAAAATTAAATTTTAATGCCAAAAACAAAAATTTGTGTTTTTTAGGAAAAGTTGCTTTCATTACTTGAATTAGTAGTCTTCTTGAATTCCGTGCACCAATTGTAGATCACTACAAAGTCATGATCCTAAGCAGCAATTATCGTTTAGTAAGCAAGAGTTTGACGCTCGAATGGGATGGGAAAGGGTTTTTGCTCTAAAAATAATGCGCTTGATAAAAACATGTGCTGTGGCTCCATTGTAGTTGGTTTTACTGAAATTAAATAAATGTGGACATTTACAAAAATATCCCGATCAACATCATCACCTTCTGAACTGGATTTTTCTTTTCTTATGCTTCGTTTTTGCTCAAGAATGGCAAATTTCGGACAGAAGCGATGTCCATTGAATATGGGTTTTGTTGTTTCAAATTTAACTTGCATTGATAATACCCTTGTTACTACATTAACGTTGGTAATTGTATCCATGGGCGTCGCGGCCGGGGGGGGGGGGGGGGTCCAAGGGGTCCGGATCCCCCCAATATTTGAGGACCGGACCCCCTCAATATTTGAAAATCGGACCCCCTCGATAATTGTCAAGATGAAATTCATTATTTTGGGGAAATTATTTTTACTTTGAAGACTTTAAACAGTTGCATAATACATAATTTACCTTGTTTAATTCATATCAAATAAAACGAAATGAACATCGAAAAAAATGAACTAAAAAAAAAAAACAAAATAAGGTGATGTGTATAGTGAACGGAAAGTCGGAAGTGAACTCCAATGACAAACCATTGCTCTGCTCTCTGTCTCTGCGCACGCTAGTCTAAGTGGAGCATAGAGATGAGACGGGCTCAGCCCGGGCTCGGGCGAACTCGGGCTCAAGCACAGATATTTAATCGCCAATCTCCATACAAATTCAAAGCAAATACACATTTTCCCACTGTGAGAAAATGAAAGAAACATTTAAATCAGTTCAATCAATGTCAAATTTACCCCCTACTCCCGCCCAAATCAAATAAATAAATTAATTAACGCTTATTTATAGTGTTTTTTGTGATTACTATTGCAATATGTCATACAGAAATGCATTTGAAGTGGAGCATTTTAAGAAAATTTAAAAACTTCTCTCTGTTAATGAAGAACATTTGACGTAACATTTTTTTATTAACAGAGAGATCATGTCAGACTGTAGAAGGCTAAGTTTTTTATACAAGAAAGTTTCCATCAGGCTCGGATTTTGGTCCGAAACAATATCACTCGAGCTCGGGCGGGCTCGGTTACAAATTTTTGGGCTCGGACGGGCCCGGACTCTCAAAAATAAGACCGAACTCATCTCTAGTGGAGGATGCTAGAAAGGGGATACCTTCTCCCGAGTGCAACCATCCATAGTCGTGTCGCCGGCCTCCCCAACTTGATACTGAAACTAGATGGACAACCCCTCCCCCCCCCCCTTTTTTTACAACTCTCGTGTTAATAAGTCAACAAAAGTCAGACAGGGATTTGAGCTTCTGCCCCTTTATTTCTTATCTCGTTTCTCGGCACTTCCAGGTTTCTGTTTCAAGTTTTGTAGTGTTTGTTTCTCCAATTCGATTTAATTTATAGCAACCCCGACGTTACTCAAACAAAATGAGACACCAGATCTCTTTGGCGGTTTTTTGCAGCTGGCAATAACACCCTGGCCAAAGGATGCACAAAAATTTAGAAGACCACTTTTAAGCTGGTAAAAGGTTAAGTTTGTGGTAGAAAGCAGAGAGCTCAATGATAGAAAGGGAAAGGAGACGTGTCATGTGTTTGACATTATTCAACACGTGGCTTCAAAGTACCTTACCGAAGCGCGGTTTCTCAAATGTGTTTGCGGCATCTCAAATTTAACCAAAAGAGCGTTACGTTACAGAAAAAAAAAGTGGAGGAGTCTAAAAATTAACGCGCAATTTCAAAAGCAAATCGTAAGCCAGCATAACGATGGATACTGTGATGTCACTTCCGGTAGACCAACGAAAAAAGAAGCGCAAGATGACCAGAAAAAAAAAAAGACAGAAATAAAAGGAGTTTCCCTATTGGGAAACGTTCTGACAAAAATAAAGATAATTTCATGTGGTCTTTTGGTCTCCTTGAGAGTAGGTGACCTGAAGAGCTCTCCTATTTAAGTGAAAATACTTCTTTTTTTACATATTCGATTACGGCTATGGAGAGGTGGCTTGAAACGGGAAAATGTAGCAAACCTTCTACATCAAATGAACCTGAGCAGTTTTTAACTATTGAATCATCATCATTGTGATAAGTAAGTACCATTCTGTTTAGTGTAATACATGCAGGGGCTCCCCGATTTTATACTATTCAGATGGGGTTACTTCTCGATTTTCCTAATGAAATTATATAAATACATAAATTTATATACACGAATTTTTCTTAATGCAAATTGAAAATGAGAGTCAGAATGGTCCCCCCCCCCCCAATAAATTTCAGCTGACGACGCCAATGATTGTAGCAGTGATTTTGATTAATTACAGCAAGGGGTGCAGGACCTGATTATCCAAAGGCTCAGGAAGTTTGAGCTTCTCCTCGGAAGTAACAGAAAGTCGTAAAATGACTTCGAAATTTCTGTTTTTGAATATATTTTTTAAAGTATTCAAGCATTGGAGCTCGCTAAAGAAAATTTTTGTAATAATTTTAAAAAGTGAAGTCACAGTTCATAAAACGTGGTAGCAAGCTATTTTCATCTGTAGAATTTGCCCCAACGTGCTACAATGTAGTTTTATCACACTTGATAAATTTCATGAAGTGATCAATCTGAAACAGCAACTAATCACCCTGATCTGCTGTAAATAGGAGGTCTGTCATCCAGATTTGCAATGTTCGATGCAGTAGAAAAAATTAGACATTTTGTGAGGCTATGACATTAAATCAAGGAGTTTTAAACAATTAAAACTTTTAATTTTCTGGTTCAAAGTTGTACTACTTTTAATTAAAAAAAATCATTTCACATCTTATGTCTCACACGGTTCAAAGTGACTTTCCTGAACGGGTAGGATAATTTTTAATAAGGTAAGCAATTGATTTGAAATTTTATTATAAACTTAGATGTTTTTAACATTCATAAATTTTAGTTTTCTAATTTAAAGTTGTGCAGCTTTTAATTTAAAAAAACATAGTTTACATCATGCGTCTCATATGGTTCAAAAAGAGTTTTTCTTAATTCTAGATACAAAAAATTGTTTTTTTTTTTCTTTTTTTCCAGATTTATTATCATTAGGTGGAAATACACAGTAGAAATCGTTTTCAAATTTACTCTAAATTAGTTTCTCTCAACAAAACACAACTATACTGTGAATCATAGCTTACTGCAAACGTATATTTCGATTTTACACATTGCTCCCTGTGGGAGTAAAAGACATAAATTTATGAGTAAAGGATCTGCAAAGCGGTTCACGAGCGAAGCAAGCAGCAGGCAGAGCCGGAGTCCCCTAGTACAAATATATTTTAGCGTTATAGCCCCTAAAAAATTGTGGCACTTTTTTTGTAGGCAATGCGAATGTCTTTTTTTCTTCCAATAATCATTTTAATACTCTATTACAGTGATGCACAGCCTTTTTTTTCCCCCCAGAGGGTCGCATCTTATATTAAGATAAATCTCGCTGGCAGGAACATATGAGGCAGTGAGATGCAAAAGGATGTAAGTGGGTTCTTTAAAGTTTTGAGTAGAAAGCGTTTAAAGATAAGGTCCTAGGTAGGATTTCGTTTTCTAAATCATGTTGTATAACAACACCTACCAGGGCTACTAGTACATAGTACAATCTTCTGCCCCAAGACACAGGAGAGGTTCACCTACTATTTGTACTATTTATCTCGTTATCTTAATTTTGCCACTTACATCTCTCTGCTCCTCACTCCTTCATATATAACAGTCAAAGATTCTTTTTATTTTCCTTAGTAACATGGGAAAACGCGAAAAATCATTGAAAATTCAAAACTGAGAATGGGATTGTTTCCTTCAGTCAAAAGTACTACTTTTAGTCATTGAAATTGATAGAATAAGCAAAAAAAATAAATAAATAAATAAAATAAATAAATAAATAAAATAAAATAACATAGACCCAGAAAATATTTTTATTTTCCCAACAGTTATTCTTTAAATAATTTTTTTAAATGTCCAGTTTTTCAAACAAGGCGTGGTCTTGATGACGTCACAAATGATGCATTTTGGCGCATCTTTCTACCACGGTTCCACGTTATGATAATCAACAATCGAATAAAAATTGCGCACTACGCTTGCTATCAACCATGTCGTTGCCAATACACGTGAGTAAAGATGCGAATTAAATATTTTGCTCTGTGAATGACAACACAGAATGGCATTTCATCATTTGTGATGGCATAGAGCAGAAACATAAACAATGAAAGCACACCGATTTAAGTTTTTTTTTTAAATATGAAACTTAAACAAATTATTTAAAAATTGGTCATATCCCATGTTTTTAAACATGCTCTTTCAGAAAAAAAAAATTCTTTTAAAATTTCGGAAACGACCCCATTGTTATCATTATTACAGAAAGCTTATTTTATCACCACAAAGTGTCTACCTTCTTCTAAGAAACTAATTTCTCGTTATTTGACCCCAAATTTGCAATACCGAATGAAAAGGCAATGTTATTTTGGATGGTTCAGAAGCTCGTTTTAAATTCGTAACATTACACATAACATGGAGAAACATTGATCAGGTATGCTGGCCTTATATGGCCTGCGGGCCGTAAGTTGAGCACGATTACTCTATTATGAACAATACGACGCTGGTTTAAAACTTAAATGCAATTGCATGTAAAAAGAACAAAATAGATACGTTTTTTGTCTTCTTATTTTTACTTCAAGGACATTTACTATCCAAAATTTAGCTATGCAAGGATTCCATAAATTGCTTTGATAGAGCGCACCTGTAGTTTCATCCTGATTGTTCAAATATTTTAGACAAAGAAGAGTCTATAAATTTCAAGTATTATAGAACTTTCAACGACAGATGAACCAATGTTGATGTTGAGCTTTCTTTTTTTATGCTGTTTTCGTTAGGGATATTATAACAAAAGTCGGGCAGTAAAGTTAGAAGCAACCATAATTCTGACAGATATTTAAGAATTACAGAAAAAAATACAAGGATTAAAAAAAAGGCGAGTTAAGTTTCTCGGAAGAACAGAAGGCTTTCTTTTTTTAAAAAAAATTGTTTTGATTGTTACAGTGAGAACACAGTATCGAACAGCTACGCTCATTTTTTTTTTTTTATGTAGTGAGGTTATTTACTTTTAATAACACGTGAAAGTTGTACTAAACGGACTTTTTGAATTGAACTGGTTATTATCTTCCCTTAATTCCAAGAAGGACATTTAATGTTCTAGATTAGTGTCTTGAATTTTAGCTTATTTTTCCTTATATAATTGATGTTTTTTTGTCTCTTTTTAGCGATTTTTATTATGAAATTTCTTTTCTTTATTCCTTCATCTATTTGAAAAATAAAATGCAAATGAAATTTCTTTTTAAATTAATTACTTAATCTTTTTATTTTTTTTAAAAAACCTCTTTCGAAATCTTTATCATTAAAATCTGTATAATATATTAAAGTTCACTAGATTTAAGTCTAGAAATAGCATAAATAAATCGATACTTATGGTATACGAAATTGGGTTGCCACTTTTTGATGAAAAACAAATCCTCAAGGTGAGTTTAAAATAGTACTTCAAACAAAGTAATTTTCTTTTAACTAACTTTAATTTCTCCAGCTTATTAGTTTATGTAGTACTCAACAGAACGGTATGAGTAAAAAAAAAAGAAAGAACTTGGACCAATTTGTGGTGCAAAAAAATAAACGATTTCTCACGGCAATAGTTACCGATTAACCAGTATATAGTCAGGAACAGACAAAAAAAAAAAAAAAAACCTGGGTTTTTTCTTTTTTTTTTAAACCCGGCCTATGTGGGTTATTGGGTTTTAATGTGATTTTTAGGTTTTTCAGGTTTTATATAACAACACTGTTTGGCAGTTTTGTATAACACCACGTTTCTTGCCTCAAGAACTTTTATTGCAAAATAATAATAGAACTTAGCTCAAAAATTAATTTTCTACTACTTATTAAATTTTCTTAATTCATTATTTTAAAGCTTAATGCAGACAAAAGCATTAAAAAGAAGCTGGATGAAAATGTTTGTTACTTTCTCAGTTACTTCAGTATATTCTAACCATTGATGAAATTTTTAATTGAATAAAATCGATCGGGCTAATTAATATTAATCATTTTCATTTCCTTTCATTGCGGACATTGTCACCATTTGAAATTTATTTTCTACTTCTCAATTAGTAAATTTAACACGATTAACTGGTCATTTTAATCATTTCATGGATGTTTTTTTTTTAAATCTAACATAAGTTTTCTTGGAAGGTTCCTGAATTATCCCAGAAACGCTTTTACTGGGAAGGGTTTTGAACTTTTCACAAAGATTCCAGCTGAATTTCAGGAAAGTTACTGACTTTTAGGGGACAACTTTCCTGGTTTATGCCGGATATGTTACTGGCAGAATTTGGGCAGAGAAGCTGCCTATTATTGGCCGTTCTGGATAATCCGCAAGCCGATTAATCCGATTCCGGTTAGTCAAAAGTCTACTGTAATGCCGAACTTCAAAATAATTGCGTCATAAACGTTTATTAGGTAGTTTTAGGGCTGCTTCTTTAGAACATAACTGTCTGTGCAGTCTGTAAAGGCGCTATTGAATGGGAGGGGGGGATATTATAACGTGTGCTGTAGGAGTAGAATATATCATAGATAAAGCAGATGTAGGGCTACAGTGAAAAACATAAATTTCAAAGTATTTAAATTGCTCTAATTATAAATCGACATTGAGTAATCTTAAAATTGTTTTCTTTGCACAAGTACTGCCTGTGCAGTCAAAACTTTTCTGAAGGTTACGGTGGGGATTTTGCATCATGAAATGTGCGTCTAAGAGCATAAATATCCCTATGGATCATTGTAGGGAAAGGAGTTCAAAAAAGAAAGAGCAGGACGAAGGGACATAATTCCCCCTAACTAGGTTCTTTAAAGTTGTTTTCTTAGCCCGTATACTGTCTGCGCAGTCAAAACTGTTCTACAGGCCCAAATTCGACGGTTGTCGAAAAAGGAAACTTACCTCGTTGTGTAACATAAAGGAATGAAGGGGAAAGACAGAAGCTTGGGGAAATAGAGGACAAATAAACCGTGGAAAATAAAGTTTTATTTTTATTCTTATAACAATATAAAAATGAAGTGTCTTCTTTGGAATGGGTTGTTTCCTTCAGTCAAAAGTAGTACTTTTAGTCACTGAAATTGATAGAATAAGGAAAAAAAAAATAATAATAACATGGACCCAGAAAATTCTTCCATTTTCTCAACAGTTATTTTTTAATTAATTTTTTAAAATGTTCGATTTTTCAAACAAGGCATGATCTTAATGACGTCACAAATGATCTTTTTTGGCGCATCTACGCACCGCGTTTCCACGTTACGATAATCAAGAAGCGAATTAAAATTGCGCTCTAGCTTGCTATCAACCATATCGTTGCCAATACACGTGAGTAAAGATGCGAATTAAATATTTTGCTCTGTGAATGGCAACACAGAATGGCATTTCATCATTTGTGATCTCATCGGCAAGAAATATAAACAATGAAAGATCACCGATTTAAGTTATTTTTTTTAAATATTAAACTTAAACATATTATTAAAAAATTGGTTAGATCCTATGTTTTTAAGCATGTTCTTTCAGAAAAAAATACTTTTATAAAATATTGGAAACGATTCCATTCATTGTATTTATTTTTGATTACTCATTTCTTTCCTTTTGTTTGATAACTGCGTTACAAATTCATTATTCGGTGAAAACATTTCCTGCTTTTTAGTTTTATTATTGATTAAGAATGCAGATGACACCAAAAGAATCTTCGCTGCAGGATTTTCATGCAAGTTTATTCCCGAAGTTTTAGTGTTAAAAACATTGAAATTCTCCTTCGCAGCATAACAAAGACACAACTGATGCATATGTGGCTATGAGAAGGTTTAGTAAACAAAAGAGTGATGATAAAATTTTTGATGTGTATGAAGGATAGAGATGATTATATTTGCATGAATGGAAATATTTAGTTCTTAAAATGGATTATGAAGAAATTTAGATTATTTAAAAACAGTTAATTATAGCTTGTTCTAGCGAGAAAGGATGAAACAATTTTAGAAGGAAAAAAGGAGGATAAAACAAGTTAATGTAAACCCTTAGTTTATAAAAGGGGTAATGGAAGGATTTAGTATCTGAAAACACTTATGTATAGCAACAAGTGCATGTCAGAAGTGATGAAGCTTAGCCTTAAAGAAATATATATTTTATAAATAAATTGAAATATTTAGTTTTAAAACAGGATAATAAAGAAGTTTAGTTTGTATAAAAATGCATAACTAGTGAAATAAATGTATAAAAGTGCATATGTTTTAAGATGCATACTTTTTTTGTTTTTTAAGTCGTTGAAAACTTTTTTAAAAAGAAAATAAATTAAAATTATATAAATAAACTGGACATACATAATTTTAAAATAGGAAAATTAAGAAATTCAATTGTAAGAAGATTTCAATTATACTTTATAGAAGTGAGAAAAGATGAAACTCAAAAGCATTTTAGGATAATTGCAAGTTTAAGAGAAAAAAATCCTTAAAAAACGAAATCATAATAAAAAGTACATCCACGTTCTAACTATGAACGCTTTTCCTCCGATAGAAATTCATTTTTAAAACAAATTACAGTTCAAGAAACAAATAAATGTACTCCTAGTTCATTTTGTATTAAAAAAAGAATAATAATTGCTGCAATAAAGTTTAGATGTATGTTTAATGCATGTGAGACATTTTTAATAACTTTTGTCACTTTTTTCAACTTCATCAAGCAAAGAAAAATGGCTATGATTTTAGGGAAAATCTTTTATCACACAATGATTACCTCTTGTTATAAGTTTTCCTAAAAGTTTACATTCTTTATATTCAATTTTCTTTTTTTTATTTTTGAAAGGATCAGCTTATGTAAAATACATTTTAGTTATTTCTATGTTTCCTGATTGAAAACAAAACTCATTGTATGTAAGATAACAAATGTTTGACGTCATTAAAAATGACATTTTCTGTCGTTAACAAAACAAAATTTATAACTTATTACCACTTTTAGTATGCATACAAATACCGAATAACATAATGAATGAACCTAACTGGAAACAACACAAAATGGAAACTAAAACGTACATAAATGCTCAAACTGATGAAAAATAATCAAGTAACAATAGTAAGTTACATCATTTTAACTATTGAAATGTCCATACAGGAATTTTAGAAGTGGAAAACAGAAATCTCTTAGTAAGATTGTTGAATACTATCATTACAGCCAAGTTGATAAATTTTATATGCGACTTGAAATAGAAATGCATGCCTGTTTATAAATACAGTGAAATCACTTTACAACGAGGATCAATACAACGAAATATCCATTTCATCGAAATAAATTTTTAGTCCCGATTAATTTTCCATTATATTTCGTGTGAATGCCATTATAACGAAAAACAATTTCTCTCCCTGGTAGTTCTTTGTTACGGGTTTTCCCTTATTCTATTTGTAAAGCATGTAAAAAATATTTTTTACTAATAAAATAAATTATAAATTGCGATTAAAATTGTTATAGATTTTGCAACATAATTTTATTTTCAGTGGAAGCAAGTTCAATTTTAAAAAAAATATTTAAAAAAAATCAGTCGAAGTGTGATTTGTATTCCTTACAGTTTACTTTTTTTAACTACGTTTTTCTCAATAACTAATTATTGAACGACGGCAATGCAAAGTTATGTTATTTAGAAAATATTTTCTCAGAAGATACAACGCTGAAAAGTATTAGGGATGCTAAACTTATATACATATTTTATCAGCATGTGAAAACAGCTGAATTGGAAGCAAAACAATAAAAGACAGAAAGAAGAGAAGTACATAAAAATAAATTTCTTTTTATTTATTTCCTTCTTCTTCAAAGTACTTCTTTCTTTTTTAAAAGAAAGAACAAACAATAGCAATTGTTACAGCCAAAATTGTTATTGTTTGTGCAAAATATTCACTTTTTAATGCAAACAAGTTTAAAATGTAAAAAGTGAAGCACTTTTCAAAAATCAATTTTCAATAAAAATATTACCTATTTCTTGAGTTCACTTTGTCTCAACTACATATACTCTGCTCAATAACGAATTATCCAACACTCACAATAAAACAAACATGTTATTAAGAGAATACTTTCTCTGAAGATACAAAGCTGAATATAATTAGGTTTTTATTTTTTAAGTTTTCAAAGTTTATTTAATTTATTAACATGTAAAACGTTGAATTAAATACACATCTAAAAAAATAGAGAAAAGCGGAAATCGAAACTTCTGTTTTAGAGTTGTGAATTCGATAAATATTTGTAACAACCATTTTGTCTACTTTTGTATAAAAAATTTAACGAAAAGCTTAGCAGCATGAAAACTTTTTCTTGAAATGAAGAACACGTCGACGATAAAAATACCGTAACAAACAAATAGATGAAAATTTTGCAATGCATTTAAAATATTGAATTTAAATAAAGTCAATGCACACTACATTAAATTAATATCTAGTACATTTACAAATATAAGTACATTAGTCAAATTCAGAATTATAACTTTAAAGGATCAACACAAGCGACTACCCCCAAACTTTTTTTAAAAATATTTTTGAAATTAAGAATTTAAAAAATAAGAAATATTTATTAAACTAAATGAATAAACGATCGTATTACATAATTTAATTGAATTTCAGCCACTTGGAAACGAATTCTTTCAAAATAGGACACAACATAAGATGAACGAAAACTGACATAAATTTTAAAATATTTACAACACGGCTCAAATCATATTCTCTTACATATTTACACAATAAGACAGATTACGAGATTACCACAATCGCATTTGAAAGAATTTGACAGATAATAACTTTTAAATTTGATCATAAGGTGAGTTTTTAAAAAATGTAAATAATTTTTAAAGCATGTTTTCCTACTTTTTTTAATCCACTGAAGTCAGCAGAAATAAACTGAATATATTGAACTTGGAAAACTTTTTTAACTGCTTACTGCCATTTGACAAGTTGATCCACAAGATTCAACTTTTGAGGAGTGGCGAGTGGCAGAAAGAGAGAGACAGACAAAAAATATGCATACCTCTTTTTTTCTTATCAGACGCCGAGTCTGGTAAATGGGGTGCTGTGGAGCACGTGACCACTGCCCCATGGTCGACGGTCATCGCGGACCTCTGGGTAAGGGATGTCTGGTGGTGGTGGTGGTGATGATGGTGATGCCCCAGGCTGACCATGTGGCCCAGGGGCCCCATGGGCCCCCCAAGCGAAGTAGGGTCCGGGGAGCCGACGAAGTCCTGAAGGCAGAGTGATTCGTTCAGCGTGTCCATCTATCAATTAAGAATGCCACAAGGAAGAAGAGGGGGAGCGGGGGAATTACAAGCGGGTAGTTAGGCGGGGCATGCCTCTTTCCCAAAACCCCCAAATCTGTATAAGCCTTTCCTTTTCGCCCGGATCAAAGCCGGGATTTGGAAGGACGGACGCGCGAGATCTACCCGGATCTAGTCGTACAGTCGTTTTCGGCGCGAAATAGCTATCTGGGGTGCTCCGCGCTCTTGCTGACGGCGGCGGAGTGAATCGCCCGATCACGCGGCGCGGTAAATCCTGGCCTCCGCCGCCTCCCCATTCGGTCGCTCAGTCCCCGCCCACCCAAGCCCCGCCCCCTCCCGACCGCGGGAGCAAGTGAGTGACGTCACTGTGACGTTTATTTTGCCGCGCTTCACGTTAGGTTGCGCGGTCTGAAAGGGGCATGGCCGGCGGGCGGCGACTTTTTTTTTCCACCGAGGGGGTAGGAAGGCTCTCCGTTTTTCGGTTGGGGTCGCATCTGTTGCATCACGTGGAGAACGCCTCCCTTTGGAAGGCTTCAGGTATGTTTCGTGTCTGATTTTTAATATTTTGTTTTTTGTAATAAAAGCTAGTTTTTGTTTACATTTTTCCCCATTGGGAAACAACCACGTGTCACAAACAACGTGGTTATCAATCATTTTGCTTCTGCTTGTCAACCGATCACAACTGTTAGATCAAAAACGAGAATCGAATCTGTGTTTTTCTTGAAAATTAATAAATAAGATATTAAGTCAGTTGTCTAATTAATTTCGTTTTCACTTTCGATTTCAATTTTCTCTTCTTCACAAAGTGAAGAGAAATGCAGAAAATGAAGAGGAAAATGAACTGTGTAATAGAAATATAAAAACTATTTTTCCAATATCCAACTACATAAACTCCTTTCAGGAGAATGGTAAAAGTACGCCCCCGATGTGAGAATGTATTGTTCTCGTAGTCATGTACATGTGTATGCGTATTGCTGTTCTTTAATTGAACATATACCATTGTTTACTTGATTGGTATGTCCACTTCTTCGGAAATTGGAAACCACATTTTCTTTTCTTTGGCACTTAAATCCCGACTCTACAATTTTTATTTAAAAAATTTAAAAAACTTTCGATTTCATAATTACATACAATAAAAATGTATTAGCAACGAGCAACAGTGTAAATTATGACATTTACATTTTATGAAAAAAGTCTCTCTATCTATATATATATCTATCTATCTCTATCTATCTATATATCTGTTCAGTTCTGTCCCACCCACGGAAGAGGGCACCACCTCCCCCCGACTAAAAGAACCAAACTTCTGTCTCCTCGGAATAACGGGGAGACTGGATAGGATCGTCCGCCTCTTCGGACGCTTATGTAAACGCTCCAACTCATTCTTTAATTCCATCAAGTAATAAACAAAATCCATTAAACCAATTCATGTTTCCTATTTTTGATGTATCCTAACCATTATTCATTACCCTTCCAGCCTTCCAAATACGCTCTGCGGGTAAGTCATCAGCATTTCTTAACTATTTTTATAGGCAGTGCCAGCTCCTTAAGATCTACATTCCATGTTAACTATCATACATAATATTTTTTGGTCCGTCGATACCCTGAGCCTGCCTTTTTAATTCATTTTTCTGAGTCTGTATCAAAAGTTTTCATTTTCTAAAATGCCACCCAAGGCAAAACCAACGGAAAATAAATTTAATTTAATCATTCGTGAAATTGCTAGATTTCAGACTAAAATAAAAGAAGAGCTAGATGATTTATGCCTGTTAGAGGTCCTTAAAGATGAAATTCTTAATCTTGACATTGAGTTAAATGATTGTTTTAATGCTCTTTTTGAAGCAGACTCAGACACTGAACTCTATGATGATTATACAGAGCATAAAGATATAATTCTGACTATTCGCTCAGCAATAAATCGTCAAATTTCTAAAATCAATGAATCTCATGAGACGCCTAAAGAAATCAAGTCTCAAATAAACATCAATTTACCGAAATTTGATCTTCCATTATTTTATGGGAACATTCAAGAATGGTTGTCGTTTAAAGAATTATTTACGACATCTATTATTAATAATTTTGAGTTATCCAAAATTCATAAATTGCAATATTTACATGCTTCTGTTAGAGGTGAAGCTTCTAGGCTGATCAAGGGATTCAGTATTTCTGATGCTAATTTCTCCCAAGCTTGGGAAACACTTACAAACAGATATGATAATAAACGTGAATTAGCATTCAGTCTAATTTCAAAGGTTTTTGATATAAAGAAAGTCAAAGTCGTGACTGCAAAATCATTGCACGAAATATTAGATGTATGCAATGAATCTATTAGAAATTTGAAAACTCTTGGTTTCGAAATCAACTCATTCGTCGACATTATTTTGATTTATATATTAGAATTAAAACTCGATGATTCATTACGCCAAAATTGGCAGTTATCTCTAGATGATAAAACTCTCCCAACTTATGACTTATTTGTAAAATTCTTAGAAAGGCAAGCGAGAAGTTTGCATGCCTTAAAAGACAATTCAAAAACTGATAATTATTCTAAGAGCGAGAATAAACCCACTGCCAAGAAAGCAGTCATTAATAATGCTATTGCGAAGGAAGAAATAATTGAATGTGTGTTTTGCAAGCAAGGGCATAAATTGTTTCAGTGTCCTCAATTTACAAAATTGCCGATAAATTCCAGATGGGAATTTGTAAAATCAAATAAACTATGTTCAAATTGTTTACGTCCAAACCACTCAAAGGAGTCTTGTTTTCTATCTGCTAGGTGCAAGGTCTGCAAATTAAAACACCACAGTGTTTTGCATTCATTTCAAGTCACTTCCGCAACTGCTCACGCCAGTGCAGAGGGAAATTCAGAACGACCTTCAACCTCCGCTTTAGCGGGTACCCTAAACCCAGAAGGGAGTTTAGCCTTGGGGGGGACAGCTTCTTCTACATATACACTCTTGTCCACCGCTGTTGTGAAGGCTAAAAATAGAACAGGAGCCTATGTCGATTGCAGAGTCTTAGTGGACGGAGGTAGTCAAAATTCTCTCGTTTCTAGAGAGTGCAGTGATCGCCTAGGGCTGACTTTGACAAAATCGGTGCATTGCATTAGCGGAATCAATGGCGTGAAAGCGGAAACTTCGCTCTTTGAAACGGAGTTAACATTTACTCCGTATGTTCCAGGAGAAATCTTTACAACTAAGGCATTAGTAGTAAATAAAGTTACGTCAAATTTGCCTAATTTTGAAATTCCGGTAGCTAACTGGCCTCATATTTCAGGGCTTACTTTGGCAGATCCGTTATTTTTTAAACCTGCGCCTGTTGAAATTCTTATAGGAGCTGACTTGTTTGCGGAATTAATTCTAGATGGAGTCATTATGGTTCAAAGGGAGAGCCTTCAGCTATAAATTCAAAATTGGGGTTTTTGTTAACAGGTAGAGTTTCCACTCAAATTGAAAGGAAAGACAATGTTTCCAATTGTAATTTATTGCTTGATGAGAGAGAATTATTTCAAAAATTTTGTGAGCTTGAATCAATTCCAAATGATCATTTACTTTCGAATGAAGATCGAATTTGTGAAGAAACTTATAAATCTACAGTAATTAGGAATTCTTCTGGTAGATATTCAGTAAACCTACCATTTAAATCTAATCCGTCATTTGGTGACACTCGCTCACAGGCTTTAAAACGTTTTGAATGCTTAGAGAAAAAGTTGAATAAGAATGAATCGTTTAAAAATCAATACGTTTCGTTTATGAAGGAATATTTAGAATTAAATCACATGGAGAAAATTCCTTCCGACTCATTAACTTTTGAAAATTGTTTTTATTTACCTCATCATGGGGTTTTTAAAGAAAACAGCATCTCAACTAAACTGCGCGTTGTTTTTGACGCTTCTGCAAAATCTTCTCTTGGAGATTCGTTAAATGATGAATTATTAATTGGTCCTAAATTACAAACTGATTTATTTAGCCATTTAATTAAGTTTCGAACTCATAAAATCGCATTCTCTGCAGACATTGAGAAAATGTTTCGCCAAATCAATATGTCAGAGGAACACTCAGATTATCAGCGCATTTTATGGAGATTTTCTCCTGATGACCCTATAGAAGATTATAGACTCAAAACTGTTACCTATGGCACCGCAAGTGCCAGCTTTTTGGCAATTCGGACACTGAAACAATTGGCGCATGACGAAAAACTGAATTTCCCATTAGCCTCTGAAATCACTTTAAATGATTTCTATGTTGACGATTTATTGACAGGAGCCAATTCTGAGAATGAAGCTTCGGCTATAATTAATGAAATTAATAACCTAATGCAGAGTGGTGGATTTACTTTGAGAAAGTGGTCATCAAATTATCCTGAAATTCTTAATGATCTTCCCGATAATGTAAAATCTAATTCTCATTCTGTGATGATTCACGATGACTCTCTAAAAATTCTTGGAATCATTTGGACAACTAAAACTGATTCTTTTAAAATTAATGTAAATTTAAATCTAGAGGTTATTTCTAAACGTCAGCTACTTTCGGCTATAGCACATATTTTCGACCCCTTAGGGTTTTTATCCCCCTCCACTATTCTTTTAAAAATTCTTCTCCAGCAACTTTGGAAGGATAAACTTTCTTGGGACGATCCCATTCCAGTCAATGTGCTAAATGTTTGGAACAAATTCAGGGAAGAGTGTTACATTTTAAATGACATAACGATTCCCAGATATATCAGTTGTTATAGCTCTTCACACTTAATTATTGAGATGCATGGATTCTGTGATGCCTCTGGAAAGGCATATTCTGCAGTGATCTATACCAAAGTAATTAGACCAACAGGAGAAATAAAGATCAACCTCATTACTTCAAAAGCTAAGGTTGCTCCTGTCAAACCAGTGACTATACCACGATTGGAACTTTGCGCTGCCGTCCTACTGTCCAACCTTTATCGGGCAGTTTGTTCAGCTTTGAATATCTCAATTTCAAAAAGATTCTTATATACCGACTCTGAAATTGTTCTAAGCTGGTTGAAAAATCCTAGTGCAAAACTTGATAGTTTCGTCAAAAATAGAATTGCGAAAATTCAAAACCTAACTGATGACGTTACATGGAAGCATGTATGTAGTGAAGACAATCCTGCGGACTGTGCCTCACGTGGTATATTACCGAGAAAATTACAAAATCATGAACTTTGGTGGTCAGGTCCCTCTTGGCTATCTGAAGAATCATCCTCACCAGAGAACAAAGAACAACCTGTAACCCATGAACCATGTGATCCCGAAAACTCTATAACCGCACATGCTGAAGTTCAACAAATTCCTGATTTTATGCTTCATTATTCCTCATACACTAAACTCATACGAGTAGCAGCATGGATTCAACGATTTATTTTCAACCTGAAACATCCAAATTCAAAGCATTTAGGTTTCCTATCTGCTGATGAACTACATCACGCTACTCTTACTGTAATACGAACTGTTCAAGGAAGTGTTTTCCACAATGAAATAAGCTCTTTAAAATGTAACAAAGTAATCCCACGCTCAAGTAAATTAAATTCTTTAAATGCGTTCTTAGATCAAGGAGGTATCTTGCGAGTTGGTGGCCGACTGTCCAAGAGTCAGACTCTCTCCTACGATCAAAAACATCCGATGCTGCTGCCAAAGAACCACGTAATTACAAAACTTATAGTTCGGCATTACCATCTTACATACTTGCATGCAGGCCCACAATTGCTTCTGGCAATACTCCGTCAGAAATTTTGGATACCTGACGGAAGATCCGTAGTGAGAGAAGAAACAAGAAAATGCCTGACTTGTTTCAAATTCAAATCCAAGGCGAATCGGCAGATAATGGGAGACTTGCCACTTTCAAGAATAACACCTTCTCGAGCATTTCAACAAGTCGGAATCGATTTTGCTGGCTCCATCCTCACAAGACCTAACTTGAAGCGCTCCAAAATCAAGATCAAGTCTTACATCTGCCTAATAGTTTGCATGGCAACAAAGGCCGTTCATATTGAACTCGTGTCAGACTTAACTACTGACGCTCTAATTGCTTCCCTTCGACGTTTTTTTGCAAGACGAGGAATTCCATCCGACATTCACTCCGACAATGGCACCAACTTTAAAGGTTCTGCAAAATATCTAAAATATTTATTCCTGACTTTCGGGGGCGGAGGATGTTCAGTTCTGTCCCACCCACGGAAGAGGGCACCACCTCCCCCCGACTAAAAGAACCAAACTTCTGTCTCCTCGGAATAACGGGGAGACTGGATAGGATCGTCCGCCTCTTCGGACGCTTATGTAAACGCTCCAACTCATTCTTTAATTCCATCAAGTAATAAACAAAATCCATTAAACCAATTCATGTTTCCTATTTTTGATGTATCCTAACCATTATTCATTACCCTTCCAGCCTTCCAAATACGCTCTGCGGGTAAGTCATCAGCATTTCTTAACTATTTTTATAGGCAGTGCCAGCTCCTTAAGATCTACATTCCATGTTAACTATCATACAATATCTCTATCTCTATATATACAGGGTGTTCCGTTTTAACCTGCAAGACCTTTATTTTCGCAACCGTTAGTCCTAGATGTATACTTCCAAATGCAAAAATGTTGAAAATCAGATGCAGGGTTAAGAAATTAAAAGTTTGAATAAAAAATCAAAATAAGTCAAAAAATACGAAATTTAACTTTTTATACGGGCCCTAGGTCCCCTAACTAATATTTAGAGAAATAATCTCTATTGAAAACTGTTACTAACACAAAAAACTTGACATTTGTGCGACCAAAACTCAAGGAGATATTCCAGTTTAAAGTTTTAAGGGACCATACGGAAGATGAGTTTGGGTCTTATCGCTTTTTTAGAAGAATGACAGGTCGTCAAAGTAAGAAAAACAAGGTTTTTACATTTTTCATTGCTATTCAAAAATAAATGCTTATGTTATGCCATGATACGCAAAAACACACTACGAAACCTCGAATAATTTGAAAAATCACTCTCTATGCGCACATGTAATTTTAAACACTTGTTAACCACTATATTTTCCCCCAAAATGCGTTATTGAAGGCGACTGAAAATTGGTGTAAGTCACAAAACGCTGCGTTTCATATCTCGGTGAATATTGGTCGTACTAATTTCAAACTTGTGTTAGAATTATTTTCAATTGAGATAATTTCCCTAAAGATAAGTTAGGGGACCTGGGACCTGTATAAAAAGTTAAATTTTGTACTTTTTGACTCATTTTTATTTTCAGTTCAAACTTTCAATACCTTAAACCTGCATCTGATTTTGAACATTTTTGCAATTGGAAGTATACATGTAGAACTAACGGTGGCGAAAATAAAGGTCTTGCTGGTTAAAACGGAACACCCTGTGTATCTCTTTCTTTCTCTCTCTCTCTCATTTATTTACTTACTTATTTATCAGTTTTTTTAGCGTTACTATTTCAAAAAATTAGTTAAGATAATAGACGAGGAATGAATGAAATAATATCAATAGCAAATAAATGCTAAGTGTTTCATTCGACAAATAAATTAATAGAAAATAAATGCAAAACATTGCAGACGATAAATTTACAGATAATGGTGGTAAAAACATCCTTTTCTCTTGAAAAAAAAATCGAATCCATTATAAGGCAAGTCGTCACAATTAAGAATTTTAAGTAATTAGTACTTTAAAGGTTGAAATGACAAGTTTATGAAAGAAATTCTTTGCTTTTCAATGCTTAATTGGTTTTATATACAAGTTCTTTTCTTAGTAGGAAAATAAATAAGAAATTTAATGTTAAAGAAAGTCATTTAATTGCGGCAAATTCCCACATATAATGAGGAAGTTGCCACCAATACGTTTATTCATCGAAGTAATATGGAAACATTTATTTTATTTTTAATTATTAATTTTTTTATTAACTTTAATTCTAATTGGTTCCAAATACAATTTTTATCATTATCCTTAATTGCGTTTAATTATCATTAATTGTAATAATTATTAGAAATTACATTTATATTTTATTCTACAGTACATATTATTTTGAAAAAAAAGTTCATTTTATTTATATCTGAGCCATCTGGTGTCCACCCACAAGTATAGGGGGAGGATGCCACACACGCCTTTTTCTTTATTGCTACAGTGCTGCTACATGTATCTTAAGTGTAACATGATGTGTACGTCCCTTTCATTGCTAACATCTTGTTTACCAAAAGAAGTATGTTAATAAACTTGAAATAGGATTTACGGAATACTATAAAATTGTTACTCACCACGTATTACTCACAAGATCCGAAAAAAAAAAAAACGCCGATTAAGGGCGATTAAGTCAAATTAATTCACAAGGCCCATCCAATGTCGGATCAAACTGTTCACAATGCGGCTCAATATTGCCAACTATCAAGTCATAAAAATACCATTAATAAACTTGCGCCTTCCCCAGCATTACCTTATACAATCACTGGAAAATATTGTAAATCCAGTAGTAATGATCTAGCGAATGTTACTCATTCAGATATTAATCAATTTGCTAAGATACTGTCGGAAATATGAATCTTGATTTGTAGCAAAGTATAACATCGGAAAATATTGGAAACCAAGTAATATTAATGCCTGCGAATATCGCACAGGATGTAAAATTCCTGAAAATTTGTATCAGTTCTTCAAAATAATCTTATTAATCAAAATTTCCGGTACATGATATTTTCACGCTTCAAGAAATAACTCAATTATCTTTCATTTACTTGCGTTCCATCAAGTACTGAGAAGTTTTGCATGATCATATCGATTTTTTAAATTAATATTTTTTTCAATCCGCATTTTTTAAAAATTTCTCCATTTAAAAAATACCTAGTCAATTGCTCTTTGTTAATGTTAGTATTGTTTTTTACTGTTTAACGGAGCGTAAAATATTAAGTAAGTATAAATGGATTAGAATTAAAATTTTAATTAATAACTTACTTATCACTTAGCAAATTACATACACATTGAGTAGTAGGGGAATGTGGAGCAAAATGAAATGGTTATAAACCAAGAGCTGACCCCCCAAAACGCGATTTATCTCTTTTATGGCTTGTGGCCGGTTAAAATAGTAAAAAATGCAATGAAAAAACTTTGGCTCTAATGCCCCCCCCCCCCCCCCCACTAATTTTGGGTCACACGGCTGCGTGGATGGATGAAAGGTCAAAAAAAAGAAAAATATTAAAGTGATGAGTTAAATGGCTAAAAATTATATAATAACATTAAATTAATAAGGAAAAACACGTAGCGAATTTCTCCCCCAGCTATGTTGGGGCGAACGTGGTGCCCCCCAGGGATAAAGTATCGATTATTAAGCTAAAAAAAATGATTACTTTCGTGGGGGGGGGAATTTTACAGGGTATTAGTTTCATTATTTTGATTGCCAAAAAAAATCCCCCCCCCCCAGTAACTATGGGTCAATTTGTCAAAAAAAAATTTTTTTGTTCCTCTTTATTTGGTCCAAGTCGAGTATTATTCGAATGTTTAAGTTGCAAAAAAACCCCCAAAAGTTTGAACGTTTATTCGTTAAAAAAAACTCGTAGCAATTCCCCCCCCCCACACACACACCTATGGAGGGGGCTGCTACGCGGTGCGTGGTTTTACAACGTGGTGCCCCCCCCCCCCCAGGGGTGAATTATCGATTGATTAAATAAAAATGATCACTTTCGTGGAGGGAATTTTACAGAGTATACATTTAATTGTTTTAATTGCAAAACAAAATCTCCCCTCCCCAGCAATTATGAGTCTACTAGCTGCATTGCCCGGCGTTGCACGGTCTACCTCAAAACTGTACGTGTATTCGGCGTTCCAAACATTTTATACAATTATATAAATTTTCCCGTTTTCATTACATTTCTTATTGCTGCTCCACTGCTATTAGTCAAAGCGCAATGTTATATAGCCTATAGCCTTCCTCAATAAATGGACTATTCAACACAAAATGAATTTTTCAGTTCGAACCCGTCGTCCCTGTAGACCAAGAGCTGAGCCCCCAAAACACGGTTTATCTGTTTTATGGCGGGTGGCCAATTAAAATAATAAAAAAATGTAATTAAAAATTTTGACTCTAATCCCCCCCCCCGCCCACTATTTTTGGGTCACACGCTGCGTGGGTGGATGAAAGGTCAAAATAAAAGAAAAATATTAACATAAGTGAAATGGCTGAAAATTATATAATAACATTAAATTAATAAAAAAACACGTAGCAAATCCCCCCTCCAGCTATGTTGGGGCGAATGTGGGAGCCCCCCCCCCAGAAGTGAATATCGATTGTTAAAATTAAAAAAAAAAAAAAAGATCGTTTTCGTGGGGTTGGGGATGGGAAACTTTACAGGGTATTTGTTTCATTATTTTGATTGCCAAAAAATCTCTCCCCCTCCCCCCCCAGTAACTATGGGTCAATTTGTCAAAAGAAATTTTTTTGTTTCTCCTTATTTGGTCCGAGTCGAGTACTATTCGAACTTTCCCATGACCTCTTCAATTGCAAAATAAAATTGCAATTATTTATTCGGTAAAAAAAAACAGGTAGAAAATCCCCCCCCAGCTATGGGGCGAACTTGTTGCCCCCAGGAGTGAAGTATCGATTGATTAAATAAAAAAAAAAGATTACTTTCGTAGAGAGGGTGGATTTTCTCAGAGTTTACATTTGATTGTAGCAAAAAAAAAAAAAAAAAATCCCCTCCCCAAAAACAAATTTTTAAATTTAAATTAGAAATTTTGAAATATTTTTCAAAATGAAAGGAAGCAATTCATCGTCCGTACATCCGTGTTCAACTGTAGCCAACACAGTGAAGTCGTTATAGCTGTTGGTTTTTCTTTTCGGAGCACGCTGTACCGAATCCTTAACTGAAAACGTAAAAAAATCCTTTTTTCAAAAATAAATTTTGATGTTTTTATATTATGAGTGTTTTAAAGGGTAATTTTAAGTGTAGCCAGCCATTAGATAAAAGATTGAATGTCTTGACAGAAACTTTATTTGAAGGAATAAAGGTTTCAAAGATTCGAAAACACTGAAAACTGAGATTCCGTGATTTAGATATTTCCGAGTTCTTAACAGAAGCAGATCATCGAGATTGTAGGAACATTTTTATCAAACTAGATAGACACTATCACAACCAATATGATGAAGGTAAATAAATCTATATGAATTACCAAATTATTATTTTAAAAATTCTTTTAACGCATCGGATTAACGCATTAAAATTTACAAGTAAAAAGAATCGTTATTGCAATTTTAACATTAAATCACTTTTGTTTGTGAAATAAACTCATAATTACTGGGGTAGGGGGAGTTTTTTTTTTTTTTTTGCAATTAAAACAATTAAATGTATACTCTGAAATTCCCTCACGACAGTTATTTGTTTTTTATTTAATCGATCGATAATTCAATCATCCTGGGGGGGGGGCACCACATTGTAAAACCGCGCACCGCGAAGCAATCCCCCCCCCCCACAAATAGATGGGAGGAATTTGCTAAGAGTTTTTTTTTTTTTAACGAATAAACATCCAAGCTTTGTTTTTTGCAATTTAAGCGGTCAGGCTCAAGTTCAAATAGTACTCGACTCGGACCAAATTAAGAGGAACAAGAAAAAAAAAAATTGACAAATTGATCCATAGTTACCGGTGGGGAAGGGGGAGAGATTTTTTTTTCTTTTTGAAATTAAAACAATTAAATGCTCTGTAAAATTCCAACAACGAAAGTGATCATTTATTTTTAATTTAATCAATCGATAATCCACCCCTGGTGGGGGGGCACCACGTTGTAAAACCGCGCACCGCGTAGCAACCCCCTCCATAGGTGTGTGTGGGGGGGGGAATTGCTGCGAGTTTTTTTTAACGAATAAACGTTCAAACTGGGGGTTTTTTTGCAACTTAAGCAGTCATGCGTAAGTTCGAATAATACTCGACTTGGACTAAATAAAGAGGAACAAAAAAATTTTTTTTGACAAATTGACTCATAGTTACTGGGGGGGGGGGGATTTTTTTGGCAATCAAAATAATGAAACTAATACCCTGTAAAATCCCCCCCCACGAAAGTGATCATTTTTTTTTAGTTTAATAATCGATACTTTACCCCTGGGGGGCACCACGTTTGCCCCAACATAGCTGGGGGAGAAATTTGCTACGTGTTTTTTCTTATTAATTTAATGTTATTATATAATTTTTACCCATTTAACTCATCACTTTCATATTTTTCTTTTTTTTGACCTTTCATCCACCCACGCAGCCGTGTGACCCAAAATTAGTGGGGGGCATTAGAGCCAAAGGTTTTTCATTGCATTTTTTACTATTTTAACCGGTCACAAGCCATAAAAGAGATAAATCGTGTTTTGGGGGCTCAGCTCTTGGTCTATTAGAATGACTAAGTTTTTTGAAAATGAACAAATCGGAAATTTGTTTTGAAAATTACAGTTCATAAAGAAAGACCATTGTATTTTGTAATAAAACTTACGTTCAAACAGTATTTTTTATTTCTGGCAGTAAATTTGAGTCTTCAAAAAAAAAAAAAAAAATAAGGATGGAAATTGTTCACTTTTTTTTCCATGGGGCAAAGTGAAAAATAAAATATTTTTCTAATGAAATATTTTTTATTTGATTATAAAACATATTTTTGACCAAAAGAATCAGTAAATAAAAGATTGAATGAATAAATAAAAAGATAATGAAACAAAAAACGAATAATTAAATTAATAAATCTATTACTATATGAAGAATAAATTAATAAGAAAATAAGTAAATGAATGACCAAATAAGTGAATTACTAAATGAATGAATGTAAATGAATTGATCAATAAATGAAACCGTAAGTGATTTATATAAAATGATAGAGTGAATGAACAAACTATTTCACTTTGCCCCATCCACTTTGCCCCTACTTGACTAATTGTACAATTTATTTAAAATACAAAAAAGCTCAATATTAACTAAATTTTTGCTTCATTGAATATTAGGAGGTCTCAATCAATATTCAAAATGTTAATAACATGTATACTTTATCGTTTTATGGCAATAGAAATAATTTTTGACTTACGACAAAATATTACAATATGAGTATCATTTTTTTAAAAGTTCCCTGTATTACCAAATGCTTTAATCTTCGGCGGTATTTTTTCCTGACTGTAATAGACTACATATGGTAATATATAGTTGAAGTAATACCATATATGTAGATCAAAAAGCTAAGTAAATATTTCGCCTTTTCACTTTGCCCCGCTATTTCACTTTGCCCCACGTTCCCCTAAGAGCGACGTAACGTCCTCACATTACGTAGCTTACTCTATATATTTACGCTTAGCATGTTTATAAAAACGTAGTAGTTTAATAAACAAATTACGCCTCTCACAGCCAAATTTCTAAATGGGCAGACTGATCAGTTGCCTTGGGTGGAAAATTTTATTTCAGTCACAATTTTTTACTTATTTTGAAAACATAATTTCAACATTATTTTTTCTTTAACGTCATCGTTTTCTTATCCTCATATAAATAATAGCCGATGATAAAGTAACCCGCGAGTTTCAACAATTAAACTTGCGTCACGGCATGACCTCTTGATAATATGTTTTGGTAATGTTTAGCATGCAGGGAAATGCTTGATCGTGACAAAGCTGAACTCGATCCTGTGACTTAACTTTTTTACTGGTAAGACCCATTTTAGGAGAATAAAGAAACGTAAAAATTGTCAACAATGACCGCTATCTACTGGAGTTAATGTTTAATCCACTGGAGTTAGGGTTAAACTGCCAAATTTAACTTAAACTACCAAAATATCACCAAACAGGCAATCGCTGCGTTCAAATGTACATAGAAGCAAATTTTCACTCGTTATACCATGACGGGCAACTTTATAGTTGTTGAATAATATTTACTTCCCTGTAGTTTCCGAAACTGAAATGTTTAAGATAATTTCATTCTCCGGTTATTGCTGGTTTTTTCATTTCATTTTCATATATCATTGTATTTTTACCACACATGTCTGAATAATGCTATTTTTCATTTTTTTACAATAAATAATCTTGATTAGTATTATGAAGAAATGTTTTAGGGAGTCAAAGAATGAAAGAAAATAAAATTCATAGAACTGTAGGGCTATGAGGAAATAATGATCATAATCATCTAATAATTTATCTATGAAAATAGGCACAATTTTAGATACATACTTGAAATAGTTCATTCATTGTAAACGAAGAGTAACGAAATATCTATTTGCATTAGGGTTACCATAAAACAACAGTGTTACCAAAATAAATTTCCCTAGCAAAAAATTTTACCACCGCGCCGCTTCCTAAAAATCGAAACATCCCCGAAAAAATAAAATCAAAGAGCGAAAATTGCAAATCATTTCAAAAGCCTTGATTATTTTAATTGCAAATATTTTATTTGTTAAAAAGTAGAAAATGGCAGCAGATAAATATTTTACATCCTTGAGATTTTTCCGATTATTTGACAACAATTAAATTGCGTGCCAGCCTTTGTCAATCAGGCGATTTATAATGTGCTTTATCTTTCACATTTTTGCATTAATTAATTTTTAATGATTTAATGATGGCAAGAGTCAGTCCCTTTTGGAACGATTAACGCCAAAATTGAATCAGCGCCTGCTTCTGTGCAGGTTCACATTTACCACAAACAGGGCCGCGCCAAGCCTGATCGGCGCCGTAGTGCAAATGTCTTTTGGACGCCTTTATGTTCTGGCGTTCGTGGAAAATATAGTTATCACCTGGAAAGAGGTTTTGTAAACAAATATAAAATGGGAAAAAATAAGTTTGGCATTTAATTTATTAAAAAAATCATGTGTGAATGTTACATTTTGAAATATGGTGTACGTTTTAACTTCATGTCTCGAAATTATTTAGAGTTCAGCAGCTCCTCTGATATGCTAATAATGCATTTTAGAAAAAGGAAAATCTAATAATTTGAAATATCGAAGTTCACGCCACTGTAAGTATCTATCTAATCTCCAAATGATAAATAATTAATAAAACAGTTATGCCTGTTAAACATGACAGCAGGAGCTGTTGCAACTGGAAAATAATTTTAGAGGGTACATTAAAAAAAATTCTCTTTTAAAATTTTTGAAATTTGTAGTTTTAAGAAAGCAATTTTAGACGTTCTTTGGTGGTGCTATGGGAGAAAACAGTACAAGGGGCTCCGCGGAAATTTGTAGAAGTTGAAGCCTTAAAACGCGATTATAAGCCATATTTATTGACGTTAGAATAAGAGATGGAACTCCGGGATTCTACCCGATTTTTTCCCCCTTTTTTTGTAAAACAGATAGAAATCAATTCCTTCTCTCCCCTACAATTTGTTGAAATTAAACTTCCAAAAACGCAATTGTAGACAACTTTGAAGATTTTTACGGGAAGGAGATTTTGGAGCTCCCCCCTGGAAAATTTTTCAAAATTAAAGCCCTAAAAACTTGAGCAATATTCTATGATATTAGGAGAAGAAGTTCAGAGGCTATTTCACTTAAATTTTACCTAAGTCAAGTTTAAAAAACCTAAATTTTAATGAAATTAAAGAAGGGAGGTTTGGAGGCCCTTGCCCGAATGTTTTCTGAAATTGAAGCTCCAAAAACGCAATTTTAGGTGATTTTCGAAAGTAACTTGAAGCGATGTTGTTTGGTATTCGAGGACTTTCCCTGGAAATTTTGCGAAATTGAAGATCTGGAAATGAAATTTGAGGTGCTCCATAATGCTTTTGGTGGCGGGAGGGTACTGCGGAGGGGTAGCATTTTGAAAACAATTTTTTATTTCAGACGAACTAGAAAAAAGAAAAATACTAAGGAAAAAAGAAAAGAAATAGGACGAAGAACGAGGAGTAACTGAACAATTAGCTTTAACTACTGAAAATTTTCAATTCAAGGATTTCTTTCTGAAAGAAACTTAAGCTTTTCCCCAACATCATTATTTTTTTCTTATCAAAATCACTTTGTTTTCCTAAGACGTGTTTTTTTTTTCTCTTCAATAACAAAGAAAATTTTTGAAAAGCATTCAACTCAGCATTCTGGAGGTGCATAAATTACAATACAACATATTCATTGCAAGAACCAAAATGGGGAATAGAAATTTTCTTGTGCTTCGTATGCTCAACCTTGTGAAATTATAGACATACCGAAATAACATTCACTGCTACACATATGAAGAAAAATGCTCATGTATGCATAAATTAAAATCATGTGTTCAGTGTAAAAGATTGCGCTTTTGAATAGCATGCTTGGACACAAAAAGGCATTTCTTTTTTTCCTTTTAGAAAGACAGCGAGGAGGATTGCTTGTTTTAATGAGCAGTATAATTTCACCATCACTATTTGATATAGTGAAAAGTTCAATTTTATTTTTTGGTTGGGATTTTTTCCACTCATTTGGAGCATTTTTGATTGGTAGAACTTGGCGCCGTTTTGGCCTTGGCGCCGTCGTGCGTCACACGTCCTTGCACATAGGGACGGCGCGGCCCTGACCACAAATTTCATCAACAAAAGTAGCATTACTTCGAGATATAACACTCGCAATGAACAGAAAAGAACGTTCGATTGCACCACCCACTTCAAAGCTATTGGAGCCAAAATCGAATCACCTCTTGTACACTCTAAGTTCCACCTGTCGATCAATTTGTGTTCAATTCTGTTCGTTACTTCGCGACATACAGCAGTCAAAAGCAACGAGAAAAGAGTTCGATTGCTCAACCCCTGTTTGATTTGCACCAAAAATTAATCAGCACCTGTCCCCCTCTACAGTCAACATATGTGCCAAATTTTGTTCACCAAAAAAATTCACGAACGAAGTCCCTCGTGAGATATAGCAGGCACGCATAACTGGGAAAACGCTTGATTGCTCAACCCTTCAGGGAGGAATTGGTGCCAAAAACTAATGGGCACCAATTCACATGGTGTTACCCATGTCTACCAAATTTCGTTCCACTTTACGCAGTAGTCGGTTTTTTCTAGAGGGACTAGGAAAAACGGATCATACAAATGCACACAGACAGATATTTTCCAACAATGGTCAAAATGGACTCAGCCCACCTCAAAACGTGCAAATCCGTCAAATCAAAAATAAAAATTCGAAAATTTTCTCGAATCCATTACTTTTTTCTATATATTAGATGTAGAAGAAAGTAAAAAAACTAAAACTATCGTCTGAATATCTTATTTTCTTAATTTTAATTAATAGTTCTAAGTGTTAGTTGTTTTTTTTTAGATAAAAAAGAAGTTTTTTTTTTAGATAAAAAAGAAATATTTTGAAGTACAATTTTTTTTTCAGTGTTTAAGAAATGTCCTATAAATTCACTTAAAAAAAAAAAAAACTACATTTTATACGTCATACGTTCATTTTGACCAGGCTTGTCGATATCGTGTCTGTTTGATTATAAGGCTCAAATTTCCAATGTATCTTGAAGGTTTTTAAAGCTGTTCAAAATTAAATAGAAAATCGTTCAATTAGAAACAGAAAACATAAGAACGACTAATTAGTATATGTGTACTTGCCCAGATCATTTGAACAAGAAATATTTTGTTCAAATTGAACTTTAGGAGAAAGGGAAGAGAGATCTTCAAACAGAGATTTCCTAATCTGATGACCATATACTATAGATATATATTTTTTTAACTATTCTTTTTAAATGATTATTGAATAATTTCATTTTTGATCTTTGTATTGATATTTTCATGCTTTAAAAAAATTGAATTACGCTTTTTTAATTGGCGAAACATTATTTGAATTTTAAGAAAAATTTGTATCTCGAGACTTAATTACTTCCCTAAGTTCTTGCATTCTCCCCCCTTTTGACAAAATTCCATTGACACTTTGATGACACCAGACCTGTATACGTTGAGAGAATTACCCATGCATCTTTTTGACTTGTGCAACTTCTAAAATAGACGATTCAGCGATACTTTTTTTCCACCAGACTTTCTCAGTAAATAACCGAGAGAGTGTTGCCATTGCAAGACTGTTTTAAAATAGCCATGATACAGCAAAGTTAAACATAGAACTAGTCCTCTGGTTGTATTTTGGATGTTTCTCAACACCTGGCTTTCTGCTAATTTCCTTTTAATTCTTTCATGTTGCTGTTATATTGTTCTTCGTGCTTTTAGGTTTCTCTAAAATCAAAACAAATTTAAGGAGTTGGATTTGTTAGAACTTATGTCGGAGCTTGCTGCCAACGTAAGATTTATTTAAGAAAGCTTTCTTATTCTGAAGATTATGCGATTTGTTTGATCGAAGTTTTTTTTTTTTTTTTTTTCCTCTTCGATATTATGTTAAAATTAAGCTTGTTTTTTCATGAGGAAGGAAATGAAATTATTATTTATTTTTTCGTCTGCAATACTTGGTTTATAAAATTATCCTAAATCTGCCATTCTGCTGCCATGAACATTTTTAATTTGCTATATTTAGGAGGTTTAGTTGAATCTTTTTGAGCGGTAATATTTTATTAATGAATACTAACTGCGTGCCCGGCGTTGCACGGGCTAATTTAAAAAATGAAAGAGATGTCCAATTGATGTTTTTGTATTACTCTGACATTAGTTTCTAAAGCGCTAAGGAGTAAATAAAAACGCGTAATGCAAGGTTTGCAAAACACCAGTAGAGCTTATTTTTGGCAAAAATCTCTTTAACGTTGATCATAGTTATCAATGATACAAGTTTTGAGCATTTTCAATTACACAAAAGATGAAAATATATGCATTATCAACTATTATCTGTGCTCACGTTAAAATGAATTACATCTGATAGACTATATCTGAAATATTTATGTATAATTACAATCAGCTTTTTACTTAAAATGACCCACACTTTTTGGTTGATTACATGAAATTAAAGCACCAAGACTAAATAAATACCAATAAGCATTAATTTAAAGTCATTAGATTCCAAATTAGCTTTAGTTAAAATCCTTAAAAACAGTTTTTTTCTGTTCAACTCTGTTTCACTTAAAGAAATCCAAACAATCTTAATTTAACATGTTCTTTTAACGATACAAACTGTATTTCAAAAATAGAAACAGGAAGGAAAAATAGAGTTATTACAATTCGAAAACTCACCCATGTGACGGGAAAAGGTCCAACAAAATAAACATAATTAGTCACACCTCCTAAATGTACCAAAATTTGAAGCCAGTGAATGATAAACTTACACTACAATCAATAAACATAGCTAAAGAAATAACTTTCCTAGCTGAAAAAAGTTAAGAACGTTGAATGTAAAAATTAAAAAAAAAAGACAGACGATAAAATAAAGGCTATATCCGAATAGTGCAACCAATTTTAAACTACTTTAAAATAAAAATTCTAGATGGAAACGTTATTTTAAGATTTGGACAGCAGCCAAAAAATCTCTTTTAAAAGAATTATTAGAATTTTACTTGCTCACCAATGTGCAAAATGGCAACAGGAAAGAAATAAAAATTCCTGAATAATGTTATGTTAATTAACGTATTAATTAATATCTCCGCTAATTAAAGTCGAACAATTACGAGATTGGTCCTATTGTTTTCTTTGGAAAATTTCGAATTGATCAGTATCTCGTTTGACTCTCGATTCGCAGCGGTTCTCGAGAAGATAGATCTTCAGACAGACAGACAGACAGACGCGAACAGATTTTAATATTATAGTGGATAGTGGATTTTTTCAAAAAAAAAAAACTATTTCTATCTTAAAAGCCTTCTATCTAAAACAATTATATCTTAAAACACACTTTAAATTACATTTTTGTGTCAAACCATCGAAAAACTTACAGAGATGCGAAACAGTTTTAGTTTTCAGTTGTGAGAAATAGAAAAAAAAATGTAAAAATCAAAACGAAACTTCTGCAGAAACGTAATCTTAACAAAGGCATTGCATTGATTGATGGAACGTTCTTATTCAGTGCATTTAAAGCGCTTTAATTTTCACACAAAAGAAAGAACTGTAAATGATTTTATTCCTGCGAAAAATAATTGTTAAAATGTAAATATCTCGTTCTGTTTTTTTTTTCCTTCAATTGTAAACCCTAATTGTGATATATGTTAGGCAAAGGTTTGAAAATAAAAAAAACAGTTTTTAAGGGGAATAAAACTGTTGCAGTTGCAGTTTGAGAAAAATAGATCAATTTTATTTTTATAACCACTATAAGAGCTTTCTGGTTACAGAAAGAGAAGAAACATGTTTTTAAAATAACTTTAACTGCTATTGAGATATTTCTTAAATAATTGGGAACCTAAGTCAAATAAAAGAGAGAAGAAAAGAGAGCGAATATTCAAAATAAACGTTTTCTGAACGAACTTCTGGAAGATGAAAATCTTGAGATGAAATTTTTAATTTTAAAACTTTCAGCTAAAATTTTACTTTTCTTAGAATGATCTTTTTTCTTTTTTAAAAGGCCAAAATCAATTTAAAAGACATGAAATACACCGCCATGGCGATAATGTACTGAATATACCATGCCTTGCCTTCAATCTTCGAGTTGAACCGAACCATTGCTTCGGTCACTCGTCTGGTCTGTGCTAATTCTACATTAGCTACCAGTTTGTTTGGCACTCTTGGCTTCCTTAAGAGGTTTTTCATCTCCAGCTCAGTCACTTTCCTATGCCGAGCTGATGAGCTTTAATAAGCACGAAACTGCAGTCCTCGGCTGGAAATGACTGAGCTGGCGGTTTATTTCATGTATTTCTGCCTTAGCCGTGGCTAATGGACAATAATGTACTGAATATACAATTTAAAAGACATTTATTTTTCTTTATTTATTCTTTTTTTACAACTGCTTCTTGTATTTACTATTTGATGCTCAATAATCTTAAAGGATTTTTTTTTAATTTTTTTGGAGCACCCAATAATAGATTTTTTAAACAAAACTGAGAAAGTTTGCATAATTTAATCGCTTGAGGAATTTCATCTACCACTTGTGAAATCTCGAAACTATATTTCACAGCTTTTCAAGCTTTCAATTATTATCTTAAGAGTAGATAACCATGCTGTAGATATTAAATGGCAAAATGAGATATGGTATCTACCTAAAAAGAAAAAACAGCGATATAAACCAGGATAGAGATAAATCCATTTTTCTTTTACTGTGGGTGCAAAAAAAAAATGTTTGCTTAAAAAACTTAAAACGCTTTAAAATTATTTCTTCAGAACATACATTGCAGTTCATACCTTTCCAAAACCTAACAACAGTACAAATTTAAATAATTAGTTAAACTAATTAAGTATTCAAGTAGAGGGACTCGATACAGCGACATTATGCACACCTATTTAACGAGTATAGCAACGTAAGAATGTCGTGACCACGAACGGTATTTTAAAAAGCAAAAAATAACCACTTTTGGTAGTTTTACTTTGGTGAAGTTAAGAGTTTTTTAAATGTATTAAAAATATCTAGAAGTCAAAATAAGATTACATAATTAGTTGAAGTTTTCTTAATTGGCACACTGAAATCTTTAAGATATGTATAATTACAGTTTTTATGCATTCAAAATAGCCAAATCAAAAGATTTCAAACACGACACAAAATTCATCTTTTCATGTAGATTAAAAGTAAATCTATTTAAATATTAATGGATTAGAAATGTATTAAAATCTACAAAAAATTTAATTTCAAATACGATTTTCTCAAAACGTCAATTTTAAAAACTTATGCTCCTTTTTCTAGAAAGCTATTTTACATATTACTTTAAAATCTTCAACACATTTTTTTCGATGTTCATAATTACGCTGAAGTGAACAGCTGTTTTTATGGTCAAAACAGGTTTTTTTTTTTCATTTCAAAAGTGACTATTGGTTAAAATATAATTAATTATGAAAAAAGCTGAATCGCCTTAAAATTTCACTTTAGCAGACTCTTCGATGTCTTACGAACACGGTGTGAATTTTTTTAAGTTTCAGTCATTAATGCTTTGTGAGAAAAAGGTACATCAAATTTAGCAATTTAACGTTACACGTGTACAGGGTACCGATTTCCCTAATGTTTCTGCATACAAGTTTTACGCTCACTTCTTGTCACCTTTCGTATATGTCTCCTGAAAATAAATTAGCTTGTAACAAAATTCACTTTCGCAATAAATAAATTAAATATATTTCGGGTCAGTTACCTACCAAAACAACAAAATGCATAATACTCATATTAAAAAGGATTATGACAGTTTAAAATCTAATTTTTGTCTCCGCCAACACTTTTCTTTCACAACTTCTGTTTTATCCACAAAATTAGTAGAAAGTGTTTTTACATAGACCTTATCAGTGCACCCGTATGGGATGAATTCCGTCCTCATTCTCTCTATTTTCCACTGCCCCATTCGTATTTCAATAGCGTTATTGCAGCTATTGGCATAAAACTAAAGAAAAACTCGAAAGGATTGTAAAGTTGTCCAAAAATCAAGAAATAATATTTATCAAAACTACAGTCTAATTCAATGGTTCCCAACCTTTGTGAGCCCATCACCCCTCTCTAGAGGTTGACTTACACCTATCCGTCCCCGACCCTTTCTTCCTTGAAAAAACTATAAATTAGCACTAGTAGACATCGATTTTGTTAAAAATATAAACGCCTAATTATAATTTGAAGTAAACCGTACACAATATATAAAGCAATTTTATCCAATCCCTCTTAAACTAAAAATTACATACATAAAAGAACTTTCTTTCTTTTTTTTTTCATAAAACTGATAGGTATTAGAAGGGAAATACTTAACTATAGATCAATAACGCACTTTTCAAAAAACAAGTACAATTTTCATGAACCTATTTTCTGTTTTAAAATGGAATCTTGACGAATTAAAAGCACTGACACTTAATGGTACATTTTTTTTTTTAATTTAAAGTTCATAAGCTTGGCGATAAACTATTCTCTTATAGTTCAATTGAAGTCTGAGAAGGAAGCTCCTGAATTTTAATGTTTCTTCTTTAACTTGTGGTTCCTTGTCTGAACTCTGAACAACCGGTTTGGTATACGTTTTCAATTCGCTAGCTTTTAATTATTATTAATATTTTATCTTTTAAATACTTATTTCTCATATCGCTTCCCTCCAAAATTTATCGCCCCTTCGAGAACCAAATCGCTCCCAAATTAGGGACCATTAGTTTGAAGGAATTATTACCCTGGTTCAAAGTTATCCTTTTGCATAGGGTCACTTTGAACAGCTTGAGAAATGGAATTAAAATAAATTAGTTTCTCAAAATTGAACCACTTTGAACCGGAAAGTAGCATTTCATAATGCTTACCTCTTCCCCTCCTGTTTTTCATTGCATAACATTATATCCATCATTTATTACATTGCATAGAATATTACAATGTACGACAAAAAATTGCAATATCGAACTAGCATTAAAGTTTAGCTTCCAAGTAGTAACTTCGGAATTACAGGATTACAAAATGAGCTGATGATGGTACAATGTTACAACTTATTTTCTACAATAAAATGTATAAAACTGATAGCATAAAACTTGTCAACAGAGTGCAACTTTGGATATTATTCTTTTCTTTTCATAGGTAAATGTACTAAAAAATATGAAGGAATGCAAATTTCACCCGCGCAATTCAAGCTTACTTTAAATGCTTGTAAATTTTGAACCGTTCCCTTAAAAATTACTTCCATATTCTTCTGAAAAGAACATCACTTCCAGCAAATTAAAAAAAGCAATAATAAAACAAGAGAAATTTTATCTTCGGTTAAAAAGAGAGGGGGAAAAAGAAATCAGAAAAAGCGTCGTCGCCGAAGTGCCGCTTGACAGACTGTCCGCTTCTGCCTGCAACGATCCGTTAAACCCAGCACGGCTCTAGTTGGAATCAAATTGCCGTATCAATTAGGTTAAAAATTAAGTCATTTTCAGGATTAAGCGCGTAAAGGACGGTTTATTTTAAGAAGTCGGGGAAATGACAGATGTTAGTTGCGGTTGTGCCTCTTCGGACGGCTTATGTCTCCGTCTTAGTGGGCCTCCGATGGCTAAGCCTGCTGAAATTATGTTCTCGGCAGTTGAATGGCGAATTAGTTAGTTCGGCGTTGGCAACACTTTTCATTTCGCTGATTCAAACGGAGAAGAAGCTAATTATAGATTGTCATGAATGCGATGGAAAAAGCTGAATGAAAGAGTTTGAATTGGTCTTAGTTGAATTACTTAAGTGACCTGCAAGCGCTTATTTATGTTTTTATTGAAAGTGATATAGTTGGAATCAATAAATTTTAATTTTGTTTTCATTATTAAATAAAAATTGTATAAGTAATTGTAAGAAAAGTTAAGAATTAAGTATATTATCTGATGGTCTACCTATCAAAGGATTTATATATGGACGGGTTAGAAAACTAGTGGCAAAGGACAAAAAAATTTCTTGATATAAAACTTACGTTGCCTGATTATTATGCAGATGTTTTCAAAAAACTTTCAATAACTCGAAACTATTCTAGAATGACTTACTCCTATCTCATTTTAACCACGAAGTCTATTATACCTCAATTGTTTAGTTGAAAGCAAATGTGAAAGGTAAGCTAAGAACAATAACTTGCCCAAGTAAAGACAGCAATACATTTCTGAAGTAAAACAATAGATGACTACTCATGTATGCTGGTTAGAAGTTAGACTTCATAAATTACTACTTCTAATGACTTTCTTTTTTGGAGGAATTTTTTGCATCAGTCAGACTAACTTCGAAACAAAATTAAAGTTGTGCACGCCAAGAACACTATTAAGTCATTTAACTAAAATTTGCAAATAATGGAAAAGAAACATGAAAATGCGTAGTTTTTTAAGTCGATCAAATAAAATGTGAGCATTTGAAAAACATTTCGCTAATAATGTTTTAAATAAAAGCAGCATGTTTATTTGCACAAATACGAACGAGGTTTCCCTCCGCCTAAACTGGAGAGTTCAACCAAACATGTTCTAGTTCTTTGGCATTACAAGCCATATTTTCAGAATCTCGGGCTGATAGGTTGAGCTGAGTTTAAAGTTGACATTTTTTTTTAAATACCAAAAGAAGAAAACTGATAATACGAGTATAACCTTGCCATCGGAATGCACAATTGACCCTTCGACTGCTCCTTTGAAGTCAAATATACAGAAAAAAAAGTTGAAAAAAGTTAACCCACTTGCTTTAAAGTTACCTTAAATAACCACAGATTTTAGCTATGAATTTTTTTCTAAAAAAAGTAAAAATCACTGTAGTGAAGCACCGCATATACGTTTCATTTTATACGTTTTTATCATTTATACTATTTTTTTGGTCGCTGCATAGTTCAGTACATAAATAAGTATACCTATAATATGTTTCTACGTTTATATGCTTTTTCATACATTCCCTTCGAACTTCAAAAACGCATAAATGGCACTTCACTGCATTATTTCAAAATTGAAAATATGTTTCTACCAATCTGAAAAAACATTACCTAATTTCTTTAATTTTAAGTTATGTAGCATCCTAGAAATATTGCCACATTTGAAGTGACGATTTATGTCATTGAGGGTTCAGTTACTAACTTCAGGTGTAATCTCCTGGATCCCATAAATAATTCGACTTGAGATTTCCAGCCTGGTTGGGTCTCACAGACTGTCGACCGAAGAACGTGGAAAAGAAGTGAGATTCATTGAAACACGACTGAAATGGAACTCTCCGAAGTCGCCACAAATCATACCGTTAAGTCCTCTCCCGTCATAAACGGCAGCTGCTTCTGCCATTCCCCGCTTGGCTTTCCCTTCCCTCACCGTCGTCGGAGGATTCGTAGTTAGGCCTAAAGAAGTCAGGAGAGGGGGTTCGTGGAAAGTCACTTATAGGCAGGGCCTGATTACCGCATAGGCCTGGGCCTGGGGCCTCATCTTCCTATGGGGTCCCAAATTACTAAAAGTATTATGAATAGCATCACAACTATGTGAAAAATGTATGTTTTGTTAAAGTAATAATGAAAAAATAATGACTTTTTAGTTGGGAAAGATTTTCCTTCAAGGAAATATTTTTATAATTTTCTGCCAGTAGCGAATTTACCATGTCACAATTATTAGGTGTTCCGAAGGAGATTCGTGTGAATGCACATAATAAATGGTTTACATAGTTCTGTGATGGACAATGTGGCCCCCTGAAATGCATTCCGACTGAGCTTGAGTCTTTATGGGGCCTCGAAGTTTTTGCGGGCCTAGGGCATCAATTTTAGTTAGTCGGGCCCTACTTATAGGCTGAAGAAGTGTGGAAGTAATCACAGAGCAAGTTGCGAATAAGTAGGATTTGACTTTAGTTACCATTGTGAGAATCGCTGTTGTGAGGATTACATTTTGAAACGCTTTATTTGAATCTGTTTTATCGTGTCCATTTAAAACATACCAATTGTTTGAAGTCCCCCCCCCCTCCCCTGCCTTCTTTTTTTTCTTCTTTTTCATTGCTTGAACAATTAAGGATTCCCTAGTGTCTTCTTTGCTTTGTGAGTGGATATCCGCTTGTTTTTTAAAGTCAGATCATTTTTATTACGTGTGATGAATAAATTTTACTAAAATAAGTTTATTTAGAAAAATAGCTCTCGCTTCCGGTGGTAAATATTATCTTCTGCATGTTTCCCAAGAAAGTCGTTTTTGACATTTCGTCGTTCGAATTTGATTTTCTCTTTCTTTCTTTCTTTTTTTTTTCTTTCGTATTAGTAAATATTTCTGTACACTTTCGGAATATTATTTAAATTTAAACCTTTATATAAGAAGAATATGAATATTAATATTCTTTGAAAGATTATTATTTACATTTATCAAAAGTAAGACGTTATTCTAATATACTTAATTGAATTTATTTCGAATATGTTTTTTACATTTTCATGTAACCAAACCAATTTTTGGCGAAAATGTATATAAAAAACGTGTATTCAAGAGACTTTCGTATGATTAATCAAAAACCCATGTTTCTTATGACGCAACTATTTTTTACTAATATAAAATGACGATTTATGTCAAAAAAAAGGCGGGGGGGGGGAGAATTCGTTTTATATGTAAGGGAATTTCCGAGGTAAATTGCGGATTGTGGGTTGCTTTTATGTAATAAGATCGTTACGACATTAGAATACGTCCCAAAGTTTTCACTTCCTGTTGATTTATTTTTTATTTGTTTTGTTTTGTATTTTTCATTTATTTCGTGGAAAGCCAAAAAAGAAAAAAACTACAGTTGAGCCCTAGATGAATAAACCTAACGAGATCAATATTCGAGTACTATACGAGTCAATATACGATCAATGTACGATATGTAACGGAGGTTTCTCTTCATCAAACGTTTTTACAGATGCATATACCTCGCATAAAATATTTACTTTCGCTAAAAACATAATAACATCGGTAAAATTGAACAAATAGCTATAAGAATTGTAAAAGCGTTTTGATGTTGCAAAGATCTATTTGTCAATAGAAAAACGAGCTGATGTGTGCATCACATGACTTCCTTTTACACCAATTTAATGCTATTTCCCTATTATTGCTATTTTAATGGGATTCTCTCTCTAACTCTTTAAATATCACTAGCAATGGCCACATTGAAAGCAGATTTAAAAAAAAAAAAAAATTGCCAAATTTTTCGCCAAGTTGGCGACAAAACTTGGCAACCAAAAGACTGGCGATATATCGCCAAGTGACCGCCAAATTATAACACCACTTGAGTTTGCATCGAAATTAACAATGATTTCCCCCCAAAAAGGTGCAAAAGACCCCTTTAGAAACACCCGAATGCAACCAAAATAGGAGGTGCACAACTAGACCCCACTACGAGTCTATGTACCAAATTTCAACTTTCTAGGACATACCATTTTTGAGTTATGCGAGATACATACGCACATACGCACATACGCACATACACACATACGCACATACATACAGACGTCACGAGAAAAGTCGTTGTAATTACCTCGGTGATGGTCAAAATGGATATTTCGCGTGTCTATACATTCTTAGGCACTTTTCCGCATGTGGTCGAATCGAAAAAAAAACTCAACATTCATTTGGGGGTGAGCAAAATGGAAATTAAGGGCGATTTTTGAGTGAAAATTTTTTCGCGAATACAATACTTCCTTTTTTGTAAAAGGAAGTAAAAAGGAATCTCATTGAAGGAATAAGAAAGCTTTTGTTGTATATCATTTGATACATTAGCTCATTTTATTGTTAAGAAAAGGTAAGGAGGGGGTCAACCACGAAACATGAGTCTACAATTCTAATTGCTACTTGGGCAATTAAGGCCTTATGCATAATACAATTTCGATATCTGCAGTGGAATTCTTCTTCCATACGATGAAACTTACATTGATAATATTTTATTGCTTGGAACTAGCTTATTTTATTGCCATGAATATTAGAACCAATTTCTTAACATTTTTAAACCGCGTTTAGTATTAGAAATAAACCAAGTTTGCAAAAGAAACCTAAACATAACTATTTTTAAACCACTACATAATCAGAAGTCACGACAGGTCACTGTGATCGTCCGAAAAATCTCCTTGCTTGGAAATTTTGTCAGACAATTCGGCAAATGTAGTGACAGCGTTACAATATCGCATTTAAAAAAAATACATTGATACTTCAAATTACAATAATGCTTTAATTATAATTATGCATCATAATAATAAAAATTATAATCGATTATAACTTAGTCTCTTCTCATTTAGACCGGGGCACCTGTTCGCATGGGGCACGTTTACGCAGTGCCCTTTTTGCAAAACTAATTGCAACTGGAGAGCCAACAATCATAACAAATTGTTGTTGCTCCCTAGCAAGTATCCTCACAAGTTTTTGAGCATCAGTCCAGCTTCTGTCTAGCATGCAGAAAGAATGTTGTTTTCTACCAAGCCGATTACATTTTGAGTTGAATGTTTTGAAGCTTAATGTGGATGAATAATACTTAGTTAAGAAAGAACAAATATATAAAATTAGCGGAATTTTATTCTTTTTTGAAAATTGTATCTGTATGAACTGAAATGGTATTAAATATTTTTGTACGTTAAAAATAAATCCAAACTTCGAGACGAGTCAAGTTTACGCTTTGACGTTTGAGCACCTTTATGCACGTTCTTACTATGTCTTACTTCTAAACGTGCCCTGACGCTTTTTTTGCTCCGGACTGTCTCAAAAATAATTAGTATTTTCAGGCTATTAGTTTTGAATTTCACCATTTAATTTTTAACTGAGTTACAAACTAGACATGAATAAACACCGCTACAAATGCGTAGTTTGCAGTTTGCTGCCAAACAGTGTTTTTTCTCACCTTAAAACAACATATTTAGCGTTTAATTGGTTCCTGAAATAAACGGTTCAATTTCAATTTAGGTATAGGGTAGATCGGGGCACGTTTACGCAGTGCCCTTTTTTCAAAACGAATTATTAACTGTAGAGCCAACAGTCATAACAGATTGCTGCTGCTCCCTAGCAAATATCCTCTCAAGGTTTTGAGCATCAGTCGAGCTTCGGTCCAGCATGCAGAAAGAATAATCTGTTTTTTACCAAGTTGAGTAAATTTCGTGTTGAACGTTTTGAAGCTAATTGTGGATAAATAATGCTTAGTTAAGAAAAAACGAGCTGATGTGTGCCTCACATGACTTCCTTTTACTCCATTTTAATGTCATTTTCCCATTATTGGCAATTTTAATGTGATTCAATAGTTTAATCTCTAAATATTAAAAACGATGGCCAAATTAAAACCAGATAAAAAAAAAATCGCCAAATTTTCCGCCAATCTGGCGACAAAACTTGGCGACCAAAAGACTGGCGATATATCGCCAAGTGTCCGCCAAATTGTAACACCACTTAAGTTTGCATTGATATTAACAATGATTTCCCCCCAAAAAGGTGCAAAAGACCCCCTTAGGAACATCCGAAAGCAACCAAAAGGGGAGGTGCACAACTAGACCCCACTACGAGTCTATGTACCAAATTTCAACTTTCTAGGACATACCATTTTTGAGTTATGCGAGATACATACGCACATACGCACATACGCACATACGCACATACGCACATACACACATACGCACATACATACAGACGTCACGAGAAAAGTCGTTGTAATTACCTCGGTGATGGTCAAAATGGATATTTCGCGTGTCTATACATTCTTAGGCACTTTTCCGCATGTGGTCGAATCGAAAAAAAAACTCAACATTCATTTGGGGGTGAGCAAAATGGAAATTAAGGGCGATTTTTGAGTGAAAATTTTTTCGCGAATACAATACTTCCTTTTTTGTAAAAGGAAGTAACAAATGTATAAAAATTAACAGAATTTTATCTTTTTTTTTTATAATTGTATTTGTATGAATTGAAATGTTATTAAATTATTTTCCATGTTAAAAATAAATCCAAACTTCGCGACGGGGCAAGTTTACGCGTTGAACGTCGGAGCATCTTTACAATCGTTTTTACTGTGTCGTACTTAAATGTGCCCCTGACACTTTTTTTTTCTGCAAACTGTCTGAAACATTTTTAGTATTTTCCGGCTATTTGGGTTTGAAAATTACCATTTAATTTTTAATTAAGTTACGCATTCGTATCTTATAGCTTACAATCATGTACTGCAGTCTTCATGTTCGTTCAGCTTTTACTTTATACACTATTCAGTCTGTAATAACTTTACTTTAACGATGCATACTACGTATGTAAATATACGTAAACGTGCCCCGGACACGGTTTTTGCAACCAACTTGGATTCAAAAATAATTTTTTTAACCGTTAAAAACACAAACTGAGCAACAACCGAATGTACCAATTTTGACACAAGTGAGGCAATAAAATAAATGAGATGCAAACGCTCCTTACTGTTACGGAAACTTGATGTAACCTGTAGTTAAATTGATTCGTAATTGTAAGGTTTTTTCGTTTGTTTGTCTTTAAAGCTTTGGCTCCAGTCTGAAAACTAAAGTGTAAGCGAAAATATAAGTATAAGGTTTAAAATTTCAGACACAATGGAATAATTTTTTGTTCAGAGTAAAATGTTAAATGAAATGTTAAATGCTCTCTAAGCCATAACAGTTCAAGAAGCCTGCGATAACAAATTGTATAAATTTTCAAAAATAAAAGCACTTCTCTTCAATATCTTATGCATTAATTCTGTGAATTATTTTTCAGTCGATATGCGAGATCTTTCTTATTTCTTGAAGAAATTCTCCCCTATTTTTCAGCTTATCAGAAAATTAAGCATAATGTAAGCATCAAAAAAAAAAAAAAAATTAAAAATTCAGACGTCAAGGGAATAGCGCAAAAGGGAGGGCGCTATTTTATCTTTCTATGCGGAAATGCAGATTTTTCTAATAGCATTGTTCGATCTTTTGTATATATGTATAAAAATTAAAAAAAATAGTGCTCCAAATTGAAATTGCGTGTTTAACCCAGTAAACCTTTAACTATTTATTCGAATACGAAGTAAAACATTAAAATTACTATCAACTTCCTAAGTAAGAAATTATTTTCTCCTCTTCTTTCGACGAAAAAAAAAAATTAATTCTCTACGTTCGAAAAATTACATTTAAAAAAAGGACTCAGTTCAAATGGTTTTGAATTTTAAGTGTTCGATTGAAAGGAAAACGTGTGCTGGCATCCAAGCCGTAACGGTTATAGCAGCCTGCTATAAGAAATTGTATCAATTTTCAAAAGTAAAATCACTTCTTTTCAATCTTATTAATTATTTCTCTAGAATTTTTTGTTTCAATCGCTACGGGAGATCTTCCTTATTCCTTAACCAAGTTCCATGTTTTACGAATTTTCTTAAAGCGTATCATGCTGGCTAATGACAAAACATAGACCCATAGTCTTTTTTTTTTCTTGCCAAACAGCTTTCTGCTGTTTTTTTACACATTGCTTCAATGAATAGCATTCGAGATTCAGCGCATTTCCTCAGTTGGTTGGAGTGTAATGCTGATAACCAGAATGTCAAGAGTTCGAATCCGTGCCATATAAATATGGCTTTAATATTTCTTTTTATTCCCCCGTCAGAGGCTCACATAGGCAGGTTTGTATTTGCCACAACCCGTTTTTTCACATGCACAATTACTGCTTTTTTACGAGTAAAAGCTTTTGATGATATTTATGTTTCCATTGAAAATACGGACAAGCAAAAAGTGAACGATGATCACGTTATCACAATATTGTATTTAAGGAAGTTTTGTTACTGATGTCTTCAATTTACATGCCTTCTTTTGTGCAGGTCCTTTTTTCCGTTTACTTTTTTCTATTCTTCTTCATAATGTTCTTTCTTTGAAAATTTTAAAGAGTGGAATGCCATATGAAACGATTCAAAGCACAGTGAGGAGTTCCGCACGGGTCGGCTAGTACATAATATTTCAGTTCAGTGTTATAAAACAAATGAATGCTTACGGTGGGGAGAAAACTAGATACACCCTAGGGTGGTTCAAAAATGCATCTTTCAAAAAAGAAGTTTCTCCTAGATGACAGGACACCCCTCAATGTTTTTAGACTTGTAGATAGTAATAAACTGAAAGAATTTTAGCTTCCTATGTCAACTGAAAGACGGTGCTCAAGCCCCTCCCCCAAACTTAAACAGTATGGGGGTTGGGATTAAATACATACATTGAGCTGAAAAAACAATGCTTATTATAATATACATGAGTAATATGCATACACATTGCAATAAAATAATTATTTACGAAAAAACAGCTGGGGAAATTTAATGTTTCTAAATTTGTGACATTTTCTATGCTACAACTAATGTTAAACTAAGGGGTCACTGAGCACCCTCTTAAAATTTGAGTAAGAAGCTAAAACTTTTACAGCATAATACTCTTAGTAAGTCTAAAAAAAGGGGACTATACTCTAGCTGAAAAAAAAAGTTTTTTTGAACCACCCTAATACATCCATTACAAAAATCGCTGCATAACTATTTTTAAAATATTGTGTTTAGCTTTCGAAATTGAATGAAACATGCTTGGCTTGCAAAGGAAACGCAAACATCAACTCAATGAAGAAAAAAACAAAAGCGGCTGATAGAGTAGAAGAGAAATAATAATGATGAGAAAGGCACAGGAGGAAAGCAAACCAAAAAAAAAAAAGCTCCTTGCCGATCGTAGAACGGCAGGTCGACACATTCAGGATCGGGGGGCTTAGCTGCGGGGATTATTCCCGGAGCTCTGCCGATATCCCTGGGCCTAGCTGCACGGCTTATCGGACCCAGTGTATATATCGGCGCAATTTGGGGGGAGGACTGCGGAAGATTTTGATACTGATTTGATGTTCCCAGCTCTAAGAGGGCTGAAAAGGATTCGCCCCGTCTTAAGCAAAAGGTCGTAATGTGCTTCTCAAAGTCGGAAATTTAACTTTTCTCCGCCAATAAATGCTTGCTCACAGATTGTCTGCCGGTTCATTATCGCCTCGATGAGCGGGCCCGGGAAGAAATCTGGCCGTTGCGTCGTTCGTCTCAGGTCTGATTAATTCTGATAAGATAGATTTTTACTTCCTTTTACAAAAAAGGAAGTATTGTATTCGCAAAAAAAATTTCACTCAAAATTCGGCTTTAATTTCCATTTTGCTCACCCCCGAATTAATTTTGAGTTTTTTTTTTTCAACCCGACCACATGCGGATAAGTGCCTAAGAATATATAAACACCCGAAATATCCATTTTGACATTCCCCGAGTTAATTACAACGACTTTTCTCGTGACGTCCGTATGTATGTATGTGCGGATGTGCGTATGTGCGTATGTATGTCGCATAACTCAAGAACAGTATGTCCTAGAAAGTTGAAATTCGGTACGTAGATTCCTAGTGGGGTCTAGTTGTGCACCTTCTCTTTTGGTTGCATTCGGGTGTTTCTAAAGGGGTTTTTGCCCCATTTTGGGGGGAAATCATTGTTAATTTCGATGTATACTCAAGTGGTGTTGTAATTTGGCGGACACTTGGCGATATATCCCAGTCTTTTTGTCGCCAACTTGGCGACAAATTTGGCGATTTTTTTTAAAATTTGGTTTTAATTTGGCCACTGTTGGTGATATTTAGAGAGTAAACTATTGAATCACATTAAAATTGCCAATAATGGGAAAATGACATTAAAATTGGAGTAAACGGAAGTGATGTGATGCACACATCAGCTCGTTATTTTTTAATTAGAAGAGTGGTAGAAAATGATCAAAGATAGCTTAAAAATTGTCACCTGTAAAGTAGACGCTTATTGTAAAACAGACTCAACCCCCTCCCCTTTTTTTTCACAGGACAGGCCATTTCACTCTTTGCCCACTTAATTTTTCCAAACTATTTTTTTTTTTTTTTCGTTTGTAAAACATTCGGTTTGCGACTTTAATTTTGTTTTCTTTTTAAAATCATGAGTATTGTCTAACTATTTACAGATTTAAAAAAAAAATGGTTTGAGCAGGTTTTGGTAATTCGACCTTCTTTTTTCCTTTACATTTGATTTTCCATTCTAATTCCAATTAAATCCTTGTGATTTTTTGATTTTTTGCCGAGTAAGGGAATGTAAAGTAAACTGAAATAGCGGGGCGAAGTAAAATGATGAAATATTTGCTTTGCTTTTTGCAACACCTGTCTGGTAATATTTTTTTCTGGTAACATTTAATTATCTGGTGAAAACTTTTTTGAAGGTACATACAAGTGAACTGCCAAAAATTAAAAATAATGTTTCATTGTAAGTTTTGTTATGAAATGCGTTACTCGTTCTTTACGTACCATACTATTCAACGCATTATCCTTTTAGAAAAAATAAGTAATCTTGATTATTTCACTTTGCCTCATATTCCCCGATATGCAGAATAAAAGATAATGAGTTAACTAAACAATTTATTATAATAATGTTGATGCTACCCGTACGTTTTAATAGTGGTGATATGGTAAAAGCATTGGTTGAACAGGTTTTGAAGTAAAACCGGTTTGTGGCAGCGGTTTTCGTCCTGATTGAGAGAGATTCGTTCCAAATGGCTTTGCGGCGTGATAGTATTGACAAAAAAGTATCAAATTACAAAGAAAAAAATACTTCTCAAAAGTCATGGTTTGAGTTGGTTTTATTATAAATGCCACGAATATTTCTGTTATACTTACCTGAAATAGTGAAATCCTGTTGCAATGAACTTCATGGGGCTGAAAATTTTGTTCGTTATAATGGAATTCAAGTAATGTAATAGAAATTAAATCGGGACTGAAAATTTATTTCGTTGAAACGGATGTATCATTGTATTGCTATTCGTTGTAACGGGATTTCCTTGTATTCGAAAATGACAAAAAAAAAATTGTTTTTTTTTTTCTCCTCAATATTTCTTTTTTCTTTGTCTCTCTTTTTTATGGAAGATTTATTAATCCTCTTGGCTACAAGCCCGAATGCACGTGGGCTGTTATATGGAGTTTAAAATTGAAAGGGAGTGAGTGATCTTGGCGCCAAGAGGGTCTATAAGGAAATCGAAAGCAAGTTTGTCGTTAGCGTAGATCTAAAATCATTTTACAGATTTTCCCAATATTTGGCACAAAAACGTTTAGAAAGGCGTTGAAGTGTAATGCAAATTGATATTTCTGAATCTCAAATGTATTTGCAATTTTTCAATTCCAAGAAAAAAATTTCAAAATTAATTAATAAGGAAGAAAAAAAAAATTTTAAATCTTTTACACTTTTTATACCATATTAAAAGCTGTATAAACTACGCAAGGTGACTTCTATTCGCAGTTTTTACGATGATTAGAGCATTTGTAATAAATGGTTTTAGCAATCAGAACCAACAGTGGCATGGATTTGAAACCAGTAGTCTATCATTGTAAAAATAAACCAGTAAAAAAGAAAAGTTAAACATCGCATTTGTTAAAATATCTTCTGTTTTTGCTGTCATAAATTAAAGGAATCTGTTAACAATGATAGTAAAAACATAGTCCATCTAATCTGAAAAAAAAATGAAATATTAGTTCTTAAAAGCGTAAACACATAGTAGCTTTAAATTATTTTCACGCTTAATAAGAGCAAGAGCTTTTCATTTATCCAGACAGAATCCAACATTTATCAGATATCCTAATATATATAATAGCCAAAATCACTGATCGAGTAACGCTCTGACGTCATCAACAATGGAACTCGCGCCATAGCATGCGTGACGGCATTAGTTCATTGTTGAAGCACCTAAACTTTGTATGTTATCAATAATTTGATAATATTTTTGGCAATGTTTGACATGCATGGAAATTTAGTAAGTTACCGCCCCGTAGCCAGGGCTAAGGCAGAAATACATGAAATACACCGCCAGCTCAGTCAATTCCAGCCGAGGACTGCAGTTTCGTGCTTATTAGCACTCATCAGCCCGGCATAGGACTAACTGAGCTGGAGGTGGAAAACCTCTTAAGGAAGCCAAGAGTGCCAAACAAACTGGTAGCTAACATAGAATTAGCACTGACCAGACGAGTGACCGAAACAATGGTTCAGTTCACCTCGAATATTGCAAGCAAGGCAGGTAAATTTAGTAAGTTACTAAATTTAGTAAGTTACTAAATTTCCTTAGGTTCGTCTCTACGTTTTATTATGCTGCGTTTAAGCAAGGATTACAACAAAAACTAAATTATAGAAACATGGTTAACATTTTCCAATGCCTTTCCGAAAAAATAAGTCAGTTTTGATTTGTGATACTCGTGCATTAGCAGAATGATAAGACAGTAATTTTGTTTAAAAAAAACAATGGCAAAGAATAAATTCTTGCAGTCGTACAATAATTACCACACATTTCCTATTTTTCATCAATCAATCCGCAAGGAAATCTTCACAATTGAACAAACATATGATTATTTGTGCGATTAGCGTAGATTCGTCAATACGTTTTATTTTGCTGCTTTTAAGCAAGGATTGCAATAAAAACTAAATTACATAAACATGGTTAACATTTTCCAATGCCTCTCCGATAAAATATGTCAGATTTGATTTGTGATACTCATGCATTACCGTAAGGATACGACAGTAAGTTTGTTAAAAAAAGCAATGACAAAGAATAAATTCTTGCAGTCGCACAATAATCACTGCGAATCTCCTATTTTTCATCAATTAATCGCAAGGAAATCTTCACAATTGAACAAACATCTTGTTATTTGTGCGATAAGAGCTGCTTTGTCTCTACGTTTTATCAACTCCTTCCATCTCTCCTAATCTGGTGTGTGTGCCTTGTAAATGATATGGACGCGCACACCACGCGCTCCATTGATAACTCGTGTCCCGCAATAAATTTCCCGCCAATTAGCCGGACGGTAATGAATGCGTTCAGGTAAACCGGAGCAAACCGGTACGCGGTCCCATCCCTCCCTCTCCCCTCCCCCATCTGATCCGCATCCTGATGGAGATCGTTAGAGGCAGGAGTGGGGAGGGCCACCCGAGAGGGCTTAAGGCGCCACAAAACGGCGGTCACGTGATCTCATTTAAATAATTTCCTGCCCCTCTTCCTGCGAGGAGGAGCGGGGGCGGGAAGACAATGTATCGCTTTCCTAAGCTTCTAGAAAACATTATGCGGATAAATTTTCAAAATCAAACGCGTTAGGAAAGATATTCTCTTTTTCGTTTTCTTCTCTTACCCTCCCTTAGTGTTTTGGTTTGGGTCGGATGTTCCTTTTTTTCCCCCTCAAGTGGGCACGCGGGAAGGAACCATCTGTTCCCGGGGAAATATCCTGTTTTCCCTTTTAGGAAGTTGTTAAGTCCAGGATCTTTTTTTTAGTATTTTCTTCTGTAGTTTAATGTGAATCATAAATCTGTGTATGAAGTGAGTGATTCTGAATTTTGGAGTTGAGCGGCGATGAATATTCAGCGAAGAGATTATTTCGAGAGATCGGTGGATGAGTTGTGTGATGTTGGATGCAGTGAAAAAAAAAAAAAAAAACGCTTGGAGGAATAAAATTTTGAGTGAGTGTCCATACGAAAGCACAACTCATTTTAATGCAAGTTTTATGAATGAAAGCTGGATTTGATTTTTTTCTTTCATTTCTAAATCGTTTGAATTGTGCGAATTCTACACTTTTAAATGAGTGCATCAGAAAAATAATGAGTTAAGTCAAAATGTGAAACTGCAATCTTGAAATAGTGTGATTTTTAAGAATTACTTTAAACAATTGTTCTGATTAACTATTTGAGATGTATGTTCTTAGGAAAGGATGAAAATATGATATATAAATCGTTTTTGGCTTTTTTTTTGGCGAAAAAATTCATTGCATATGAAAGTATGTACAACCATGTAGTGCATCATTAGTCTTTTCTTTTCACTTGCCTTCGTTTTGTAAAATGATAAAAAGTATATATTTTTTTTGCAAAGAGTAAAACGAGGGGAAAGTAAGATATTGCACATTCGTGACAGTTTTCAAATGCAAAATCAAACAAAAAGTGACAAGAAGAGAAACATTGTGTTTACGATGCTCTTGTGCAAAGGCTTTATCATCGGCAGTGTTGACATTGGAGCAATGAGTAGTGAATTCTGAGGTCTGTTTTATGAAATTAAAAAACCAGATGTATAAGTTAGTTACTGACTCTTTTAAGCAATCAACGATTTTTTTTTTTTTTTTTGAGAAACAAATAAGTAAAACTCTAGTAGTTGCTTTTTTATCTCACACCGTTCAAGGATAAATATTTTAAACAATCGAGTAGGGATAATGTTTTGAACAAGTGACTTCTGATGATGTTTTGTCAAGTTTGACCCAACATTAAAAAAAAAAAAAAAAAAAAAAAACTCTGAAAATGTATGTAGAATTCAGGATTAAAAAGAAAAAAAACTAATTTCTTCTTTATTGAATCAAAATTATTTAGAACAAGCATGATTCATATATAACCGGCGCTCACTGAATCTGCAAAAATTTTCACTTTTCTTTCTCTGCATTTTTGTCATCTGTCGTACTTTAACTTAAATGTACAAACTTGCTTATTTGGTTCCCGCTGAAAATAGAGCATGAAAAATAACGTCAAATTACTATATTTCACTATTGTTGGTGTGGAATCCAAAAAGCTTCTCTTCAAATATTTCAAAAACTCATTCCTGCAAATATTGCCTTTGACTTTCCTAACCGCAGTATGTACGTTTCTATGCTCATCGTGTAACAACCTACTGACATCACATATGAGTAAAATGAAAAATAAACGTGAATTAAGTGCTAATTGTCAATACAATGCTGCAATGGGGTCGTTTCCAATATTTAAAAAGTATTTTTTTCTGAAAAAACATGCTTAAAAACATAGGATCTAACCATTTTTTTAAAAATTAGTTTAAGTTTAATATTTAAAAAAAATTACTGAAATCGGTGATCTTTTCTTGTTTACATTTCTTGCCGATGACATCACAAATGATGAAATGCCATTCTGTGTTGCCATTCACAGAGCAAAATATTTAATTCGCATCTTTACTCACGTGTATTGGCAACGATATGGTTGATAGCAAGCGTAGAGCGCAATTTTAATTCGCTTCTTGATTATCATAACGTGGAAACGCGATAGAAAGATGGACTAAAGAGCATCATTTGTGACGTCATCAAGACCATACCATGTTTGAAAAATTGGACATTTAAAAAAATGAATTAAAAAAAAAACTGTTGGGAAAATGAAAGTATTTTCTGGGTCCATGTTATTTTTTTTTTTTTTTTTTTTTTTTTTTTGCTCATTCTATCCATTTCAATGACTAAAAGTAGAAATATGCGCCAAAAAACAGCATTTGTGACGTCGTCTAGACTACGCCTTGTTTGAAAAATTAGAATTAAAAAAAATTAATTAAAAAGTTGTTGGTAAAATGAAAGAATTTTCTGGGTCCTTGTTTTTTTTTTTTGCTTTTATTCTATCAATTTCAGTGACTAAAAGTACTACTTTTGACTGAAGGATCCAACCCCATTGCTATTTCAAGGCTTCAATGGTTCCCATTTATCAGTACAAAAAGTCCTTAACCAAACAATAAAGTCGCAAGTGAACCGCAACTTGCCTTCGAATTTCTCGATATGTGTAGAGTATTTTTCCCCCTGTTGAAGGAGTTTAATCGTAGCTATGAAGTTGCTGCCTCACATTCTTATTCTTTCCAAGCAGTGACTGCGACCCTTAATTAAATCCGCAAAACTTATGATTTGTAAACTTACGTATAACCACTGGTCCACGATTGAGGCCGCTCTGATCTGATTGGTAAGGCATTGAACTCGTAACAAGAGGGTCGTTGGTTCGATACCAGATAGTAGGAGATCATCCGTGTCCACTAATGGTGACAAACCAGCTCCTGGTCTGGATCAAAAAACAGAGCTGTCTTCAGGACCTCGTTAATTGGCTAACCACGCTTAGTGGTTAGTACGCGAGATCATGGATTATTATGTTGTGTAGCGTAGTGCACCTCAATATGAGTTCTATTGGTTTTACCTTAAAATTGGTTTCATTGAAATTTAACTTAAGATACCGTAAAATGTATTCTCAGAAACAACTTGAACTTTTACGCCACAGCTGCTATCTCCAAAGAGAAGATTTTACAGAAAGATGATGGTAAAAACAAATTACACGAGTATGCTTTATAAACAACTGCTATAGAAAACCGACCAGATTTTTTACCCCATAAAAAAGATATAACCACTAAACATGCACATGTCTAATATTTGCTGAGGCAGCAAGCTTGCGTCATTATGTCCCCGAAGACCTATCCCTTCCATTACGCACGCATCAAAACTAAATCTTGCTATGATCCGTTACGTCCACACAGGAACAGTGTGATCATGCAAGTTGCTTTGACACACACACAAACCACCAGACGGGACAAATTTGTTCGGGAGTCCCCCCTTGATAGAAAAAAAGAGTCAGGGAGAGAGAAGAAAACGTTGAGCCCACTTGCTAGGGCTATTAATTCTGCATCCAAACATCTCTTTATCCAGCGGATCATCCTTTTCATCCTATTATGTCGGTAGCGTCGGGCATAAATGTGTTTTTTGTTGCTGGCATTGTTTTCCATTCTTATGTTAATCGCGGTATCATGGAAAGAGCCGGGGATACTTAACTTTCTTGCCAAGCTGGATAGCGCGGTTGCCAAGATTTTAGTCGTAATCGCTCGAAATGGCGCCTATTTTTACTGCAAAAATTTCGATCAAAAAAATTCATTTATTTTAACTTTTTAACTCAAATTGAATTCTCTTACATGTAAAATAATATTTTTAATTTTTTTTAAATAGTTTTTTAAGATTTTTTTTTTTTTTTTTTTTTTTTTTTTTTTTTTGACTGCTCTTTGTCTTCCTATAAAAGACTGAGTTTTTAATCTGAAGGAAAAAAAATCAAAAATACGCTAAAATTTTTCAAGCTAAAAACTCATTTCTAAAAAAGTCTACGCTCAGCGCTCATAAAAGGAAAGGAAATTTTCAGATATTTCTAAATTATGACAAAACTTGTCATTTATCACTTTTTACTTTAAATTCAGTTCAAACATTAATAGTTTTATCAATTTTTTAATCGATTGTTTGTGCTTCGCAATGTTTTACAAAACATAATTTTGAAATTCCTTGTGCTGAAATAAGACTGGATTGCACGATCGGCATTCAAAAAGGGGGGAAATGTAACATGCATGCCTTGTAACGCCGTGACTGACTTCTGTGTCAGTGGAGAATTTTCAACAAACAAATACGGGTTTTTGGGAGAACTTAGATGCGATAGGAGAAACATTTTGTCCTGGGAAGATAAGCAGCAGTGTGCGGCACATTTTTCTTTTCTTATATTTAGTTTTATCTTGTTTATTTATTTATTTGTTTTTTAATACTTTTATTTATTTATTTATTTATTTATTGCATTTTTATCATGTATTTTACTTGAGCTTTATTGCGCAAGCATGCGTATTTGCTTTACGCTTAAAATAAAGCATGAAAAGAATGTAAATTCCAAAACTTTACTATAGTTTGTGGGAAATCAAAAACGCGATTTTTCGAATATTTTAAAAACTCATCTTCGTATAAATTGCGGTTTACTTGACCATGGCAGAATTGTATTTTTACCATTAAATATAAAAACATCGACACCCACTTCATAAACACCATCAACCACTTACTTTTTATATACATATCCTGTATTTTTATATTTCTCTTTTTTTCCATTGTATTTTCTCTCACATTTCTGATCTTCCGTTATAAGATTTGCACAGATTAAAAATGTTCCTCACATCCCTGAACATTTTATTTTGCGCATTTCTGTCTCAAGTTCATTAAAGTACGGTCAAGCTCGCTTGTAAGAATATCGGTTAAAAGATTATCCTGCTTAATGTTATACATTTTCAATGTTCCAAACCGTTGATTTCTATTGTTTTAATCATGTATAATGGAATATCCCGCTTATTAGAATATTTTATCGTGCAAAATTGGCTATTCCATTAAGCGGGTTCGACTGTAGTTGTATTTTACATTAAAGCAGGTGATTCAAATTAGTCATAAAAAGGTTTTTTATTAAAGTTTTATGGATCCTATTTCTTTTCTTTTTATTGATTTGCTTGAATATTTATTTATTTATTGTGAAACAACTGGAAGAAATTTACTTCACTATAAAATATTTACCTCAATAGCATTCTTACTAATTTGGGAATCACTTAGTGCGCCAGATACTCTGCAATGTTCAATAAAACCCTAATTCATTACCGAGATGAATCAAAGCACTATTTCTAAAATTATTGTGAATTATTTTAACTGAATATTGCAATCGTGTATTTTAACTATTTGTACAAAAATTTATAGAGATTTCATAGAGTTGATATCTTTTTAATCGAGTAACTTTGGCTCACTAATCTAGTTTTTACGTTTTTTGACCCACAAGCAAGTTTGAAAACAATAAACTCATGTAAAAAGTTAATCATTGTACAGTTTAGCCGCTTTTAAAACAGAAAATGTTCGGGCAAAAAAGTTTTTCCCTGTATTTTTTCAAATCGTATAATTAACGAAGAATTTCATAGACTAAGACCTTTCACCGTTTTCTTGTTTCTTCGGAAACACATTTATTATAAAGGAATGCTTTATTGTCTTATTTTGCTCCAAATATTGTATTATTTCAAAATCAGGATGCTTTATTGGAAAATAGGGTCGTGGTAAAATGTTTAATTCCTGAAAAATAAAAAGGTTTCTCGTGAAAAGAAACATTTTTTTTCCATCATCTAACGGATAATATTTTTTACAAAGCTCTTAGTGTAGTTTTAATTGTGACAAATAAAAGATAAACGAATAAAAATAGCAAGGCTGCCTATTCCCTCTCCCAAGACCAATGGTGCATCCCCTCCTAAATGTTACAGAGCTCCCCATCAGGAACGAGATTCACTAAAAAGCAAACTAAGACCCCGTTAAAATACTTCTCCCTCTTAAAAGGTTCAACTGCGCAGCCTGAGTCATGCGCTTCTCCTTCATGGTTGCCCTTGAAAACAGTATTCAGTTTAGTGACATTTATTATTAATAAATGAATAAATAACTTCTTGCAACTAAGTCGCAGTAGGGAAACAACGTTGAAACTGCACGAATAAGCGACTGGGTTTCAGACACGTGTTTCAGGCTTTCTTTTTAGTTTAGAAAAGTGCGAGCTTTTGGATGTAGAGGCATTCAACAAAAGCTACAATGGGATTACTATCGTCTTGCTTTGAATTTAGAAATTAGCTTTTATTGGATAACTTTGCAACCAAAAGTCGCACATTTCTGCACCGAAAAAGGGGGTCCTTAAAACAATGAAACACGTGTCTGGAACCAGTTGCTTATTTGTGCAGTTTCAACGTTATTTTTCTACTGTTACGTCGTACTATTATTTTATTCTTTTTTCAATCCTCGAGTTTATTCTTTTAAGTTCATTTTTGAAACTTATTCTTATACTCATTAAGCATAGTTTTCTTTTTAAATCCTGTCAAGAATTCATTTACAAGTTTTCGTGTGTCAGTAACATCCACCAATATAATCTCAAACGAATACCAGCGTCGATAATTTAAAAAAAGGATGACTTTACAAAGATGTCAACCCAAAACTAAATCTCAGGTATCTGGTAGCCAACGAAACGCGAACCAAATCCTTTCTTCCTCGTTCGAAAGACACCTTTCTCACCCTCGGAGTTCAATGTCAATTGAATATCTGACGCTGTGTACCTCTCAGAATTCATTCTCTTTGCAGGGCCTTAAATCCACACCGTAAGACCCTGTACTTTATCAAGGATTCCAAACCAAGAGGGAGGTTAAAGCTTCTATAGATCTTCAAAGCTTTAATCCTACTCCCGAGATTTGCTTTCATCATTGCAGATTTACTTTTCTGTAGCGAGCCGAAGGTGCTATGGTTCTTACTTTAGGATTTTTTTTTTCTTTATAGGTTCAGTGTTTCTTCCTCGGCTGTTTTCTCGTTGATAGAGAAGAAACTGGGGATCCCAGAAAAGATTACGGTCCACAATTCAATGCAAACAAACCATTTTTTCGATTTGAACGCTTCCATCCCCTTAAGGACAGCCTGCTGTTTGTTTTCTTGCAATGGGACTGGCGAGGAGATAGCGCGAGCGCGTAAGATGGAACTTTTTCTCTTTGTTGTAAGAAAGGGAGTAAATATGTGGATTGTTTTATCGGATGAAGATGGGTGTCTCGCGAGATTTCATTCTGTGAAAATCACTTTTTTTTATATTTGTTTTTAGAGCTGTCCGCGCATATGCGATTAGATAGGTCTTGTAATGAAGTTAAAAATCCAGAATGGAGAAGCAGAACTTCTTTTTCGAGCACTGTTATTTTGTTCTCTTGGTTTTTAAAATTTGATTGCATGCAAATGACTGTGCAGCAAACTCAGAATCAAGCGAAAAATCTTGAGTATTTTAGAAGAGATTGTAATTGAACTATTGTTTTAAGTAGGACTGTACCACAGTTTTACGATTTAGCAAAAAGTCTAAGATCAAGGAATTCAACTTTTACTTAAATTACCTGTAAAGCATTTTTGTTATCTTAGCTTTAAAAAATAGTTGCATGTAATTTATTTCATAGTAGCAAGAAAGTGATAGATGCGGAATATTTGAGGGAAACACGTTTAAATTAGAGTACCATTCAAGATTCAAGCATTTTCTTCTCTTAGTTCATAAAACGAAATTGTACTGGAATTTTTTGTTAAATATTAATTTGAATTTTCTAAACACACTCTAGTTTAATATTATTTCAAATTTTATAAGCATACATTTGCTGAGTACTAACTAAACTTTCACAATAATACACTAGTTCAGTGTTATTGAAATATTATAAACCATACACTAGTTCAATATAATTTTGAATTTTATAAACATACACTAGTTCAGTATTACTTTCAAATGTATAAACATTGCTCGAATAAAAAATGCTTTCTATTTTTTAAAAGCCCTAGTTCAATACTGTTTTGAATTTAATAACAGACATTAGTTCATTATTAATTTGAATTTTACGAAGTACACTTGTTCGTTATTATTTTGAATTTTGCTAAATACACTAGCTCGTTATTATTTTGAATTTTACTAAATACACAACTTATTGTTGTTTTCAATTTTACTTAATGCCCTTGCTCAATATTATTTTGCGTTATGTAAACATACCCTAATTCAATATTATTTTGAGTTTTATAAACATACTCAATCTCAATTTTATTTTGTACACCTCCCTGATAGTATCAGGTATTTTATTTTCATTTAGGATTTGAAATGATTATCAAATCAGCATTATATTTACACCTTTACATCATGTAGCTTAACGTGGCTTATATCTTTCAACGTTCCGCCATTTTTTTTAAGCCGTAAAATATCAGGAGAGCAGGCAACCGCTTCTTATGCCTTAAAATTCTCCACTAACTTTGTCTAACACGTATCGCCATAACTTTTAACGCCCGAGTCTTCTTATTGCGGTTTTTGAAGGCGCCAGTCCTCTGCGCGGGGGATTAAGAAGGAGCAGGGGCGCCCCGGGGTGCAGGGGCGTCGATGATGAAGTTGATTCGGCCGCTTCAGGTGAAATAATCGTCATCTAAATGCATCACGTAACCGGGCACTGAGGACCATAAAAACCGAAATTCTCTTCGCATTGGGCCATAAACTTTGGCGCGGTTGGGGGGTTGCCACGGAACACATGGTTGCTGAGGATTTCGTGCGGTGGCAGTTTCGGTAGTCCGGGATTAATCGCCAACTGTGACGTCACGCTCTTATTTTTTACATATATATACAGTGAAACTTGTGTAAGTTGACCACTTGCGGTGTACTATTTTAGTGGTCAACTTAAACCGGTGATCAACTTACAAAGGTTGATTTATATAAGAAGAGCTAATTCCATGCCTTAAAAAAGCGGTCAACTTAGACAGGTGGTCAACTTACAAGGGTGGTCAACTTCACAGATTTTACTGTATTCTTAAGATTCAGATGCAGTATGTGTTGCTGAGTTCGAGAAAAATCAGCTGTTGACGTAAAAACGATCGTTTTTTTTTAATCAAAGTATTTTAATCATACCCTCAGTCGATTTTTAAATAATCAGTCTACTTTTCACTAGAAGGAAAAAAAAAGCAAAAGGGAGAACTTTATGTATCATGTAAATTTCACCAAAAATTAAAAAAAAAAAGTTTTGAAAAATTGATCCCAAAAGAAAAAACTACGGAAAGAAAATGCAGGGTTCTGAGATGGGGAAATGTGTATCTGTCGGTCTGCCAGTCTGCTTGTCTGTCTGTCCCCTACCCTCTCGAATAACGTTTGAGAGAATAGTATAGTTTGAACAAACTTTTTTTACTCGAAAGATGTCAGCCAAGACTTCGTTCCCAAATTTCATTTTTTAATTTGAAAAATTTTGAACAGTTTAAAAAAAAATGAAAAAAAAAAAAAAATTGCTCGGAGAGATCGAACTGAAATAAATTCTAACAGAGATATTACTTCGGAAAATTTTTACCATAATTTCAAACAGTTCAAGAAAATTGAACTAGATTTCATTAAGGCATATATGGAACCTGAATACAAAGGTGGATCTGCATCAAAGAAACTTGATTTTGGAGAGCTTTTAAGTTAGAATATTTTTATAAAAGAATTTTTATTATTTTGTTAGATCGAAAGGTTTTTTTTTTTTTTTTTTTTTTTTTTTTTTTTTTTTTAACAGCTCAAATTTTTAATCATTTCGGCTATATGAGTAATTCAAACTTTGTTATCGAAAAAACCAATAAGGTTTATAGTTAATGTGCAAAAAAATAAAACGCAGAGATTTTGAACATATTTTAAGATTTTTATTTCCAACGACAGAAGGAAAAAAATAAACAAAAAACGAAACGCTGTTTCCAATTGATTAACTGATTTCAGGTAGACAAACATTATAATTTTTGAAAAAAAAAAAAAAAAAAAACGATTTGAGACTTTGAGAAATTTAGAGAGCACAATATTCTTCTTTCTCAATTCCGCATTTTTAAAAACTGATTAATCATTCAGAAAACTGTACGAAATTTAATGAGCTCAAATAAACTGCTTATAATTGAAATTAATTTTTACTTACTTTATTTATTTTTTTTTTTTCATAACCGTGCTTTCAAAGTTTTTACTGACGCCAACAGCTCTATCAAAAAAAGTATAACTCTATACATTTTAAACTTTGCAAAAATAATAAGTGAATAATATTACTGTCATCGCCTGTTCATGTCGTACTGTGTGATAATAAACCTCTAAAATATAATGTACACGCAGTTTGTGGCTTTGAAATAATAATAAATTAAAGTTAGGGGCAAAAATCCCGGGTTATTTTTCGGGAGATATTTTCCCAACATTTACCAATAAAGCATGTTTTCATTCGATTATTTCAAAATTGGAGATTCATTAAATTTAGATTTAAAATCAATTAGTAGAATGTCTTCCCAAAACTTAGAGTTATACCACATTCGTTGTCGGGGTGAAACTTGTAAATGAAAATTTTTTCCCAGACAGAAAATGAAGCACCAAAGTTTGTATGTAAAAAATGCTTCATTAAACCGATGGACGAAATTTATTTTATACTTTTTCATTGTTCAATATTTCTTTTAATAACTATTTATAAAAATATTGCTTTGAGTTCATTTGGCTAAACAACTAAGTATGTGTTGCTCATATTTTCTTAGAGGCTGTCCACAAATGATATCACGCGTTGCGGGGGGAGGGAGGTTCGAGAAATTGTGACAGTTTGTGGCAATGAGGGGGAGGGAGTAACAAGAACTTTGACATCACTCTTCGTTTATAAGAACATGTTTGTGAAAAAAAAGCGTTACACGTGACAAAGAGGGGGAGGGAAGAGGGTGAAGTGTGACACTTTGTGACAAAAGAGGGAGGGGGTTAAAAATGTTGAAAAAAGTCTGACATCGTTTATAAACAACTCCTTAAAACTTTCTTCAAGTATTTGATTTCAAAATGATACTTTTGAAACATTTAGACGAGATGGACAAATGTCGAAGTAGTAAAAAGATGGCATCATGATGTCACAATTTCATTCAAGACATCGTGCTTTTATTTTTTACTATCCGAAGCTCAATCCATATAGCATCCTTTTCTCTATCTTGGTAAATTTTAATTAATCTACCTCTTCTTTTACTCCCCCTTAAATTTACTTCTCTTTCTTTTGTTAAACATTTTCGTATCTTAACTTCACCCGCTAAACTCGCCCGACATTGCGACATCTGATTTCTCTTTCTTCCGGTCTCTATGAGAAAAAAAAAAAAAAAAAAAACTTCAAAATTTGGCTCACATCGAAAATACCATCTCCAAATTATATGATACAAAACCAATAGATTTTCATCGATATATTTCATTATCGAAATTTAATCACTAAATGCCAAAAAGTTGTTGATAACGAAGGTTAGTACATACGGCATTGGTTAGAAACAGAACCATGTTAGAAATTTAGGGTGTGAAAAAAATGACATTAATTTGCAGTCCGGCTAATAATTGAATTGTACTTATCTTCTTGATGTATTGTTCATCTTCGAATTTGAGAATGGGTTCAGTCGGGACCGCCGCGAATCTTAGAGAGAAGGGGAAAAAAACTTGTGGGCCTGGGCCAAACCGGTTAAACGCCATCTTAGCTAACGCTAAGCGATGGGGGATCTCTTTCGTCAAGTATAGCCACATGTGGATTTCTTGTGTTCTTTAATCTGCATATCGGCCAAATTTTCCAAAAACTATCACATTCAACTTGATTTTTTAATGCCGTAAGCGTTCATTGCGCTTTGTATTTTTTAATATTTTAATATGGATTAAGTTTTTTACCCGACTACACGTGCGCGACGCAAAGGAGGGTAATGTGTTTATAAGTATATGTAAGTATGTTTGTTCCTATGGGGCGTTGTACAGGCCAAACGCCTTTGCCAATTTTGGTAATTCTTACGTCAATCGATTTGATTTAATCTTGGGAGTGTCACTAAACACATAGCAGTAACCAAAATTCACCATATCAACAACCGTTACAATTTTGTCTGTTCGAGATCGTGTCGCGCGCTACCTGCGTGCAATGAAAATTAACTAAAAAGTGAAAAATAAAAAGTTATTGAATAAAAACAAAAAAAAAAAAAAAAAAAAACTGACTAACCAAACAAAAAAAATAAATAAATAAAAATAAAAATAAAAAATAAAAACAAAAATGTAAGCCCAGTAGTTTAGAATGTTATTAAGTTCTACTGAATAACTATACCATTGAAATAGTTTTATAATGCTACACAGATAAGACAAATCATAAATTCAAGAGCAGAGTAGAAGGATCAATTGTCGGGGCCCATTCCTTTCTGAATCAAGGAACCCCGTAATAACATCTTAAATTACTTGGCTTACATTTTTCTTTTTAGTTTTTTTTTTTTTTGGTTCTTACGCAGCCGGGTTTTTTGTTTTTATTTACCTTTTCTTTCCTTCTCTTGCCTTAGTTTAAAAAAAATTTTTACTTTAAGACAAAATGATTAGAGCATGATTAATTGATTTAAATTCAAAGTAAATGGATTGAATTCTTTTAAATGTTTTATATGTTCCTAGACCCTCCTCTTTTATTGTTAACGTATGAGGATACGCTAATTTACTTATTTTATGCTTTAATGAAATTGTAAATGATGTATTCTTATTTAGGAACTAACTTGGTTAATCTTGCAGCGTTTGTATCAGAATACGTTTTCATATGAAGTAAATGAAAAAAATGTATGAATGAAATTTATCTTTGCAAAATTATTATTTTCAAAATTGCGAGCAACTCACTTTCGTTCAAAGTATCTGTCAGTATATTACACTTTATAATATCAACTTTAATATTGCTTTATTTATTAAAGATCGATGTTGATTTTTATACGCCACCAAAGAAAAGGAAAATAATGTGCCCTTTTACATTTATATTCCTGGATATGCCGTATATAAATTAAAAATCACTTGCAGTGTCACTCTTGCGTTAAATTTTTAGCTTCAAACAAACCAGTTTTGTTTGTGGAAGAAGAAACAACAAAAAACTATATGCTTGACATTAACAGGGGGTGATTAACCTATCCCAATCCAGAAATTGAGAAAGCTTTTGTAATTTTTCATGAAGTGTTTCAGTTTATTTTGAGAGACCAAGAAGAATTATTGTTTTTGCCAAATGTGAAAGGTGTTTTAAAAAGTGTGGTTAAACAAAAGCTTCTAGAATTTGACAAAATGAATGAAGAATGTGAAAGCTTTAATCGTCCTATGATGGAATTTGTTTTAAAATGAGTTTCTGCCTTTTTCAATATACACACACACAGATGAACAATCATCCAAATGTAAGCGGTGGAACGAAACGTAAGTGCACGATTGTAAAGTCTAGTGCTGTAGAATAATATTTTTTGATGTTAAGTTATCAAGTAAGGAAAAAAAAGCTAGTTAAATTAATGAGCGATGAAAAATCATTTATACGCCTAATAAAGTCTCATCGAAGTTTGTTCAGTTCAGTTCATCTTCAGTGACGCCAAGTTCAGTTAATAGAAACAATAGCTCAGTATCATTTTACGCTTTGTAACTAATTAGAAAATTTTAAAAAATTACTCATACTTAATAATTAATTGTAACATGAACGTAATTACTTAACTATAATAAGAGTAATAGTAATAATTATATGTAGATTTTCAAATTTACTTTTTTGTTACCGAGTTTTATGGGTTTTTTTTAGTTGTCATAGATATTGTTTAACGACAAGTAAACTGTATGCTAATGAGTGAAGTGCTTTCTTGATTTTAAAATTAGTAAAGAAATAGGTTTAGAGCAAGTTCAGTTGTATCTCTAGGATTTCGACATCATCCACCACCATGACAGGAATTTACTTTTAGGTTTAATTGTATTTAATCAGCCACACACTCCCAATCAGTTACATTACTCTAGTCGCATTTAACAATTTCTCGAACACCAGCATTCATTCCCTTTTATACACGGATACCGCCCAGAATAGCAGTCTCTCATTAAAAGAAAACCAGCACAGATTTCCTGAGCATACACAAAAACTGCTTTTTCCGCCCATTGACAGCGTTCCAGGCATCTCTCTCTCTCTGCAACGAGAAAGAGAGAGAGAGGCAGGCTAGGGGCGAACCGAATTGCCAGGGCGGTCGATAGCATAGCAATTGCGGCCGCCCTATCCTGTCCAAATCCCACTTTAAGCCCCTGAGCCATTACGGGAAAACGGAGGGCTCTCCCGGCCTCGAATGCCAATCAAGGAAAATGCGCGTGCGTGAGGGCCATCGCGTGTAAAGTTGCTCGTAATGCGGGACCCGGAATCGCTCTTTCGCGCATAAATGAACGTTATTTAAGGACCGTGGTTTTCTAGTAGTTTTAGAGGAAATTTTCCGGCTCCTTTTTTTTTTATCTTTTAATTTTCTTCTTCCTCTTTTTTTTTTCCTTCTTCTGAGAGGGTGGAATGTTTTTCTCCTTATTCTCCCGCATCGACAATTCTGGGTTTCTTTATTTATTTGTTCGCAGACGATAACGTGAAGAGGGCTATTTCGTTGCAGAATTTTAAATGACACGGGCGCTGCTCAAGGATAAATCATGGTACTCAGTTATTAATATCCGAGCATTGGCGTCGAAAATGTCAGACAATTACGCACGCAATTTGTGGCTAATTTGTGTAATTTTTTTAAAGTTACTTGACTTTTAAAGCAGTCAAAGATTGCCTTTTGTTTCCGATTGATTAGAACGGATGTAAACCTTCCTTTTCATTATCTGTTATTGCAGGATTGTTACGGTCAATTAGTATTACAGTAAAATTAAAAAGTTTCTGGCAATGGTTTCTTGGTCCCACCCCCCCTCCCATTTCCTTCTATTAATTCACAATCTCATACTACCTGAGATCGGATTTTTTTGAAATTTTACATACGACCTCCAACTCGATGACAGGACAATATTTTACAGTCAAATTAATTAATTAAATATTAATAATTTGTTTACTCTAAATTTTATCAATATTTTTGCATGAATCGGCTAATATGAAGAAGAAAAAATGCTCTCAAAAACTAGGATTAAAAAACAATAGAAGCCCTTTGTTTTTCTGCACCAGATACAATTCGTTCCAATGATCTTATAAAATAAACGTTAAGGTAATTAAAATGTGAATTATAATTATAGTAAATTACCGCCCTAAGCCGGGGCTAAGGCAGAAATACTTGAATACACTGCCAGTTCAGTTATTCCATTCGAGGACTGCAGTTTCGTGCTTTTTAGCACTTTTCAGCCCGGAATGGGAACTACCTGTGCTGGAGGCGAAACACCTCTTAAGGGAGCCAAGAGAGTCAAACAAACTGGAAGCTAATGTAGAATTCGCACACCAGATGAGTGACCGCAGCAATGGTGTGGTTCAACTCAAGGATTGATGGCAAAGAATGGTTGATGGCAATACCATGCGATTCATTTTTGGCCACGGTTATTGTTGAACAATGCTTTTATAAAAATGTTATCTCCAATTTTTATGCTGAATTTCGTAATCTGTGTGGCTCTGGAGAGGACATGGACCGCGCCCACCTACTGCAATGTACCGCGCTTCGCAAGACCTCCCTCGCTAAGAGCTATTGGGAGGCTAGAAACAATATGGATTAATGAACTTTCTTGCAATATTTTTCGTTCTCTGTTCCTCTTTTCTTTTTTGTGTCATGTTTTTATCATATTGTAACTGTTCACAATCTGCCAGTGGAAATAAAAAAAAAAAAATTATGCTGAATTCTCCTTAGAAGCAAAAGCATGAGCTAAAATTCTGTCGATCATGTTTTTAATCCAAGTGGTTGTGGAAACAAATGATCGTTGCGCAACTAATGCGGAATTATACAATCTGAGTGACGGAATTTTGGCTAGTTCTACTATCGCTTTGAGTCCAGTTTTACTTTAAAAAAAAAAAAAAAAACTAGACTTCTAGAGTAGCCTAGGACTGCTTTGTTCCCTGTTAATTGAAATGGATACAAGAGTCACTTTTCATTTTCTATCATAGCAGCTTTTTTTTTTTTAACTTTTAATTTATATTACGCTAAAACAAAAAGCTGCTCTGATTTTCTTGATTTCTAATGCTGAATTTATCCCAGAAGCTACAGTACAGACAAAAAAATCTGTTGCTCAAGTTTTGAGCCCAAGAATTATTGGAACAAATGATAGTTTACAGCTAATGTACAACTATACAACCTGAGTAATGGAATTTTTGCTGATTCGGCTACAGTTCTATATCCAGGTTCATAATTTTCATTTTATTTGCATTAACTCTGGTTCCAGCTTCTTCCTTCCTATTAATCTAATTTACTTTACTTTTTGGATTCGAAAATCAGCATATAAGGATAAATAATAAGATCATAATAACATTTTGATTTTTGATTTTGAAAATCAGAGTATCATTGTGATATTTTTAATCTGAGAAAATGTTTATTTCTTACCTTTTGCTATTTTGATTTTAATATGAAAAAGTTGTTCGAACATTTATATGGTGATCTTCATTCCTATCCTCTTATTTTGATTTACCAATTCCATTTGGGTTGGAAATCCTTCATTAGGCTCTTGATTTGCCCTTTTATTGAGTAACTTCTTATACTCCACTATTAGAAGTCGAAAAGTTTTATCACTATCGATGTTTTTTCCTATCCATTTGCTTTGATCATTTTTATTTTAACATTTGTAATCTGAATCTTTTCATCATTATTTTCTTTACTTTGCACCATGCATCATTTTACTTTGTGATGCCTCTTATTGTGATGCATCAAGATCGAAACCATTTTTTACGATCTTCTTCATTTTTGACTCTGTTATTTTAATCCTTTTAATTCTAATACTTTGATTTGAATCCTTCCTTTATGATCATCTTTATCTCCTCCCTTCTTATTTCGATTTATTTTAATCAATTGTTTTGGAATTGGAACCCTTTTATCATGATCATCAGTTTTGATCCTTTAATTTTGATTATTTTTGTCCTTTGACCAGATCCTTAATGCCATTTTATATCTTGACTTTTTTAAATACATTTAATTCAGTTTTTAGAATTAAAAATCGCTTACTATAGTGTTTGCTATTTCTCTTTGTTTTACTTTCACCCTTCTGGTTCCAATTTTAAATTTAAACTCTGCTATTGTGGTTAGTGATGCATAATCGAGATCTCTGGAATTGAGTACTTCTTGTAATCGAGTGACTGACAATCTAGGTTTTCGAAACCGAGAACTCAAGCGATTGATATTAAAGAACTTTTGAAATCGAGAACTCGAGCGATTGCAATAGAGATCTTTCAAAAGCAAGAAATAAAGCGATTGACAATCGAGATCTCAAGCGATTGACTTCACAATTATTTTGAATCGAGATCTCGTGACGTAATAATCGAGAGCTCGAGCTGTGATAATTGAGATCTCGTGATGTGACAATTGGGAACTCGATATGTAATAATCGAGAACTCAAGATACGATAATCGAGAACTTGAGCTGTGATAATCTAGGACTAGAGATACGATAATCGAGAACTTGAGCTGTGATAATCGAGATCTCTAGACCTGATAATCGAGTTCTCGAATGATGTTGAATGATCGAATGATTCGATTATGAGAACTCGTTTATGCCCATCACTAATTGTGATTTTCTGTATTTCTCTTCTTTCATTTGGATCAATTTTAATTGCAGTTTTAGAATTCACGGCATTTTACTACAGTCTTTGTTATTTCTCTTAAGAGACATCAGTTATAGTTTCCTTCTGATTCGTGTCTCTGAGACTAAACTTAAATCGTACTTACAGTGCCCGCTTATGAGCAACCTTCTCAGAAAATCATATTTAAACGCCACCCTTCGGAAGAACTTACTGATTGAACTTCTAAGTAGTTTTCAGCGAAGATACGGAGGTGCGAAGAGAAACCTCATTCGGCAGCTGTAGGAGCAGCTTCAAAATACGTAATGTATCAATCAGTTACTAAAGGATGACGAACGGTGGAAAGAGGATGGCGACAGCCTAAGTGACAGACGATAGCACGCTCTGACACTTACACGTTCCACCCTGATACTGGGTCCCGAGTCTTCTGGAAAACATCAGATTGCTCCTGGTGGCCTCCCTCTCTGAAGCGTGGGTTGTTGTTTTTATCTGCTGTTTTCCGAGAAGATCGTAAAACTAAATAGTTGCAAGTCTTTCTTTATATTCTTTAGATGTAAGGGAATAGATTCTGATCTAAGGACAGTGGTTCTGATCTATTGAACTGTAGTGTGCTGCTGATTATAAGTACACTACACCAAGAGAATACGCGGAGTCAGTTATATATATATATATATATATATATATATATATATATATATATATATATATATATATATATATATATATATATATATATATATATATATATATATATATATATATATTTAACTCCTTCTACAAGCGTTTTTCACGCATTGAAAATCGAATTCACGTCTCTGCAGTTTAGTCGACCATATTTCCGCTCTACGTCTTTTAAATAAAAAAAAATAGTCAGATAGAAAAATGGAGAATGGAATCAATAGAAATTTATAACACATTGCATTTGAATGTTTTTTTTTATTTTAATTCAAAATGTTAAATGCTCTTAATGTTAAAATCAAAATAGTACACATCTCTTCTTTCCCTGCCATGTTTCATTTCATCGTTGAAAAGTCCTTTTTTCTGTGGTATCACATTTATTTTGGTCTTTACATTTTTTCTAATTTCTCTCCTCCAAAATAAATTTTACTTCTTTAAGAAATGTCAAGGATCATTTTAACGCATTGAAGAAAAAACTTAGCAATATATCTGCACAACACACACACACAAGCACGCGCGCACATCTGGATGAACTGCAGCAGCTTAGGTTATGCGTCTTTGATTCTTTTATAGCTGCAAAAACCTTTTGCAGATTTACAATATCAAGTTTCATCATTGCTGTATATTTAATATTTTAACCTTTTGAATAAATATTCCTTCCTTATTCTGCTTTAAGAGAGTGATATTAAAATATTTTTTTCAATTTGTGGCATTAATAATCCGTGTAATACGAATGAAAATCAGGTTGTCAAGGCGCGCAATCTTGAGCGAAGTGCAATTACTGCATCTTCAGAAAAGAAGAGCACCACAGTAAAAAAGGACGTGTTATTGGTGTGGGCTGAGTTAGATCACTTTCGCAAAACTACTATGAAAGTAATCCAACTCAACTCAGTGCCAATTACCCTTGCCTATTACCCTGAGAAGAAGTAATCAATGTCAAGGTTATGGCCCTCTTTCTGAGAGCCACACCATACCCAGTATGTGTACTGCACAGGGTTAATTTCATATGATAAGAGATGGAACAATGAGTCCCTGTCAAAATGCCTCAAATGATTTTAGAAAGACTACACTGGCAATCCAAAAGTTTCTTCTTCTTCTTCTTTTTTTTTTTTTTTCAAAGTGCAAAAGATTGGTTGCTGAAACGTAAATATTTGTTTTCTAGTGCCATCGTTGTAGTATCTCGTAACAGAAAGCCATGCCGTATTAGGAAGACTATTTCCGATTTTTGGGGGTCAAAACTAATGTTCATTCACAACGAAATGACACTTTGCTCCGCCTTCTCGAACGCAGTGTTCAGTTTAGCACAGGGGTGATCCGTGAACACTATCTCGTGCTTGTGAAGGAGACAATCTTAACTTTGGTGCTCATTTGAATTTCCGGAAAAGCTTCGTGCTCTCTACGTCACTTGCTTCGCTTGTCTGCTCATACTTTAGTTATTCTTTTAACTGCATAATTGCTGTAACTGATAAAATTGCTGCTTTTAACTGCAAAACTTCTTTTTGCATTTCTTCCAAAAACAGCGAAATACAATCGGCAGATATCACTTGACGAAGGCAGAGTCAACTGCTTTCTCTTGATAAATGGACAATGCTTACTCAGTATTATCTTTTATTTATTTATTTATTTATTTATTTTGATCAAGTTAGAAATTTGATGCAAAAACAATAGGTGCCTCATATTAATAGCATTTACCCATGAACTTGGTTCCAAGTTTTTTTTTCTAAAATTTATTTTACTTTGTATACGTTCTGCTGTGTTAGAGAAAATTTTTTTATCAGAAGCGTAGCCAATCATATTTCAAACAAGAAATTTACTTTCTGCAAAAACTTGTAGACAGAACGATATTTGAGGAGAATATGGAGATATATGAGAATAATATCATTTTCCAGGACCATAAGAATTTTCAAACCTTTAGCATCTCTGTCTAGCGTGCGTTTTTTTAATTCTTAACTAGAAGAAATATAACTACCCATCATTAAAAGAACTTCTTTCAAAAATTTTATTTGTAGAAACAGTCCACTACACATGTACTTCAGTATTTCATCCCACAGGACATTATCCCAGTTTTTTTTTTTTCGAACCGAACATTTGAAAAATTTGAAAATCCGAATTATCTTGGTCCCAATTAGTTCTGATGTTTGACGTTCAACTGCACTTAATAAATATACACTATTCATGCATTTCAATATTTTAATCCACAGGACATTTTTCCAGCTTTTGATTTTTGATCCGATTAATTGAAAATCCGAACAATTTGAAAATTCAGTCTACCTATGGTCCCAATTACTTCTGATTTTTAACGTTCATCTGTACTGAATAAATATACACTATTCATATACTCCAATATTTTCTTTCACAGGATATTTTCCAAGCTTTTCCTTTTTGATCCGAATATTTAAAAATCCGATCAATTGAAAATCCGAACAATTTTAAATTCTCAACTACCTATGGTCCCAAATAGTTCTGATTTTTGTCGTTCAACTGCACTGAAAAAATATACAGTATTCATGTATTCGGTATTTTCTCCCACAAGACATGCACCCAGCTCTTGATTTTTGATCCGAACAAATAAAAATCCGAACTGTTTGAAAATTCAAACTACCTATGGTTACCCATTAGTTCTGATTTTTAACGTTCAACTGCACTGAATAAATATACATAATTCAGGTCCTTTAGTGTCTTCTTCAACATGACATTTGCCCAACTTTTGATTTTTACCAAACATAAGCAATAATGAGTCACTTTTTATTCCTATTTCCCACGAGCCTACATGAATCCATTTGAATCGACACCATCGTCCGCGTCCGATAAAATCCTTCAAACATTCGCAGAAAAACAAAAGACGTTTTCCGCAATCTTCTCGAAAAACGAAAAGAAGAAGCCACGTATCGTTTTGTTTATTAGAACAAAAAAAAAAAAAAAAAATCTCTCCCATGTCTGGCATTCCGAGGGTTGACACAACCCTCCCTGTTTCCACAGTAACTCAATCGTAAGGGTGGGGTATACAAATTTTTATCGAGTTCTGTCCGTGTGGTCAATCACAAGCTGAGAGTTTCGCTTTGTATTTATACAGCTGTCTTGCTTTAAGCAAAGCAGGCATATCGCTACTGCGTGACTCTATCTTTTTAGGAGGGATATTGGGTAAAGCCTCTGTGATGATTGGGAAGATTTGGCACGCCTTTTTTTTTTTTTTTTCTTCTTCTTCTTTCTCTTTCTTCTTCGCTTCAGTTTAACCTTCCACGCCGAGTTTTTATTTATATTCGCGGTGAGAATTACATAAGTGGTAAAAGGCGTTAATGTGTTTGTGGAAACATCAATTTTAGAAATTACGCTTTGTTTCAAGAGTAGATTTTTTTTTCGATGAAAAGAAAATGATTTAAAATGCGCTTAAATAGGATTTCAATGGCACAATTTTGTTTCATTATTTTAGTTATTTATTTATTTATTTATTTATTTTGTTTGACTTCGTATTTAGATTTTAACATGAACTTCAAGAGTGATCAAAAAGAGAAAAAATATATTATTTATTGGAAATGAGGTTAATCGGAAAACTTTAAATTCTATTATAGGTGTGTTTAGAACATTAAAAACGAAGTTGAATAAATATTTATTGTCGAATATTAGAGGAATCTTAAAATATTTAGTTACCAAATTCTAATGAATTGGAAGATTTAGAGAAATAGGTGAAAGAAGTACAGCAATTATTAATCGATAAAACTAGGAATCTAAAAGCATAAAATTGCATGATAACAACATCTTGGTATAAAATGTTAGAAATTAAAATGAACAAAAGGATTCTTTTTTAATTGCTGAAGGCAATGCATTCTAAAAAATAATAATAATTTGTTTAATTTATTGATAAAGCTAACTTTATAATTACATACTTTTTTTCATTGATTTTTACAACAATTAAAACGCAGAAGAATTTGAAAAAAAAAAAAAAAAAACTAAAGCATATTAAAAGAGACATTTAATCAAGGACAAATATTCAAGTGTCACTAAAAGAACTAGAAAATATTTTTAAAGCATTAAAATGTTACTTCAGTAACTCGAAAAGCAATTGTAAATAATTATTGCCATTAGTTCAGAAAATGTTTAAATGTAACTTCAGTAACTAAATAGTCAACTAAAAATAATTATAATTGAAAATTATTAATGAAATACCGATAGAGAGAAATATTAGCATGTAATTGGAGGACTGAAGTAGTAGCTGCAAGTAAATATATTAATTTAGTTCAGAAAAGAATTGTCTTGGAAATATTGCAATGTGATTTAATCAACTGATGAATTGTTCAAAATAAAGGTACTTCACTTAATTCAGAAAAGTATTGCAAAGGAAAGAGAAATATCCGTTCTAAAATTTAAGAGGTAACCATAAAGGATTGTTTAATATAGTCGACAAAAATATTTATAAGAAAAATTAAAATTTAACTTCAAGAACATATAAAAAAACATTAGTCATCATATTTTTTGTGATTGGAAAACATAAATATGTTTCAGGGAAGTATTAAATTGTAGTTTCACGAAAAGCAGAGATAACAATAAATTATTTTATTTCAAATATGAACTAAAGAACTCAGCAGAAAAATCCTCATAATGTAAGTGCGCCAAATAATATCACCCTAAGGTTCATGGCCTAGTATCTCACTCATGTATGGTTCAGTCCAGAATTTACACCATCACCAGATGACTCATTAAAGGTAGGAAAAAGAACTCTAAGTAAACATTTAAGTTTCAATTATGTTTTTCGGCACTTTTAACAAAGAAAGGCGAATTGGCCTGGCTCCCTAATAAGACTAACTCTGGGCAAGGATTACCTCAAGCAGAGTTGAAGCCAAAAAGTATTATCAAATTTTAAGGAATTAAAAAGTTCTTAAATATCAATATAAAAACGTATTAAACGACATCTGATAAACTAAAAAACATTGTCAGAAGTTCCGTGTTTACTTCAAAGGAAAAGAGAGAATTCAATCATCACATTTGACGTACAGATTATTCATTATTTTTCGGTTATTTGGTCACTCCTGTGCGCCGTGCGAATTCTTAAGGGCAGTTAATGGTAAATGTTGTTTATTAATCATAGAATATCTTTCAGAAAAAAAATCATTAGCTAGTTTTTCACTCATTCAACTCTTACGAAGTTCATATTGTGATAAAATAAAGAGGCAAAAATAATTTTGTAAATTTGAGTAGTGTTCTATAAAGCTTGAGTATCAATTATTTTTTCAGTTCAAAGCTGAAGAAGTTCCTTTAAGAAACCGGTAAGCTCAAAGGGTTACTTAAAGGACAAAAGTTTAAATCCCGTCTTTTTGCACTGTTTATTAAAAGAAAATCAATTCGCGAAAAGGGACAAAAACATTTCTTTGAATTTTAATAACATTGCTTAATCTCCTTTCTAAAATTTGATATAGGTCTAACAAACTTTATTATTTGTTTAAGCGTAGTTTTTTTCCTATTTTTCTCTTAATTAAGCACTTTATAATTAAGCAAAAAAAAATGACGAATAATTGACATTAATGACAAATCCCGTCAGGGGACGAAAATTCTCCCTCTTCGCCATTTTTGTTTCTCCTTGTTTTTTCGAAAAAAGAAAAAACATTTAATTAGCGATGATTTTTAAATATTTCATTTGTGGTGTTCAGAAAAAAAAATGCTTTCTCTTCAAAATGTCCCACACATGTCTTGCTTGGTTATTATACCTTTTCTTCCTCAACGGGGAAAGAACGAGAAAGAGAGAGAGAGTGACAGCATCAGGAGTATAAAGAACATTCTCAAGAGTGACGAACAGCGCGGGAGCGGGGGAGGGGGTGGGGGTTAGTATCGAAATCTATGATATCGAGGAAGAACTTTTGTAAATGACATGTCTGTGTGCGTCCAATGTGACATCGCGGGGTTTGGCTTATGGATAGCTGCACAGGCCAGCGTCCCATCAGCCCCTGCGCCCTCCCCCCATCCGTCTGAATCATCCACGTCACATTACCCGTAAGCCCCCCTGGATTGGAGCCCATCTGAGCCCCCTTTTGGACGAGCCAGCCATCTTGGAATGCCAACCGAGGTTTGTATGGTGGAATGATTTAGCGCTCTGAATTTGGCGACGGTACCTACTCCAGCGATATATTTCGGTAGTGTTGAGACATAAACCTTCATCAGGACAAGACACGTAAATTTTAAGTCGACTTTTCTTTTTTTTTTTATAATTCAACTGACAGAAGGAACTGTTAAAAGTTTGAGTAAAAAGTAGGGCTTGCAGTGTTTACTATTTAAGGCAAATAACTTTTTCTTTAAACATGAAGGCGTTTAGCAATTTCAACTGTAAAAAAAAATAATTTTTCACAAAAGCTAAATTATATTAAACTCTTATTAAAATAACTAGATTCAAATTTTCCTACGTACTTTACACTTCACAGTGAACTAAACTAGTACAAAACATGCGTTTCGATCATCGGCACACATAAAAAGAATATAAAAAAATGAGAGAACATTTAATTACTCCGATTAATTTAAATAAAGCTAACGAAGTTACAAATAACAAAAAATGCCATGATGGTAAAATAGATAACTTACTTTAGCAGTTATATGGTCATAAGTAGTGGTGTGGATAGAAATTTTGGGGTTCGTAACAAATGACTTTTACGGGTCCCCTCCATAGTATTTACACCTAAATCCTTACATATATTTCAACTCTTATTTTAAAAATTTTCGGACTTCCTTCAGACTCGGGCCCGGGCCAACAGGTGTCTCCCTACCCCCCTCCGTGCAATCCTCTAATCATAAAAAAAATAAAAAAGCTTTAATGAAAATTCCAGCTCTTCAACAAAAGATACCATGAAAGTGCTATGAATGTATATGCTTTTCAATATGTATTAGTCAAAGCATCATGGACCAGTAGCGCCTAACCTACTACCTGCGGGCCATATGGGGCCCGCGGAGGTTGCCCATGTGCCTTGTTGTTGTGTTCAACGTTATAAATCGAAAACTGTGTTCCAGAATTTTTCAAAACAACCGATCATCATCTGGTATTGAACATGATTGTAGCAAATTTGAACCCATATAGCCGAAAATTTATTTCTAAAAAACAAATGGAAACTTTTCATCATTAAAATATGTATATAGTAATGATAATAGCAATCCTTGGTTCGTAATCCTCTTTCCTTTTCCGAGCTTTTCTACTCTTATCTAGAAATCATTCCAATGTATTTTGTATTTTATATGCGTTTTGGTCAGCAAGCTTTTATCTTAATATCGGCAGTGAGAAGCAAAGGGATGTAAGTGGACTTTTAAAAGTTTCAAGTAAAACGTGTTTAAAAATCAGATAATTGGTAGGCTTTCATTGAAAGTTTTTTCTTAAACCATGCTGTATAGCAGCACCCACCAGAGTTACTAGTACCATTTCTTGTCCTAAAACAAAGGAGAGGTTTTTCTACCATTTGTAGATTATCCCCAAATTTTTAATTTTTATAATTACACTCCTTTGCTTTTGCTTCTTCATATGAGGTGCAGCACTCGGGTTATAAAAAAAAAAAGCTTAGAAAACAGTGCCACAAAAAGTATTTTTGAAAATGGTAGCAAGTTTTAAGTTTTATGAATGAATAGTTGCTTGTTGGTATAAATAAAAAAACTAGTGTTTTCCAGAGTATAAGGTGAGAATCTAAGGACATGATTACAGTCCTTTTAAATTTATTTGCAGTAATATGAGAACGATATGGTAATGCGCGACAGCAGAAAAAATAAAAATGAAAATTACTCAAAAAGCGATAATAATTTAAAATGTTATTGGAAGGATCTCCAAAATGGGCCTACATCGATATTAAGTAGAGCTTATTATTAAGTAGAAGATATCCTTTCCGATCATTTGAAGCTTCGAGAAAAGTAAAATGTACCTCGTTCTTCTGAAAGTAACTGGAAATGAAAGACCTGCACCATACTTTTTTTTTCAGGCGACCGGTTTTGAAAGTGAATAATCTCTAATGTTCAACTGTGGATTCCATTTTTATTAAAATTTTTACCATAAATCCCTTACTACTTTTGACCCCACCAACTGATCTTTTAAGTAATTTGCTATTTTCCGAACCAGTAATTGCAATATTATAAATATGCATTGATGTTGGTTGTCGTCCTTAGCAAATATATTGAATTTTAAGTACGACTGAAAAGTGTTTTTTACTTACTGTGTATGGTACGTTAATTTATTTTAAGGGTTTGTCTCCAGTTTCGCCGACATTTAAAATCCTCCCCCCCCCACCCTTAAATCTATAAAAAGATGTATAATTGAAACTGTGTGTGTGTGTGAAAAACAGAGGGGAAGGAAATTTCGTGTCTTCGAAACTGGAAGGACACCATTTTAAGCAAATTTTTCTCAATTTACTTTAAATAACTAGAAATATGTGATGTTAGATAAATCAACTTTCAAGCTTATACTATGAAAATCTAGTTTTGACCATTTCTGTGACTTCATAACCACATATGAAATTTTTTAAAATTATTTTTCATGCATAGCGTATGAAAATTTAATAATTAAGTAACCCTGAAGTTTCATTAATTTTAATGTGTATTAAAGAGTATTTACATAAAAACCAGCTTTTTCACAAATCAATTTCCTTTTTCAATTTCCTGGCCCTAGAGATTTTAAAATGGTAGTCATCCCCGCAATTATTTTTTTTTTTACGTAATCATTACCTGTACTCATTTTCTTTCCTTCTTTTTTTTTTTTTTTTAATGAGTCGTATCTGAACTCAACTTTTGAAAGATATAGTTGTATTTACCATCATCTAAAATCCTTTTTTTTTCAACGTAGTCCTACCGAGAATAAACATTTTAAAAGGCAATCATGGCTATTCAATGTGTTTGTTTCAATGTAATGACGACTGTAATAAGCTGTTTTTACAATTTTTTACTTACGTATTTATTTCATGATTTATTTATTTTATTCATTTATTTAATTTATTATTTATTTTATTTATTTATTTTTGTTGCGATTTAAGCCTTGAAATTATTTTACTGTTTTATTTTGTATTTATAATCTTTTTTCTTATTATTTACAGCTGGCACGATTACGCAATTACTACATTCGTCCCAAATGCAAATGGAATACAAACATATCCTTTGCTTCAACATAATGGCAACTGTAATCAGCTATTTTTACTTTATTATTTTTAACCTTTTTATTTCATTATTTATTTATTTTATTTATTTTTGGTGCGATGAGAGCCTTGATAATATTTTTTCTGTTTTACTCAGTACGCGTAATCCATTTTCATATTCACGCCGTCATGATTACTCTCAACAGTTCAATCGACCTGATCGACTCGGTGTAGTGCGGAATAAGGCACGTACACATTAGGTAACAGAAGATATAGGTTAAAAACACAAAATTCGCTGCCGGTTTTTAAATGATTTAGATGTAAGACTGGTATCATTTGCCAATTTGTCTAATCCTCTTCAGTCGTATATTACGTAGCTATAAATTACACGCTTCTGTCAGTTCTGAAGTATTTATGTTGTCTTTTTATATTTCTTCAAAACTCGTCTAAGGAAATGGGAGCTTCGATATTTTAAATAGCGTAAATGTCTATCTTGTTTATGTCGATCTGTGTTTTCTCTTGGTTAAGAAATGTGTTAGACTTATTTACACTGGAAAGTTTTGCATATCTAGTGATTTTGTTTTATTTATTCGCGTCTGTGTTACTTAACGCCATTTTAGCCTGTTGCTTAGTTTTTTGTTCTGTTTTATTTAATGCATTTTTTTCCCATCGCAGTTATAACTTAGGTTACTTTTATTACTAGTGTAAAATTCACCTTTAAAAAAACACGTAGTATGAATGGTTTATAGAAGCATGGACGTAATGAAAGGGGGGCTGGGGTCATTCCAAATATATATATATATATATATATATATATATATATATATATATATATATATATATATATATATATTTGTAAGGCATACTTCTAATATTTGTATGTTTCTACATATTCCTGTAAGAATTATGAAGATCATCTTCTTCAGAAGTAAATTCAGCCGTGTTAAAACCAATCTCCTCCCCCCCCCCTTTCCACAGGAGAAAATTATAAATTATTTCTGAACTAGTGAGTATAACAATGATAAACTTTTGGTATTTTATTTTTCGGTAAAAATAATAAATAAATAAATAAATAACCCTTGCAATGTAAACATCTCGACCCAAAAGCTTTATCTTTAATCTAGATGGATAACACAGGTGTGGTTTTGTTCCCTCATTCATTTTATTCCGTTGTCTTTCAGCTATTTTCTTTCTACTAGAGTGGATTTATTTATTTATCTATTTATTTAATAAAAAATATTCCACATCACAAAAAATCCATTTGCAGTGACAAGACTACATATAACACGAAAATAGAAACATAAATTACGGTAGCAGTTTGAACAAATTAAACACAGAAAGTAAAAACAGCTATCATTAAAATCAACAAAAAATATGTTAAAATATCGAAGTCAGTAATATACTTGTCTTAAATGTTGTAAAATTTACATAAATAAATTTTTTAAGGTATTTGAAGTCAGTAATAGCGTTTTTGATTATTCCCAAGTACCTTATTTGGCACAACAAGTTGGATACGATTGACTACTTCGAAAAAAGAAATAATTAATTAAAAGAAAATTTAAACAAAAGAAAACCCAAAGTTCACGATTTCAAAAAAAAAAAAAAAAGTTGTAGAAACTGCTTGTAAGGAAGGCTGACCAGTGAATAAGTGCTTAAACACAAATAAATTTTAAAAAATTCACATCGTTGAAAAATGTAGAGTTAAATTTTACGACATTTAAGACAAGTATATTACTGACTTCGATATTTTAACATATTTTTTGACAATAACAATTCATTATTTGTTGATAATTGAGAAAGCTTTTTCGGTTCTACTTCAATTTGTCTCGGGGTGAGAGAGGAGGACGTTAAAATGAAGATAAATGCAGCATCTTATTAAATGAACAAACCTAACCAGTGAAAAAAAGAAAACACTTATTTTCATTTCTACTTTTGAATTTTATACTAAGAAGTTACAGCCAATTCATCTAGGAAAGATTTTTGAAACTTTATTATTATTATTGTTATTTTATTTATTTATTTATTTTATTTATTTATCTATTTATTTTTTGAAAAGTGATTCATTTACTGGGGTATTCAATCTACTCAATATAATGGAGAAAATATTAACAGTTCGTAATTATAAATTCTGTTAAGTAATGAGTAATTTTGGACTGAATCTGTTCAAGGACTTTTACGTTACTATTATAATAAGAATCCGAAATATACGCCATTATTTTAGACTAGATAGCACAAGGAAGCTTTATAAGGTTTTATATACCTAAGCACTCAAGAAGTCTCTGGTTTTACATCCAAGCTAGCCCAGTACTCTATATTTCTTAGAAACAGTATTGTCATAATGTCGTGTAAAATCTAACTTAGCAGAAAGAAGCAACAACAAGATTAGTAACATAATTATGACGGGATGCATTGTGTAATATTTTGCAGTTTCTCTCCCCCTCTCCCTCTCGGCATACAGAGTGAGCCTGTGTCTAACTATAGTACTCGGAGATAAGCAATAACTCTCGTTTAGACGAATAAACAATTACATTCCCTTTTTAATAGTGAAATTGTGGATCAAAGTTAATCTTAATGACTCTAATTTTAAAATAATATTTTTAACCTTGTAATTTAGTTTATAGTAATGTAAATCTAAAACTCATCTCCAACTACTCATACGTAAGGATCAGGGACTGATTTTGATTTGAAAATCCGTTGCAAAGTTTGCTAGTGCTAAAAATAATGGTAGCAATAGCAGAATCCATAACTGCTATTTTTAAAGCAGAGTAACTACATTTGGCGTTGCAGAAAACAATAATAAAGTCATTAATGTACTATTTAACAAAATGTAACATAAATGGTTATTCAATTATTTATAATAAATGTTTAATCTTGTTCTAAAATTAATTTATCACTGTGCTTCATATTATTTTCATGCTATAATATTTTTAAATCTTTTCATTAAATGCAAATGATATTCTATAAAGTAAGCACCTTTAATGAATGATTTAAAATTTTTCGTTTCTGGAAATTTTACTGTTCATAAAAAACTTAAACTTACAGCTGCCAATAAAGCAAATCTAATACGAATTGCTTTCATACCGTTATTACAACTGTATTTTAATTTAAAGAGGTTTTTTTTAAGCTGCCATTCTTGAAAAAAAAAAGAGAGAGAGAAAGAGAAAATATTTCCCTTTAAAGTTCTAAACACCAATAATAATAATGACAACCATGACTCTTAAGAAAGACTGAGAGAACATGAGATAATACTAGCAGCTGTTGCTGCAAATTTTTTCTATACCTAGCCCTTCATCTTTTTAAATAGCAAATTGCTACTTGCTAGTCGTCGAAATCGTGTTCTGTTTGGGACATTAGTCTCTAGCAACGCGCCAAAGATCTTTTCCGCCAAATGTTCAGACTTCCCTCCTGATGCAGCAACCCTGTCCGAGAGAGATCTGTCTCGGATTTGACGTTGTCATGGCAACGCATTTCAAAGCTTCCCGTTGGTCGGTTTCTGGCAATGATTTGTTGCCCGTTACCATTGACTATGCGCTTAACAGTGGACAAAACGGAATAATATTCCACTGATACAACCACCTATTTAAAAGTCGACAATTGAGTGCACATCATTTCCACTTAACAATGTTTCTCCTCCTTTTAATCGCTTTAATAAAACGAAAAACTTAGAAGAAGCCGGGGGAATAGACAGATAGTAGGAAAGGATGCTAAATATCTTCCGGATTTCGGGAGGATCGAGATCTTTCAAGAAAGATCTAGGTAAAGACTCGCGTTGCGAGAATGTTTACTGTAAAAAATGGCCATTTTATGCACCGCGCCCTTGCAGAAAACGTTTTTCGAGAATGATGAATTGTTGACGACTTCTACAATTTTCTCTCCCCGCGTTTTAAATTCTCACCATTGTGATGAATGTTGCCAAAATAGATGAGAAATGATGTGCTTATGAAAGTTTTATTCAATTCAGTGAGTGAATTTTTATTCGGATTTAAAATTCGTCGCGTGCTTTAAATATAGACAAATGATTATATTTTGGATTTTAATTTTATCGAAAACATTATAGGGGAGTAATGCTGGTAAAAAATGAGATTTTTTTTAAGAAAAAGAAAGCATTAGAAATTTTAAAACTATGAAACACCAATTAGAAAACAGAAAAGAATAGGTAACTCGTTCATCAATCGAAGCCACGTTTTGGTTTTATTTAGACGCATTTACAGATCACATCAGAAAAAAGATGCAAGTCACCATGGAATCATGTGCAATTCAAGCATGACTCATATGTTCATGATTGCTGATTCTTAATATGTCATATGTTATTATTTTCATTCGCATGTCATTCATATAATACTCATATTCTCGTTCACAATCGACTTATAAAATCTGAAATAGAATCTTAAATCTTATAAACTTAATAAATCTTGATTCTGCATTTAAGTTTCATATTACAGAATGTAGAAATTTCTTTAAATGTTAATTTTACATAAATGGCAATGCTCTTAAAGATTTCCTGAAGGGCTAATGTCCGTGCGAAGTAACCTGAAAATTAACTTAGAAAGTTTTAACTTAATTAGATTTCAGAAAAGGAAAAATGATATTTTAAAAGACTTTGCTAAGTGATTGTTGTTTCTTAAAAACGTGCGATGTAATTCTGAGAATTAAGTGTTTGTTCTGTTGTAATCGGTATGTCTAACTACTTAAATGTAACTACTTTCTGAAGCTAACGATTGAGATGCAAGAAATAAAAAATTTGTGTTGAAAATGAATTGATAAAAACGAGTATCATGATTACCAGAAACTCGTTTTTCAATGCAGAAGACAAGAGCTTATGGAAGAAAGAACTGTTAAAAAACGACTTCAGTCGAATTTTTAGTTTGTTCTCTTTTTCAATGTTCTTTTATTTATAACTCTCGCTGCACTGGAGAAGGGATTCCTTACAAATCCAAAAATAATGTATGCAACAATTTGCAATCTTTGACCTTAATAACGTTGTTTTTATCAAATTATATGTATTCACTAAAGAGTTAATCTACAATTCACACATGCTATTTATTTTCATAAATTAATTTAGATTCAAAGTAGTTAACTCGATTAATTAATTTTAAGCTCATGAAAAACTTATAATCTACGCCATTTATAATGACCATAATGTGAACTTGTATTATTAAAAATCCCCCCCTCCCCCGTTGTGTGAATTCCTGAGCATCAAAAAACCTCTGTGCCAAATTTGGCAACGATCGGACGTAGACTGTGCATCTGTATTAAGAACATGTGCAGTGCACATACACATCCATCCATATATACGTATGTATGTATGTATGTATGATTCCTGTCTTAATTTTCTTATTTTGCCCAAAACATAATGTAATTTCGATCAAAAATGCAAAGTTCAATCCAGTTTGAAATTTAATACCATCTAAAAACTACATCCATAAAATATCGTTTTGCAATTTTGTTCTTATTCGTACTATACATTTGTCACCAGAAGGTCTTTGTACGATTTTACAATTTAGCCAGAAAAGGCATTAAACTTTTGTTGACATTAGCTGCATATGTCATTAATGTATACGTGCAGTTTTATTAAAATACAATTTTGTACATCTTATACTATAAATCGGAGGCACTAGTCCTGTGATCTGAATCGACTTAATTACGATCAAAATTTTTTAACGATTACCGACGTTTTATTGCATGGAATCTTTGTAGAAACGTTTAATTTTAGTGTGCTAAATAGCCTGAAGTAACTAGCAAAATTGTATAGTATATTTTTTCTAAACTGTTTCACTTTATGAAAATATGACGAACGTACTAAAAGTTATTTCCAATATCATTAACTAATTATTTCTGTACTTTCATAGCAAGATTTCATTTAATAGGCGGAACAAAATTGTGAAATTGAAATTTAGAGTTGGTAACATGAAACTAAAATCAGAAGAATAATGATCGTGACGAAAATGCTAAAGTTCATTCCGAAGTATTCCAGTTGAAACTGAAAAATTATGAGAGTCTAATAAGTATATTTTAACAAAACAGTAATTAAGCAGTTGATTTCTTTATCTGGAATGGAATAAACAAAGGAACTCAGCTCAAAAAAAAAAAAAAAAGACTTCAAAGCTCACGAAGTAAAACCCTCCTGACGGGCACCCCTCTTATGCGGACAATTTTTAATTCCCCATTTCCAATGCAACTAACATCATTAAACCCCTGTCTTTCGGACACCTCTCTATTGCGGACGAAAAAATTTGTCCCGTTAGTGTCCGCATTAGAGGGATTTTACTGTATTTCTGTTTACTTGAAAAAAAAAAAAAGATGTTTCTGTTTGAAATTGAACAAATAAATTTCAAATGTAAACCTTTCTGGGGTAAAAAAAGCTGGAATTCATTACACTTTTGTGATATATGACTGTCTCTAACTTTCAGACAACTCCAGAAAAAGTGCAACATAAACAACTCAGAAAAAATAAGAAACATGCCAATCTTAAAAAACTAAAATTCAGAACATTTGGATTCAAGCTATCAATTTATCGGTACTTATGTATTTTTTCAATGTTTTAAATATGCTTGGTTAAGAATAAAAGTATAAATCTCATCCACACATTTATGTTTAGGATTACACTTTTAAACATATTTATTTTTCCTTATAGGTATATTTTTTTAACAAGCTCAGGTCACTAAGTGCCCTCTTATTTATTTCATAAAAGCAACGTATTCATTATAATTTTTTAACTAAAACTTCGAACGTTAAAATTTCAGCAATAAAATAATTGATATATATTTTTCTGATATTCAAAAAGTCTTCGAGGTGTGATAATTGTCAGTGAAATTCCCAGATAGAGTTACTTATCACTCAAAATTTACTTTCATAACTCCAGCTAACCTCATTCAACAATTGCCATTTGAAAATCCTCTCGACGAAACCACATTTGAAAGTAAAGTTCTCTCACAAATTTTAGCGACCCAAATGTCATTATTTCAAATAAAGAATCACCTCCCGCTCCTCGGACAACTCCACAAAACGTTCCAAGAAAACAAACTCAGCAAAAAGCAACAGAGTGTCCTTCCGTAATTAAAACTTCGAACGTTTTAATTTCAGCAGTCAAATTATAGGTACATATTCCTCTAACGTTTGACATCTCTTTAAGCTGAACGAATTACGGCAGAAGCTCTTAGAATGAGTTACACCCCATCCAACAATAAAAATTCACGGCCTTGCCATAATCACGCGACAGCATCGGGAGTGCTTTCCGCAAAAGCGGCCGAAAGTCCTTCGGCAGCAGGTTAGTAATCACAGTCTATACCCCCTTCCCGATACCTTTTAACTTTGCCCCCCCCTCCTTCTTCTATCCGTCTTCCCATCGGGGTCCGACTTAATTATAGAAAATCCAAGCAAAAGGCTTCTGCTAACTAATTAAGGGATCAAGACTTTCGGGAGGGCAGTGCTCTGATACCCCTTAAAACCTCCGGAGACTCTGCAAGAGAGAAAACGGGATATTTTCTGGAGGATTTAAGGCAACCCTCCAAAACGTTGTTCATCATTAGGAAGAGGAGAGGGTCTCTCCCTCTCTTCCTCTCCCTCTCCCACACGTTCCTCTCTTTCTATTCTTTTTCGACTTCTCCATCCAATCCGTCTATCAAAGAGGAGGAAGGTTAGGGCGGGGTGGGGCGTGGCATTTGTAAAAGTAACGTAGATTTGGGCCTCTGAGACTCGACCGTATATCATCGCTGCTATCGCCGCTGTAGCTTTGTTTTGTTGTTTTTGTCTTCTATTTATAGATTTATTTATTTTTTTTTGGGATGTTGTTGGTTTTGGTACTAGCCACCAGGTAGTAAAGGTTGAAGAGATGAAAATGTCTTCAAAAAGCGCATTCAGAGCAAAGTGGAACAGTTTGTTTGATGCACGAAGGAAGTAATAAATATATTTTGCCTAACCTTTTTGAACAAACTAAAATGGTATTAATAAGTAATTTAAAAACAGCAATGAAACGAGTATATAACACAGCTTTTATTTACTTACTGCATATCAAAATATCTTTCATGACATGCATTCATTCATTTAAACTTTTTTAAAACAAAAGTTAAAAATTAAACTTAAGCCATCCAGTTATCACATCAGATATAATTTTCCTTTTATTGGTATCTTACAAGAATATTTTATTTTATTTTTAATTTGAAATTAATGATTTAATCTCACGTTAACTAACTTCTTATTTCAGCTAAGAATCAAATTATTCAAACAGGAGCTGAGTTTTTAGTTTACGTAAAGATTATTAACACCTCTTTACATGCTAGGTTTGATCTATGCAACAAGTTTAAAAACTAAAGGATCTTTTTAAGAATATTGGGACACAGGGCCGTATTTATTTTCGTGGAGTCCGTCGCTGACCCTATAAGCGAAGTCCAACGAAAGCCTTCATAAGGACTGTTTCCAAAATTAAACATTCAGAAATGAAGACATTCTACATTCTATTTATTTGCAGTTATTTATGGGGATGAAATTTTTGGCTAGGGCATAATAATAAGTGATTGACCTAGGGCTGTTTTAAAATATACAGAGTGTCTTTTAATTAACCTACAACTTTAAAGTAAAATAACTGAAGGATCGTTGCAGATACCACTGTAAAACTTCTTTTATTGAAATGAACATCGAAAAGGAAATTAAATCCGAGTGTTTTCAAAATGAGAACATTCAGAAGCGATACAGTAGGGTAGTCTCGTCACGAAGTCATTGGTAACTCTTTCAAGTGCTTCTCTTTTAACACTTACAATTGATTCAATTAAGGACTTTGTGTGACCCCAAAGATAGAAGTCGCACGGATTCATATCTGGTAAATGCAATGCACCTAGATGGTTGTTCGGGTACTGGTAAGCAATAACCCAGGTTCCAAACACAGTTAATGGTGTCATACACTCTATAAGGCAAAACAAAATGAATTATTAACAATGAATAGACTGTATTCGGTTGAATATCGCAGTTAGGGAGAAATTTTCGTTTTGGCGTGAGACCAACGTGAAACGATTTCCTTTTTTACCTTTCGCCACTGAATTAATTAGCAGCGCTATGTAGTGAGTCTCTGAGAAGTTATTTCATTTTAAAGTTGTAGATTAATTAAAAGACAACCTGTGTATCTTACTTTTAAGATGCGGGAGAAAACGGAAAGAAAAAAATTTCAACATAACGCCTGCCATAGAAATTCAATCTCTTTTGTCTAAAGAGGCTAAATATAAAAAATTGAACCATTTTTCCACTGTAAGATAAACAATGGAAGTTCTGAACATATTGCAGCCTGTTTTTACTTGTAGAAATCTTTTTATAAAATTTGTGCTTACTTTTTTTTTTACTTTTTAATAAATTTAATCTAAAATTTTACATTGCTGGCATATTTGTGGTACATCTTTTGCAATTCACTTTTGCATTTTTTTCTGCATTTGTACACTTACATATAAAACATTAAGCTTGAATATTATTAATTTTCTTCTTAATAACCCTTGATAACTGAAATTAAAATTAAATTATTTAAAACTTATCTTCTAACCTCCTGAGGGTATGAATTTGATGTAGCTTATACAGTAAGTGTTATATTTCATTTTTTGTAAAAAAAAAATATGTATCGTTTTAAAATGATCATTCGAGCCAATGAAACCACTGTTATTTGAAATAATTTGAAGCAAAAGCCTGATAACTAAAAAATGATGCAAAACGGTTTTTGGTTTACGGAAAATCAGGCTCGTTCAGTTATGAACTTCCTGCTAGCCTATTGAAACCGGAAATTGAAAAAAAAAATCGAGCTGATGTGTGCCTCACACGACTTCCTTTTACTTTTTACTCCACTTTAATGTCATTTCCCATTCCTGATAATTTTAATGTAATTCAATAGTTTGCTCTCTAAATATCACCAACAATGGCCAAATTGAAACCAGATTTTAAAAAAAAAATCGCCAAATTTGTCACCAAGTTGGCGGCAAAACTTGCCGACCAAAAGAATGGCCATATATCGCCAAGTGTCCGCCAAATTGTAACACCACTTGAGTTTACATCGAAATTAACAAAGATTTCCGCACAAAAAGGGGCAAAAGACCCCCTTAAAAACACCCGAATGCAAACAAAACGGGAGGTGCACTACTAGCCCCACTATGGGTCTACGTACCAAGTTTCAACTTTCTAGGACATACCGTTCTTGAGTTATGCGACATACATACGCACATACGTACATACAGACGTCACGAGAAAACTCGTTGTAACTTACTCGGGAATCGACAAAATGGATATTTCGCGTGTCTATACGTTCTTAGGCACTTATCCACGTGTGGTCGAGTCGAAAAAAAAAACTCAACATTCAGTCAGGGATGAGCAAAATGGAAATTGATTTCGATTTTTGAGTGAAATTTTTTTTCGCGAATACAGTACTTCCTTTTTTGTAAAAGGAAGTAAAAAGTCCTAATACGTTTTCTATTCGATGAGTCCTCTTGGAATTCAGAAACAGAAGGACCCGTATGCTATCGATCTAGGTATACGGTAAAGTTGACTCGTTTATTTTGAAATGAGCTTATTGTTCATTCATTGAAAAGGAAAAGTTAAAGAAATTTCTGCAGAAGGGCGATTCTCGGAAAAACGTCCCGTGCGCAACGCTAAGTTCTTTTATTTTATTCAAGTAACTATTAATTAAATATGGAATTAAATATGCTTTGATTATATATTATAAAGCATGCATTATTCCCAACAGCATTATTTTTTGAAGGCTTTGGTTAGCTGGAAAAAATAAAAAACTTACACACGGGACATTTTTTCGAGAATCGTCCAAAATCAGTTTTTCTGTGGGTTATCATGTCCGTCCTGAAATTCCAAGAAGGAACGACTCCAGTGCAGCAACTCCTCGAGTATAAAGACAAGGTTTTTTATCCGTCTGCTGCATTTCTGCCATTAATCAACGAGCAATCTAATGAAGTATAACTATAAAGAAAAGTAGGTTCATGTGTTTTCGAATTTTAAGGAGATAGGCCCCTCGTTTTCCTGTTTCCCCCGTATGCGGTAAAGAAGGCTCATTGAATTCTGGAAGAACTTCTTGCTGATTTATTAAAGTAGAAAATTCAAGAAAATACTTTAAAAGTATTTCTTTGTGTAATTTTGTTCCTACAGAAATTCTGAGAAAGGAAGAACTCTTATGCTTCCTCTTGCCCCAGTAGAAGTTATTGACTGAAACCATTGTTATTTGCAAAAGTTTCGGACACATCTAGTCCTAGATGTATTGTCGCAAAGAGAAAAGGCTGATACTTTTTTTTCCTTGGATTGTATACTTTAAACAGCCGTAGCTTATTTCTGTTTTCTTACCTTTCTATTTATTTCTGAGTTTCCTGTTACGCGATGGATAGTACTTTGATGAATGGGCTGACAGATTAAGGTGGCATTTCGGTTTTGCCTGGCCGTTGGTCAGCCGCGATTGAAAGTTTACTCACGAAAAAAATGAAATGGAATACGATGATACACGGAAGTCAGAAAAGCCAACAAAATAACTGCGTGCTTGAAATATTTTTCACTACCTCTGAAGATTTTTCTTTCGTTTTCCTTTGTACTTTGTGTCAAAAAAAAAAAAAAAAAAAATGAATCGTGTGGGAAGCTAGAACTTTTTCTTCTTTATTTCTTCTTTAATCAAATTAAAATTAAAGACTACCTCGAATTCCATGAATTATATACCGAAATTTCTAGCTGTAGACTTTTAAATAGAATAGAGTTTAAAATTAAGAGCATTTATTTAATACTTCAAGTAAATATCATTAAAATATTACATAGGTTACGAAATGAACTGAATTGAAGTCGTGGACAGGTGAAATAAAAACTGAAAAATGTTGAGCAATGTAAATTTAAGCTGCACAAAAAAAAAAAAAAAAAAAAAAAAAAAAAAAAAAAAAAACGATAAAAGTAAATCAATTTAGAAACGAATTAAAAAACTGCAAAATTTCTTTGTCATAATCATATTAGTATTAAAAGTAATATTATTGCTATTATTATTTTTTCATTATTATTACTAATTACTATTTTTATTGTTATTACTATAATTACTATTTCCATAACAGTTATTTTTTACTACAGTAAGCTCCCGATTATCGGCGGTCGGATTATCCGCGGGTCTTTTCACATTTTTTTTTCTTAACTTATGATTGTGTTATTGTTTGCTTTTAGATTTTATATATTTTTTATACTCAATGTTAGAACATGAAAATGTAGCAATGTTTCTAGTTATGATTTAAATTTTTGTGTGAGTGTTATTAATATTTTTTAACTATTGTATACACAAAATACAGTTTTTTTTTACCTATTGTTTGGATTATCCGCATTTATCGCTTATCCGCTATTACCGTGACACCCTATTCTGCGAATAATCAGGAGATTATTGTATATTCTTTCACCTGTTTAGCTTTTGCGTAAACAAAAAGTGAAAATGAAATTCTAAAGCGTATCTGTAAAATTTTAAATTTCTGTCACAGATATTTCTTTAGGTCATATCGCTGCTATTATTTTGAGTAATTTTAAATTGAATTCTCATAAAAGACTTTTTGATGTTTTTGTACAAAATTTTAAATGATTTTCTACGAATCTCTCCTAAGCGCTTTACTTATGTCACTGTTAAAATGACTGGTAGATGCTGATCAATTTACTTGTTAGTGCTTGAACTCGTGTTATTAATGAAATATTCGAGGATGTGTACCATCAATTAATTAAAAAATCTTTTGCTAATTGACTAATATATGAAATAGAAAAGATAGATAGAATCGATATAACTTTTATATTTTGCGTTTTGTCATCCTGTCTTTGAAAAACTGATTCAGCGTTTTTCGAATTTTTAATGCGAGACTATAGCTTTTAAACAAGCTTTGATTTAGTGACGCAGCCACGGGAGGGACTGAGGGTTAAAACCTCTTCCAGAACTCGAATAACTTAATTTTCTCTTGTAAAAATCAGGGAGAGAAAAACAGTATTTTAACTTTTTCAAGCCGGATAGGTTTCAACAAAATACCTTATTGCTTTTAATAATCGTGAAGCGGTCACAAATTACTTTCCAATTCTTAAACATACAAGCAATATTTCGTGATGAACACCCCGTTCTTTTCCGTTAAAGGTATGTCACTTGACAAGGGGACTGGTTTACTTTCTACCTTGTTGACAAAAGAAAAACTGCTTAATAGCGATGTCTTCAAGTACATAGGAAACCTATAATTTAGAAATATAAGTTGTTGAACGTCGCCAACTAAGGAATTTTTAGTTTCCAATAGCGATGAATAAATTAAAATCGTGAAAAAAAAAATGCGTCTAGTGACGTACCTTAAAGGAAAAAGTACGTATGATTTAAGCTTCATTTGCAGTACTAGGTGTGGTGTTGATATCTAAATAGATGCTTATATAATTATGCATGTTAGACATTAAATTTGGAAGTAGAAATTAATCCACCTACAAAAGCATCTAACAAAAAAAAGTACCATTTTCAACACAATTGAAAAATTGAGAAATTCATCAAGATTGCCTTCACTGTAACTTTGCACCTAAGCAGGCCATTTCAGGGATGTGTCGTTCATGAATAAACTGGTCTGAAAGACCGACTCCTTAAAATGAAAGGTTCCGTATGATCTCTTAAAAATTAACGGCCGCTCTTTTGAACAATGATATTTGTATTATAAACGTTCTTTCGCCTCATTTAATTTCTTAATTAATTAATTAATTAATTAATTTGTAGCTTTTGATAATACTTTCATTTTACACATTCAAAATATTTTTTGCTATATTTTTCCCTTCAAAATGTTTTGTAGGACGGTATTCGGAAATGTTTTATACATTTATTTATTTCTTTTTTAAAGAACAATTTTTCCAAATTTTTAACGTCATGTAAATTTTATTTTTTTTAATTAAAACATAATTAATTATTTAATTTTGTTCTATGCAGAATCGAACCTGAGACCTATGGAATAACATGTCTTACCATTCGATTACCGAAAAATAGCTTACAAAATGAACTATAATTGCTTTATACAATATACATCTGTCCCGAAGAAAACATTTCTTAATTAAATTTTTATAGGTATATTTTACAAGTGTTTGGTAGTTTTAGTGGCTTTTCCTTAAAAGAATGTAACGAAAGTAGTGAAACATTTGTAATGTGTACGTAAGTCTCGTAGAGATATCACGTGCAACTTTTTTAAATGAACGAAGTCGTTCGAATGAACTAGTTCAGTATAATGGTCAAAAACATGAACGATCCTCTCATGAAAATATTAAAAAGAAAGACATTGCCCATCTCTAAGCCATTTACGAACAAAGCGTAAACTTAATAAGCAACTAAAGTAACACAATTTTCTCCAACTTAAATCCCTAGTTAAAAATACGACGCATACACGTTTTAGCAGCATTGGCAAAAACAGAAAATGTTCTATTCCAAGTTAAAGCTTTGTGAATAAGAACTAATTAATTTTCCCTGACTCGTCTAAAACACCTTCTTTCTCCAATTGAATGCAGCGAAATCAAGCTTGTGCTCTGGTGAAATACCATTGCTATTTCGGAATATTTATCTTGGTTGAAAATGCTCCAAAATATATTAAAATAGATACCCAATTTATACCTTTGCGAAGTTTTAATAAAGTGCAAACACATTATTCCTCAGATGTTACAGAAAAATTCTTACTCTTGCAATATATTTTGCTTGGAAGAACTATATGGACATCAGATGTTACATTTATATTCGTATTTTTCTACCAGAAAATATTTCCCCAAAAGCTGCCATAAAAATTAAAATTTAAAAGCTAATGCAGAAAATTAAATTCTCATAAAGCACGAGTACAAATTAGTACTCATAAGTAAACCGAACCGGATTAATTTTTCTACAGCACAATGAATTTAAAACAGAGGTATTATACCGCTTTTTAACATCAAACGAAAATGCTCTTCTCTAAGCTCGCCATTCTAAAAAGAACTTTTAAATTTAGAAACTCATAAGTTTGAGAGCGAAAAATAAAAAAAACTCGGCGAAATTGGCCATGAGATTCGAAGAAAAGACTTGCAGATAGGAAACGTGAAAAATAAAAAAGGTTGAGGAAATTTAAAGGCTGAAAAAGAAGAGAAAGAAGAAAGTTTTCTTGCGGTGGCAGAAAGCGGTTTCGCTTCTTCGCCACCGCATATGCAAATAAGGACTGCTGCGCCACCTGGGTTTCAGGAGCTTCATTCCGAAATTCGTTTATCAGAAACGCGTTAATTTATATTCGAGCGGCGGTTCCTGTGTGTAAGTGTAGGGGTCGGGTACATATTTCTGTTTGTTTCAAATCTGTTTCGAATTCGGAAACACGTAAATCACAATAACTGATCTCAAAGTATAAAATTGTGCATTAGGAAAGAGTGAAGAAAACGAAATTGAGAAATAGGTAGCGCCTATATGTGGGAAAGTTGTCTTTTACCAAGCCTATTCGTCATACAAAATTTCAGTTAAATCAAATAATATCTTTAGCCTCCCATTTGACTTTCAATTTTAAGTACTTAGCTTGATTTTTCACCAAACTGGTGAAAATGGGATGATAAAATAAAATATCTTCCCGTTTGAATTTACGAATGGTTGAAATTAAACCCTAGAGAAATTAATATTTATATAGTGTATAGTTAGTTGAATGATTAAGGTAATTGCGAAATGGCCTTCAAATATGCATTAAGCTCGAACATGCTATGCCAGCTTTGGTTTGTCTTTTCTTTGCTATCAACTGACTTCTTTGTTCCAGTTGGTTGTCTTTTTTTTTTTTTTTTTAAGTATTCTATTTAGTTCGAAATATTTCAAATATTTCGATACATTGAGTTATAATTCTTTTGTAACTAAAGACGCTGTTTTTACGTATAATCAATCCGAAAGGAGAAAAAAAAGACAATTATAAAACAAGATTTTTCTTCACTAAAAAAATGAGGTAAGCGTCAATTTTTATAAATGCGACTGAATTTTAGTCAATTAAAGTCAAATAGTCGTCTGCATTTAAGTTTTGTAGTAATCTTGAATTCTTCAACGTATAGTTATCGAGCTTAGCCATTTTTTACCCTTTAAAGCTTTTGGGGGCCCAGCTCTCTCACGTGTTTTTTATTGTTTAAATACTAGAATGTTTTCTTGACATGACTACGTTATTTTATTACACTGTAAAATTATTCACTTCCAATTCGAAGTAATTATTTAAGTTTATTATAATAGAGTATACTCAAATAACATATCCTGTTGAAACTTTCATTCTCTGATGGGCTTTTTCTTAAAATTTATTCATCAAAAAGTTCTATTTGATGTCGTCAAACTTCTGCACTGACTGTATTCTTGCTTAACCAACTGAATTATTATTATTATTATTATTAATTTTGAAATTTCATTCCACATTTCGTAAACCTACCATTGATCTGTACTAAGTTCATCAGGAGCAACCTTTGTCAAAGATACATCAACTTTTTAAAAGTTTACAACAACCATCTTATTACAGAACTTTAGTTTTTTTTTCCAATTTATGAACAATACTCTGTTGAGATAAATAAATAACTTTGTGCTGAATAGTAAAGTCAGACCAAACAACGTAAGTAGAAGCACAAATTTGTAAATTACAGCAGACTTGGCTTTTATCGGATGTCTTTTCATCCATAAGCTCATTATTTTTGCATTGAAAAAGGCGTTCCCTGTAACGCCGAAACACGTGTCTGCTGTAATTTACAAATTTGTGCTTCTACTTACGTTGTTTGGTCTGACTTTAATACTCTGTTGGCCCAGCAGTTTTTACATCTTACTGTTTCTGTAGATGGCGTAATGGTGATTTATTTGTTGTAATTAAAAAAATGTAGCATTGCAAAGAACGTTCAATAGAAATCTCAATTTTCCTTATAACTCTATTTTTAAAAAGCTGTATTGATCACTGTTTGCACTTAACCTATAGCGCGTTGCTTTATTTTCCTTTTAAAAAGTTAATATGCTTATTTTAGTGTTACGAGAGCTACCCGACATAGGAAAGACAAGGACATCATATATTGATACAGGTTATGAGCGTAAAACAACTTGGTCTTCTGTTGTCTTTCTAGCTTTATTTTTTCAGATTTAAATTTGAATTAAAGTATTGCCTCTTCGACCGTCCAAGTACAGCATATTCTGATGAAGAGTGTTATTCCTCATTTTTCTTTTGAAGTCAATGGGTTGTTTTCTTCTTTCTTTCTTTCTTCTTTTTTTTTTTTTTTTTTGTGTGTGTGTGTGTGATTTTGCTGCGATCGACTACTTCAGACTAATCTTCCTCGGTAATTTGTCCCATATCTTTTAAAGCAGCATTTATAACAATTGACTCCTATCATTCGAACAGGGACGGATTTCAGACTACCATTTTAGGAAGAGGGTATCTTGCTGAACAATGACTCCCACCCTCACTCCACAAACGAACCTACAGTTTTGAATGCGAAACATTTCTGATGCAGCTTGGGTGTCAATAAAAAGCACCAAAGTGGCCAGGAATGATGCACTTAGTAGAGCATAAATGTTACTAATTAATTTCATAAACAATAAAAAGAAGTAATATTTCAAATCTTTACTTTAAAAATTAATGAAATGAATATATTACTGAAATCGTTTACATTTTATTCATAAACTGTTTGAACACAATGTAGAAGGAAAATTGTCGACTCTTTGGGGGGGGGCACAACCCTCATTACTCTCCAGTTGTATCTACCCCCTGATGTCGGAAACATCATCCAAAGCTACATTTGGAAGCTTAATTCTTATTTACGATGCTGAAGAAAAATCTTCACTGATGAGTGTGTGTTTTATTCTTTCTAGTTTATGTGAAGAAACAACATATTCATTTACATTTAAAGTAATAATTAAATAGTTTAAAATAAATCAAAATAAATAGACTAAACTAAGTATTTATATCTCTAGAGTTTAATTTCAACCTTTCGCTGTTTCAAAAGAGAGATAATTATATTTTGTCAGTCCGTTTTCGCCAGTTTGGTGAAAAATCTGGCTAAGTTCTTAAAATTGAAAATCAAATGGGCAGCTAAAGATATTATTTGATTTAACTGAAATTTTGTTTGCTTGGTAAGAAGCAACTTTTCCACATATAGATTTTACATAGTTTTAAATTTCTTTCTTTTTCTTTTTTTTTTCACTCCTCCCCATTGCACATACTGAACAGAAAATCTTTGAGATTTATATTACACCCCTCTTTTACAGTCACTTTTTGCGGTTTTTACAGTTTCGTAGAAAAAGAGATTGTCTCCAGGTTCCGAAGTCTCCCTTGAAACTCATGATGAAAATTAAAGTTAATCAGTTCTGTTTAAAAATGTTTTTGTCTTGTAATCAATTTTATATATGAGGCAGTATGAAGCAAAGGGATGTACGTGACAAAATTAAAAATTTGGAGATATCTAGTACAAATGGTAGGTGGACCTCTTCTCTGTTTTGGGGCAAGAAATAGTATTAGTAGCCCTGGCAGGGACTGCTGTACAGCATGATTTAGAAAAACTTTTCAATGAAAGTCTACCCAGGACCTTACCTTTGAACGCATTTTATTCAAAACTTGAGAATGTCCTCTTACATCCCTTTGCTTCTCACTGCATCATATGTAATATGAACAGAATGTAAAATTAAAATTAAACTCTGACTGCTTTTATTTTCATTTTCAAGTATCAGAGTTGGCCATTTTTAGCCTTTACATCCACCTCCAATTTTTATGAAAGGGCAAAAAAAAAAAAAAAAAAAAAGGATTTTCGGGCAATCAATTGGTTCGAGCAAAATGCTTACACTGTAGCTACTTATATATTTTTGTTCTACTTAATTCAAGTATATGCTATAGGTTAAAAATATTAGATTTGTAAGAAAAAAAAGCAGTATTTGATGGAAATATATGAACCTATTTTTATAGTTAAAAAACGCGTCTTAACGGTTGTTTTGAGACAATTTCGTAATAATTATTGGCAATTAGCTATTGGCAGCAATTGTTAACATTGAAATCATGCATTATTAACGTAACCGTTACTGCTAGGACAGCTTTCACGAAACAATACCGTTTGGGTTAATTTATAAGAAATATTATAGTATAGTCAAAATCTGCATTGTTAGTTTTTTATAATCATGATTTGTTTCAAAACATTAATCGCCAAAAGTTATTCCCAAAATGTTCTTCATAAAATAAAACAGTAAACTAATATGTACAGTACAGGTATTTATCAAAATAATGGAAACACCTGAGAATAAAAGTGACATTTTTGAATATGCTTCGTACGTTATAAAGAATAAAACTAGATATCCGATTTATTTATAAATAGCCATGTACATATTCTGTAGTACATGGTGGATTAACTGAAGTTCTAGACGTCTTGCATTTTTTTCAAGCGCTTGAAATATCAGACCTCTCAAATTTTAAAAGAGGCCAAATTGTTGGAGCGCGTCCTGCTGAAGTAAGTGTAACTGAAACATCTCAACTTTTTGGTATTTCTAGAGGTACAGTATCTAAAGTCATGAACGCATACACGCACCGCGGTAAGACAAGCTCGGCAAAGAAAAATAGTGGTCTCAAAGAGACGCTTAGTGCAAGAGACCGACGGTATTGAAGAGGATTGTAATGTCTAAAAAGCGAACAATATCAGCAAAAATGACCAGAGAACTTAATCACCATCTGGATTAACTAGTGTGAGTGATTAGTTAGAAGGCACTTTTATCAACAGAACATTTATGACAGAGTAGCGAATCCCAACACACTTGTCACAGAGTGTTTCCATTATTTTGATAACTACCTGTATATCTAATCCACATAATTTAAAAACAAGTATAAATATTTGAAAAAAAGGAAAAAGAAAACATCGCAGAGGTTTTAAAGCATAAGATAACCTATTAAAATTGTTACATTTAAATATACCGCTTTGATTTGAAAAGAAAAAAACTACTTAAAATTAATAATTAACTTTGTACTATCATAGCTTCATAAACTATAAAGGAAAACAATTGGCATCCATTTTACTTCGAAATTGTGTTTACGCTCTAAGATTTTCTAATTTTAATTGTTTTCAATTTTTCGTAATAATAATTTATTTAATTGTAGGATATTTTATTTGCTTAATAGAGACAATTTCTGACATTTTCTGAAAACTATACTAAATAGGAAATCACTTTTTTTGATGTTAGAGTAATCTGAAATAATTGTACATAAAATAGTGCAAAATTCACAAATTTTAACAGCATTTTAGGAGCAAAATGTTACAAAAAAAATAATCTTACTTTTGTTCTGTGAACTACTGTTTAGCTTTATTATTCAATTTCTTTTCGAGCAATTTCTTTTAGCTCGAAGCATGTAAATACTGCGAAGAGAAAAGCTTAAATTTTTCAAATATTTAAAATATTTTTCCTTTTTGCACTATTTGAAAACGATATATTTTTCTTTTGTCCAGGGTTTCCTCCTTTACATCCTTTTAGCCTACTTTTTTTTTTCAAAATGCAAAATAAAAAAAATACATGGAAAAAAATATTGTTCCATGAAAAAAAATATCGCTGAAAACTTAAAAGAGAGAAATTAAATAAGTTAATGATATCTATTGTTATATTAAAAAGGAAACAGGTTCTTCGGTCAAGCTTTTCTCTTCGCAATATGTAGCATATTTCGAGCTCAACTAAATTGATTTTAAAAAAGCTAAATAGTAGAACAAAAGAAAGTTTTTTTTCTAACATTATATTTCTAAAATTCTGTTTCAAATTAGTGAAATTTGCACTAATTTATGTACATTTTTCTAGGGTCGAAGAATTGTACATCTTTCGGCTAACTTAAATCTGTATGATTAAAGGGACTTGCTGTATTTCTATCTAAGTTACCCTGAATTATACAAGAGCAATCTTCAAACGGTTAGGTGTTCCACTATCAGTAAACTTGGAAGTTTTTGAACTCGGAAGATGCATTAAGGAAAAATGACTTCATTCACCGTGTACGCCAATGTTCATTACCCATCCACCATTTCATATTTCTCTCTAAATGGTGGCAACAGCGAATTGCAGATGGCTTCCCCGAAAGTGTTGCCCATCATCTGAGCATCAACTTATCATTAGGCTAACACGCTGCACGGACGAAAAACGGCGATAGAAACCCATCTAACCTACACTAATCCAGGCAATCGGGAACCGACCGCCTGCGCCCCGTTTCGAACCCCCCACCCCCCGCCCCCTTCGCACACACACCCTGCCTGCTTGCAATTCCAGGTCACGGAAACGTCTCTCCATTCTTTCTGTTTGGGGCACACAATGGCCAACAAGGAGAACCCATTCAGCCTGCTAAGTGCGTAAGTGTATTACGAAAAGGGGGGGGGAGGCTTTATCTTTTATTTTATAGGGCTACTTAAAAATATGGGCGACTTTCCGACGTATGGCAGCGCTCTATGTGTGCGGAGAGAGAAAGAGTGGAATTTATTTAAAGACGGAATATAAGACTTTGGAGTGCGGAAAGATGCCTGAAACATGTTCGCAATTGCAATTATTTTATCATTTTCTCTGACGACAACCATCAAAAGCCTTTGCTCTTGTACTTACATGAGAGCTTTTAGTTTTGAAATACAATGAAATCCCACGACAACAAACTTGAAACAACCGCAATTTTTTTTCGATGTGATGAAAATTTTGTTGTAATGAAGTTCAAGCAACATAATGGAAATTAGATCAGGACAGAAAATTCATTTCATTGAAACAGACGTTTCGTTGTATTGGTTTTCATTGTAACGAGATTTCACTGTATTAGGAGATGAGAAATGAAGACATGCCTTTGTGCAGAAAAGTAAAAGGAAATATTACAACATTAAACGTACAAATTTGCAGATAACTGCATCCCCATGTTTTTGGGTTACAAGAAACCTCTTTCTTTTGTCGGATATGATTTCATCCCTAAGCTTACTTTTTTTCGATAAAAAAAGGGGTTAATTGTAACCCCTAAACACGTTTATGTAGTTATCTGAAAATTTATTTGATAAACCATTGTAATATTCTTTTACTTTATTATTAGAAATTGATTTTATGTGAAAAGATTTTAGGTGGTGATTTGTTTAGTGTTGTAATGAAAAGTGACATACTTTAGATTGTATTTAAAAAAAAGAAAAAAATAGTTTGTTGTGAGGACAGAGAATGCGCAGAAATTTGTACTGATATTTATTGAAACTTTAAGAATGAACATCAAAAACTTTTTCCCTTCCTCAGGTAGTGTTTGCTTTTTCAAAACAAATACTAATAATGAGGACTGCACGAAAAATTAATTTTGATACTAAGTCTATATTTTGAACAAGAAAGGCTACAATACACAATTTGACATCAGGCAGGAAATCTGGGAGAATGACAACAAATTCTACAACGCTGTATACTGATGTTGGCAATAAACGTATTAATCACGAAATTTCAAGTTTTAATGTTAAATGAAAGTCGAACAACGCACTGTATAATGATAGTAGCTCCAAAAATTCAATTGATCTCTTTTTTTTTTTCCTTTCGGTGGATCAATAGATTCTCTCACTATTCCGACATTCTCTGAGCACAGAGAATGTTTTACTTTTTGCAAAAATAGGTAGAACACCTAAAAATTTATGAAATTTTAAAAACTGCAAAGTTTCTAGTTTTAACGAAAGTCTGGTAAGTGATGCTATTTTAAAGTTGATGTCTTTCAACTTTATTGTGTAGTTTAAGTGCAGAGGATTGATCAGCAAATTACTTCATTACTTCCAAGGTAAATACAATTTAAATCAATTATGTGATAATTATTTTTCAGTATTAGTGATTTTACAAAATTTCCTTAAATTATTCCCTCTTAGTTTTTTTCCAGATGGACATTTTAGTTAATTTGTTGATGTAGTTTTTCTAATTTCTATGAAATTGTGGTCATTGTTTCAAAATGCGTCGTAAATTGTAATGTATGTTCTATTTTAAACTGAAAACTATCTTTAATTTCGCTATTTTTACTTTCTGCAAAGTTATTTTTAAATTATCATAAATTAGATTTTAAAAGTATGTCAAAGGGGTAAATAAACTTTTTTTAACTGTGCATAAATACAGTAAATAGCAAGTTGCGATAATTCTGGATTCTCTTTGCACTCTAACTTCAAACAATTTGTTGGAAGTGTAACTGAGAACTGATATGTCATCCAGACTTGTTAATCCCACTCAGGTTTAACAATACTGTCAGTCAAGAGCGGATTTACATGCGATCAAATCAGCAGCACCTCTCAGGACCATTGTTCACACCATTCACATTAACGGTATTGCCTCCGATGCAATTGAAAGCCATTTCCAACCCCTCCCGGCCATCAGATTAGGCGGGGAGGTCACGTGGCCAGCGGAAAAACAGACAAATCGGCCCTTTTGCGATGGTTATCTTAATTTGAATCGCTTTTCCAGTTGTTGGTGCTGCCAATTGCCCGATCAGAAACATTGAAGATTGCCTTGTCTCCCTTTCCGTCATCTGAGTGATGGGGCGCTGATGGCGGACCGAGATATTGTCAGCAGGATGGTGAAGTGTCAAAACTGATAAGAGGTGAATCTGGAGAGAAGTGATGTTGTCATTATGGAATGTTGGTTCCTCCTCTTCCCTTTTTTTAAAACTTTTTTAACGAGTATACTGCCGTGGGCAGGTAAACGGCAGTATCTGCAGAAATTAGTTTTCAAGATATTTGAAGAAATGTGTGTTGGATTCAATACTAACAATAGGGAAGTGTTGGAATGATACGCTTTTTCGCGCCTTTTTTTTTTCAGAGGAAACCAAATAAGCAAACTTGTACACTAAGATAAAGTACAATAGATGACAAAAATGTAAAGTATGAAAAATCTGCAGTTACTGCCCTTTACCTGCTCACGGCAGTATAGTAGAACCTCGTTTATCTGGCTTTCGTTGATCCAGATCTCCGATAATTCGGATCAAATGTAGAAAATGAATGATGAAATGTGGAAAATGTATTTTTAAAAAAAGCAGCGGTTTAAAATGATGTCATTAATAACGTCTTCATAAGTATGACAAACATCCGCTTTTTACTAAGATTAAAATGTACAGCTCATGCATTGGTTGTATAATAAATTATGCTAATCTAACAAACCTATCCTCAGAGTCAGAAGGACGTAAGTCCAAAAATGCGATTTTCCGTTTATTAGTGCATTGTATGTAGAAGCCTATTTCGCATCGAGCCATATGTAAACGTAATTCTTAAAAAAAAAAAAAAAAAAACTTTTAAATTCTTTACCAGGGTTAAAAGAGCGCGCGTCTCATCCTTTGCATGCGCCAGAAAAAAGTTCTCCTCTCTCCAGTAAAATTATCATAATGTTACTTACGTCCTTCTGGCTCGGAGGTACAGAAACATCATAGTGTACATGGAGAATCGGCCCGGCACCACTTGCATTAAACTGTTCATGAGGAAGCATTTGCTTAAACACTATACAGTTAAACCCCCATCTGCATTTGAAACAGGAGACAGTAGACAAATTCTTTGTTAAGAATGATATGAAAAAAAATATTTATACATCTTTTAGTAGCTTGTAAACAATTCTATGTAGTTTCGTTGCAAAAATTTGTTTTCTATCGTAATACACGTAAGTCTGCTTCTTTAAGAATTTGTTTTGCTTGATACCGATATTACCCAGATTATCCGGATTTTTGGGTCTCCGAATTGTTTTGTTCTCTGTTAATCCGGAATAACTCGAATAACTCGGTGTTGGACACAAAAGCTAAAAATGAGAAACTGACTCATTATTTCATCAATTTTTCCCTCACAGTGGCAACAATTTTTAAAAAGAAGTATTTGGGATAAAGGTGGAAATAAATACATTCATTTAGAGTAACTTTGAACCCTATGGATTTACTTTTCATAATTTCATATGTACTGAACGACATATACTCTGACAAATAGGAATAATTAAAGGAAACAAAAGAAATAGTTTTTTATGAGCTAAGTTTACGATTTTGTTTTATAATAACTGGCCACTAAGTCTTAAAAGTTCTGAAAATAATCCATTTTCCAAAAAAAAAAAAGTAATAACCCTTTTCGTTCTGTGATTTTTACGGCGTTGTCTTGTGTGTTTATCCTTCCGTTATTGATTAGTAGGAGAAAATAAGTTTAGCATTAAAGTTTTTTATTTAACTTTTTTCATTGTTCATCATTGATTTGAATGCCTAAATACTATGTCTTAATGTAAAACTTAATATATGTAGTAAAAGATAGAAATTAGTTTTTTACTTACCATTAACAAAAGTAAAAATCTGAAAGCATCAGCTTTAGGACCATTCCATGAAATGGCAGATTTTTACCACACGTGACGGATTCAAATTTAATTTTAAAACGCGCAAAAAACAAAGCTTTTTTGACGAAGAAATCACGAAGTTTGACAGCAGATGAGATGGAAAGGCAAACATCCGGTTTACAGGCGGACATGGACTCATTTATGCATTTCCAGGAATTCAAGCTTCTACAAATGTGTGTTGGTCTTTAAATTAAACAGAGTCGAGTTGAAATAAACGAAGCACGAGAATCAAATTTTTACTTTTCTCCTCATTCAGATAAACTCGTCTTAACTGGACGTTTGCTAATTCCATATCACCCGTGAGAAAACTGTATGTGTGATTTCTTAGGCAAAAAAAATGTATATTTCATTTTTTAAGCATTACTTTTGACACGAAATACAGAATTGCCAAGTATGGGACAAAATGCATGATTTTCTGACGACTGTCTCACTATTAGTTTCTTTTTGAAACTAAAGCTAGAAAATAATTACTAGAAAAGCAAAGTACTTATTTAATAAATTTTCAACTACCGATTCGGAGGATATATTGCTAGAACTGAAAACTCTAAAGCTGAATGTTTAAAAGTGTGTCCCACACGTGGCAGGTAAACTTTATTTTAAAAAGTAACAATTAACGAGCTGATGTGTGCATCACATGACTTCCTTTTACTCCAAATTAATGTAATTTCCCCATTATTGCAATTTTAATGTGATTCAATAGTTGATTCTCTAAATATCACTAACCGTGGCTAAATTAAAACCAGGTTTTTTAAAAAAAATCGCTAAATTTGTCGTCAAGTAGGCGATATATCGCCAAGTGTCCGCCAAATTATATCACCACTTGAAACAATCTGAATGCAACCAAAAGGAGAGATGCACAACTAGGCCCTCACTAGGAGTCCACGAACCAAATTTCAACTTTCTAGGTCATAACGTTCTTGAGTAATGCGACATACATACGCACATACTCACAAACGCATATCCGCACATACATATATACGTACATACGGACGTCACAAGAAAAGTCGTTGTAATTATCTCGGGGAATGTCAAAATGGATATGTCGGGTGTTTATACATTCTTAGGCATTTATCCGCGTGCGGTCGGGTTGAAAACAAACTCAATATTAATTCGGGGGTGAGCAAAATGGAAATTAAGGCCGAATTTTGAGTGAAATTTTTTTTCGCGAATACAATACTTCCTTTTTTGTAAAAGGAAGTAAAAAGGAAATTAGTAAAAAAAGTTTGCTAACAAATCACGTGAGTGAAGTACTTTTACTACGTTGACAAATTTTTAACCTCCATCCCTTATTAGTATTTTATTTATTATGTGCAATTATGCGAAAAATTTAGTTTAAATTGTCCCAAACGTGACCTCGGATCCATTTATATCATACAAAATTCATTATTTTTGCACGTTCAGAAAGAAACCATTTTCAAAAAGAAAGATTTTAGAAAAAAAAAAATGCAGGACACGCAAATGTAGTTATGTCAGTTGCGTTCTACCACACTGTACAAGGAGATGTTGTTTTCCCTCGCTTTGATACTTAGCGGGCAGGGTAACGAGTTTTACAAAGTTCTAGTAAGCAGCTTGCATCCGGAGATTCCCTACCCTAACTGTATCACGCGTTTTTGGAGATCTAATTTTAAGCAATAGCGATCCCGGGTCATCATATTTTTCTCATACAATTACATAAAATGTCTAAAAAATAAGCATTAAGTAAATTATTTGTTCAATTTAGTTGTCACATACCAAGTCCATCCAAATGAGCGGAACGGTTTATGAAAGAGAATTTGCGACTCATTTTAAACGAAAAGAAAAAAAATATATATCCTGAAGTTAAAAGCAAAACTTTAACTTACGCTTTGCTTTGTTGTGCTAAGCTTGCGTTTCATTTTTTAAGTAAAATCATTTTACTAATTAGCATCAGAAAAAAACCTATAAAACTAATTAATCTTCTTTATTAAATTGCCTCAACCAACCTAAAATTGGCAAATGATCGATCATTATAATTGGTTAGTCCATCACTGAGTTGTGACTAACTGTTTCATAAACACTGTTTTAAAATATCAATGGTATAAAAATGAACTAAATATAGTTTATTGTAACAGTCTAGTCATCGCTTATGACTTTTCATAGTAAAATACTATTTGTACAAAACGAAGCAACTAAAATTTAAGAAACCCGATTTTATGAATCTTTGATGAAACTGATGGAAAGAAGGAACAGGGAAAAATTGTTTACATCGTGATGGAAAACTTGTTTATAAACAAATATGTAATTTCCAAACTTTATAAAAATAAACATTGGCACTTAAAAACTCAATTAATCAATTCATGAACTAATTCGATTTGAAATGAAAATTAAAAGCGTATCAAGTGCAATCAGAAGTGTCCGCAAATGGGGATTCATGGCACAGACTGCGCCACTGAAATTTTTAGGAGGGTAATTTTTTGAGAGTTTTTGGTCTCATTGGGGGGTTTCATTCTTGAGTTGCTCCACAGCATTTAAGAGAGTGCGCTATCGCACTTGGGTGCCGTTAGTGTGTTGAAAGTTTTGAAAGTATGCTCTACCTCATGTTGACATAAAACGTGACGATCTTGATGAAAATAGTGTACAGAATAGTCTCATTCGAGATAAAAATCATTACCATTCGTTAAAGTGAAATGAAGTTAAACGAGGAGAACACAGGAAAAAAATTAAATACTAATTCATTCAGTGAAATGTTTGAGATTTAACTAATTACCTCGATTTCTACGCTAATTCTATTTTCAAATACAACAATTTGCCGCAATTTCCAATCATGCTCTTTACAGATGCATTTTTTTTTTTTTTTTTTTTTTTTTTGAGAAATCATGGATTGTTTATTGTTTTCTTTGCAAAGCGAGTGGTGTTTGAACTTTTTTTTTTCAAACTCAAAACCAGGCGCTTTTTATTACGCGTAACGATTTAAATTCATGAAAATTAATTTGTAGAGAAAAAATATTTTCTTGTGTATGGTAATGAATAATATCGTCTGTTTATTTGCCGCTAAAATCTCTTGGTAGTTTTTTTTTTTCCCTTTAAAACAAAATTTTTTTTCGCAGATTGGATATATTTACCAGTTATTATTCCTGTAAACTCTTTAACTTAAAACTTTTAGATAAGGTAGTTATGAAGGACGATTTTTAAAACGATACGTAACTTAAGAATGTCTTTATAGCGAAGGTATGTATAGTGAAATCATTTAGAACATGTTTTTCATTTTATCTGCTTTAAAGTGAGTTTCTTTTTTTTTAAATGTTACACTTTTTAGTATTCTTTAATTTAAACTTCAATTTTGAAAACTTCTGACCGAATCCATGATTAGTTTTTTATAACTACTTCATGGGTATTATGGTATAACTTTTAAAAATTTTCGAATTATTAATGTTTTTTTTTCGGATTTGTTGCAAATAAAATGATAATTTGAAACTTATGCAGAGCTCTTCTAGAAACAATAAGTAATCAAATATAGAGCATAAAAATCTAAAAAAGGGAAAAGAAGGTTTCAAAAAGAAAAAAAAAAAAAACATGCTAAAACCTGACTGAAACCCTCGATTGCAAAAACATATTTCTTTTAAACAAACTCATTCTTTATTTTTAGATATTTATTTGTTTTTATCGGGATTTTTTGTAGCTACACATAAATTCTCACAAGTATGATTTAATATTTATCCGCATGTAGCGCTTTGATGAGAAGAAATAGGTGTTACGAAATGAAAACATCCCACAGAGATGGAACAGTAAGCTCCATCTAAAAATTTCATGACGTTTTGATGAGGTCCATGAGTAAAAAAGGATGGCACCACCTGCGGTCAGAAGAGAAGTGACCAGTGGGCGCGGTTGACACTCCCTTCGTAAAATACGTGGGGTGGACGTTGACATTTTGGTTTCGGTGACTCTTTCACCTGCAGCGCTTCCAAAGTGCATCGCTACGAAATTTTTCAATGTTTATTTGTTACTTTTTTAATAGCTAAAAGATTTTTTTTTGTGTGTGTGAGAACTGTTTTATAGATGGCGATAAACACGTAAGCATTTGCTCCATTTATGGAGCATTTTGTGTCAAAGATACTCCAAGGTTGTCTTTTGCCTTTAAAACTTTGCTTTATATAATAAAAGTGTTGATGTGTTTTTATTTATTTCTTATGAGTTACTTAAAATAAAAAATAGCACTGTAGGAAAAAATATCCCTCTTAATGATATTATTGAGCAGAATAATTAAGCTAAATTACATAAAGAGAAATTACGCAGCTTTAAAGAGTCCTCCGCTCGTTTAGCAGCTAAATATCTTTTAATTGTGAAGTTATTAACTTAATTTATTTTTAAACTAACAAACTAGTATCGGAAATTGAAGATGTTTCATAAATAGATATGCGGTGACAAACTTGATAATTTAAAATAAAATTTCAATAACTTGAAACAATTTTATCATTGTAAAGAATTTACATTAACGATACTGGCCTTGTACGTTCGAACATTTTAAAAAAATCAGTTCTATTGTCTTGTTCTGATGATTTCACTTCCAATTTTCTCAGTTTTAAAGATTCCAAATGTTCATAAAAAAAATGTGAGAATAACCGTGAGCTATACGTTTATAATTATTGGGTCAGGCATCAAATTACTAGAGCCACTCTGTACTTATTGATTAACAAAACAGGAAGTTGTAAACATAATGTTTGAGAACTTTCTGTGTTTTACAGTCATACTATTTTTGCATAATGCAATTTGCATAAACACATCCATTCCCACACACAGACGTCTCGAAAAAAGTTGTAAAAATAGATTCGGAGATGGGGAAAAAAAATTTTTTGTTCCCCATACACCTGTATTGAACAACGTATGGGTCATTCTTCAAAAAGTGTAACTTTTCTGTCACAGGCCTTTTACAGTAAAAACTTTAAGGAACAATTCTTTTAACAATGCTTTTTAATTTCATCAAAAATATATCAATTTAAACCTGCCAACAATTTTTTAATAATAATTTTCATTTTAGTATATTTTTGGTTCACAACATGTGAATTCTCACCTCCGTGGCATGTCACACACCCTGACTGTTTATGTTGCTTAATAACTTGTTTAATTAAAAGTATATACTTATTTATTTATTATTAATTTCACAAGGGTCTCAAATACCAATTGTTTAAGTATATTTAATTTTTTAATATTGTGTTTTAATTCGTTTTAATAGGGCAAGAATTCATGTTACACAATAAATTCTCACCTCCGTTACTTAAACACAAAATGCCATACCTCATTAATGCGTGGCATTAATGACATCAAATTTTATTTTACATGATACAAGGGTGCCCCCTTGTTTATTTTCAGCCAAGGTTGAAGTTGTGAGATTTTTGTCGAAAAACAAAAAGATTTTGCTTCAAAAACTTAGTATGGTTATTCTGACTTCTCACCTCCGTGAACTTGAATTTCAGGGATGTAAATTAATGTAAAAAAAAGAAGTGAACATGTTTTCATATGCTTAACATGTGCAGATTGCAGCAACGAAGAAAAAAATACCCTGAAAAATGTATCGATTAGGTTTGTAGTAATGGAAAATTCCTCACCTCCGTGACAGTCCTTATCAGTGTCATTATTTCTGAGGTGAAAATAAATGATGGAAGAGAAATACATCAATAATAGGCATTCTAGAAAAATTATTAATTGCCAGTATATCCTCAAATTTTCTAAATACTATTTTTAACATATATTTTGAAACTACTAATTAAGCCGTACTTTAATCAAGAGAGCTTAATATTATATCCCACTAGTCATTAAAATAGATGATTGTTTGCACAATTAAAAAATGACTACTTTGATATTAAAATTGGCTTCGATTTTTAAATATTAAAAGTTTTTCTTTTTTTTTATTTCTAGGAACAAGGCCTTTTTTTTTATTTTTTTTATTTATGAGAAAAGTAATTGGAACTTAGCTGGGGTTCTAGTCGGTAACACTTTCATATAAGAATGAAAAAAAAAAGAAAACAAAAGATTTCAAAATTGAAAAATATTTGCGTTTAAAAGTTACGTTTTCTGGAGAATGACCCATATATACGCAAGGATGGCAAAAAAAGTATAGTCGGGGCAAGCCTAACGAGGCAGCATTGTAAAGGCTGCGCAGATCCTGATGACAGTATTATGACGCTGCAAACTATAGTCAAAATTAATTCAAGGAAACTATTTACAACTGATTTATTGGTGCTCAAAATGGAATTTTAGATTGAAATTTGATTTAAGTTTTCGTGAATGCAATGTCCTCCTTACTTTATGCTAAGAAATTTTAAAAGTCAGAGTTTTCATAAAGAACATGATATTTGAATACAAATGTTTGTAAAATGGTAAAATAACTAAAAAGAAAAGGAAAATAAATTTAGTGGGGAGTTTTTTTAATGACACGATTGGCGAATGATTTTTTTTAATGATTTGCTATTAATGGTTCTGAATATGAATATCTTAGCTTTCTAAACATGAATATTTAACTTTCTTGCATTTTTATGGATAGCCTTTTTCTTTGTTTTTCTGCTTCTATTGTTTTGTTCAAAAATCAATAACAATGACTCACCAGTTTCTCATTACACTTGACGTAGATAAAGTACCATCTGTAATTAGGAAAATTCCATGCTTGACAGAATGACATTTTTAATAAAAAAACAGATGCTGTAGATAATTATTTTCATCGAATCTGAGTTTTATTTCTTTTCATTTCATCGTTAACAATTAAAACATGAAAAACTAAACCGAAAAACAGCAACTTTTATTGTTTCTTTTTTTCAACTTTTATGCTATTTTTTGCTTCGTGTGCCGGAATGATATTTTTTTCAGCTAAGCTTCTAGAATTCTTAGCACAAAACGAAATTTCTTTATACTACGCAAAAATTCATTATTTTAACTGATGTGTAAATTAATATACATCAGTAACAATAAGAAACTGTTGATTTGAATAATTTGTAAGCATCGGATTAAAATAACTCAAGTTTATGCGTTGTGACAGAATGACGTATTACGGAGCGACAGGAATTTCCAAAGTCCAATTATTGAAATAAAAATGGCCATATATTAACCTGCAATAATATTTTTTTTTAAATATTGCACGTGGTTCATATAAGGTCACTGAATTAAGAATAATGAGTGCAATAATTTATAAAATAATTCGAATAAAATTAGAACAAAAAACAAATCATTATTAATTATCATTTTCATCTCTCATCATTTTCGTTGAATATTTTGTTATCGTGTTAATACTGTGTTGCTTCAGTATCGTAGATTATTTAAACAACTAATGAATCATAACATTGCATCCTTTTAAGAATTGTATGAAACCACATTTCTATATGTCTAAACCCTCAGTATTAGGCAAAAAAGTATTTACACCAAGTTCGCTTTAACAGGAAATGTATAAAAGGGTATTTTTACGTTAAAACTTTCTGTATTAGAAAAAAACCATAATTACAGCAAATACATTTTAATATAAAAATTATTCGAAAGTACATTTCTACGTCAAAACCTCAGTATTATGATTAAAAGTAATTGCAGCAATTACGTTTTGATAGTAATTGTATGAAAGCATTCTGCTACGTCTTAACTCTCAATATTATACACACACAAAAAAGAATAATTACAGCAAACACATCTCAATAAGAATTGTATACATTCATATTTTAACGCACACACTCTCAGTATTAAGTAAAACGTTATTATAGCAAAATATTTTAAATAAATACTATGGTATGAAAGCTCATTTCTACCTCTTAACTCACGTTTGTAAGAATTGTATGAAAGCACTTTTACTTCAAAACTCAGTAAAATACAAATATTAACCACATAAAATAATATGCATAGCTGCATATTTAAAACATCTCAAGGTGAAATAAATAGCATGTAATAAAATATCAGTAAAAAGGTGTTTTGAATACTATATACTTTTATGCATTGGTTAAAAAAGTACTGGAATAAAATAAGCTTACTCACCCAACATCATGACTTTTATGTGGGACATCATCATTTTGAAAAAATTTTAATCACTGTTCTAAAGTGTTTCCAATCAAAACTCCATTTTAATAAAACTTCAGCAGTTACTGTTACATTTTCACTATTTCAACTGTTCTGTGCAAGTAATAAAATGCTCACATCAAAAGAATCAATTCCAATGAATTCTGGAAGCACTTATATACAAGTTAGGTGTTACAACAAAGCTTCATTGGTTCTTCTGAAAACACGTGACTGCAGGTTAAATTTTTAATCTATTCGCAAGAGTTTTACTATCATTTTTTAGTGGAAACAGGAAAGCAAATTTCTAATGCGTTACGTTTCAAACGAAAAACATCCTTCAAAAAGACTTGATTGAAATAGTCTCAATTAAAGCTCAATATATGCTTTTCCTTTGTGCAAAATTTCCAGAACAGAATGAATTCAACGCTTTTGCTCCATTTTTTTTTTTAGCAAGTTTGGGAAAAATTCAAGAATAACGCTGAGCTGCTTAGGTGAAACATTTTTCGTTTTCTTTGTCTTAATTGCTGTTTGTATGCAAGAAAAGTAATTTTTCCCTTTATTTATCCCCACGTTAGTTAAATATTTAGTAAAAAATTTATTATTACGAGGTCGAAAGGGTCCTTTCTGAGCTTTTGCTTGCAAATTTATGTATTTTAAAAACTTAATACAATGAATATAGCAAGTGTAAATAACTTAACAAAAGATTGGGTTCAGAAAATAATTTCTCTACTTTTTCAAGCATTACGAAAGGTAAACATTCGTTTTCTTTTTTCTAAGAAAAAATTATTTAATGTATCTGAAACCACACCCATGTGTCTTAATGAGTATATGGTTTCTTAGAATTACCAGAACTCACGACTTCACTTTTTCTATAAAAGTAGTGAGCTTTTAAAAATTGTCTGGAATACTTACGGAGCAGATAATTATGTCTTGATCTTAATGACATATAAAATTACATAGAGTTAACATTAACTTTTTGAGGGTTTTTTGTTATTTCAAAACATTTAAAGTTTCTATCTTTCTATTGAGCTTAAAGTATGATATATGTATTTAGACCTTGGGCTAGAGCAACCAAAATGTCTGACATACTTCAAAAAAGTATGTTGTTTGCAACTAACCAGATAGTAATCTTACTGGCACATTTTTCGTAACATCATTTGGTCTTTCCGCAATGTTATCGTTTATTAAAAATTAATTATTATTTGACGAAATCATGTCGAATCTAATATTTATCTGAGTTTTTTTCTTCCAGAAAGTACTTTGCATAGACTTGTATCTATTACATTATATTGTGGGGAACTATACTCAGCAATTTTATTGTAATACTTTGAGCAATTACTAATCGAGAAAATTTTGTAAATACTTAATCGATGTTAAAAATTCAATTATTTCTTAATATGCTTGTAGTCCTTTCGTTTCGTTTAAATACTTATTTTACAGATGAGAAAATATTTGATTAAAAAATGTAATTGGGCAAAAATTATTGAAGTTTTCTGTCTGCTTTCTACAATATCAGTAAAGTTTATGCTTGTTCTCTATCATCGAGCAATGGCCAATCTGCAGCTATTCTTTTATTAATAAGATTATGTGTTTTCCGCTCATAGAGAAGTTATTTGAAAAATAAATGTCAATGTATTTTCTTCATATGCCAAAGCTTTTCCTTTGATATGCATTCGCAATCCTAAACTTCTTTCCCGTGATTAAATTACTGCTAAGCAGTTCTATACTTCCTGATTTGAGTACCTAATGTCACTGCTATTCATAGAATGCATTCTTCTTTTGCAGTGCACATGTACGTTCAGAATTCTTTCCAGTGATTTCCCTATTGCTAAGTTGGTCTATCATTCATTATTTCAAATTATTAATGTCAGTATAATTCATATATTTGAGCTCATCTTCCTTTTGGAATTCCTATGTGAGTTCAGACTTCTTGCCAGTTGCTAAGTAGTTACATTATTCGTCATTTAAAAACCATTACTGTCAATGCATTTTATGTATTGTAGTTCATTCTTCTTTAATAATACACATGTAAGTTTAGACTTCTCTCCAGTGATTTTTTAACTTCTAACCACCTTCGTCATTCATTATTTGAGTACTTAATATCAATCATATATTTGAATTCATTCTTCTTATTTAGCATATATGTATCACTTGGAATTATTCTCAATCTTTTCTCACTTTTTTTTGTTTCTTGATTTGTGGAATAAATGTTGTCCAATATATGCTAGAGTTTACTCTTGAAACATATTTGTAATTTTTTTAATATTATTACTCATGAATAGTGATTTTATTTATTATTTAAATATTAAATGCCAATATCTTTCATATGTTGTATTATCTAATCCTTTGAATGGTAAAGTTCATTTTTCGTTTGTAGCACTTATGTAATTTAGTGTTTGCCTTCTGATAAGGAAGAAATGTTGCTGTTTTTTTCAAATGAGCAGTTATAATTTAAGGATGGGGCATAATTCTCTGGCAAGTGTTCATTTGAGTTTTTCTCTCTCTGTTACAAAAATTCTTCTTGCATTCATTTCACGTATCTTAATGAAAAACCATCAATTCATTCCAAATGCAAAGATATTTTTAAACCTAATCCGTTCGGAGAAATCTGTTGAATATCCAACATCTGATAGAGTTTATTGCCTTCTCTGATGATATGAATCTCCACCTTCTTTCTCTACCTCACTAATACTTTATCACATTTGTTAAAATACTTTATGACTGAATAATATTTATTTCAGAAAACTAAATAAAAGTGCGACAACTTCAAATAATTTTTCCTGCTCGATGCATATAGTCATCAGGCTTGTTTTCCGTATGGATCCTCAAGGTAAGCACAGATTTGCTCAAAATGTCAAATCAATCCGATGTACGTTTTACGTTGAGGGTTTTTTCTTTCTGTTTCTTCTTAATTTGTCTATAGTCTTCTTTTAAGACTCAACTAGGTAACAATAATTATAACAAACCAGAACACTTAATTTTTGTGACATTAGAACAGGTATGAATAAAGATCCAAAAGAATTTATCGTGTATGATGTATTTAGTCCTTTCGCTTGCTTTCTTTATGCATCTTTTAAGTAAACACGCATTTTACTTAAATTACAAATTCGATCTATAAAAGACTTTTCATTTTTTTTCCTTTTTTTTCTAATTTGCCTATAATCTTTTAAAATTCTAATCTTAATAGATAAGCAAACTAACAAGAATTCCTCATCTTTTCTCTGATGCTTGGTCAGAACTACAGTCCCGGAAAAAGGATCCAAAACATATCATCGTCATCTCTCTCGATCTAGGACGTGAAAAGAAACAGACGCAGGAAGAAATTTCCTCCTAATTTTCCTACAGTCTTTTAAAATTCATATCCTACTAGTTAGGCAGGCTAAAAGGAATTCCTCATCTTTTCTCTGATGCGTAGTCAGAACCATAGTCATGGAAAATGGATCCAAAACCTATCATCACCTTCTTCGATTAAGGACATGAAAAAAAAGCGAGGTAGGAAGATTTTTTCCTAATTTGCGTATAATCTTTAAAAATTCATATCCTACTAGTTAGGCAGTTGTCTTAAATAACAAGAATTCCTCATCTTTTCTCTGATGCGTGGTCAGAGCTGCAGTCATGTGAAAAAGATCCAAAACATGTCATCCTCTTCCTTGATCTAGGTCGTGAAAGGAAAGAGAAATAAAAGAAAGCAAAGATTCCAACTCGGACGTTGAAGAGCGAGCGCCTCGGTCATAATATGGAGAACCGATATTTCAAAAGCATGTGCCGGGGCTCGCCGGAAAACCGAACCAGCCACCTGGGATGCCGACAGAATTGTAGGCATGCAAGTTTCGGAACCGCTTTAAATACTGGACGCCGAAGGCAAACCAAGAAAATTCGGACTTAAGTAAAAGGCAGAAGGAAGCAATGGATGGGGCGCCTTCAGGAAAGGGGTGGAGGGGGGGAGAGGAGCGTCGGGGGGAGGGGGATACAGGAGGAATATCCCTTCTCCGCCTTAAGCCCCAAGATTCGGGATGTCGATTCCTATTTGCTGTGCAGGCAATGCCTGCTTGCGCGGGTTTGTACTTTTCTCCTGCGTTGGAGCCCGAATATATTGGCTAGCCGCTTTTTGGATAAATATATATATTGAGGATTTCCACTTTAATTTAAGTTAAAACCGGAGGATTTAGGAAGGGATTTTGTTTTCGTTTTTTCTGCTCGTCGGCCTTCTTTGTTTAGCCTGCGTGTTTTACTTTTGATATCCGTTCGTTAAGGTTGAACTATAGTGTAGCAATGGAGGAAGGACGTGTGTAATTTTTGAGGAGAGAAATAAGCAGCAATATGAGATTTTTTGCGTGAGAAGACAGATAAATAAATAGGAAATAACATTTATGAAATTGGAAACGATACAAAGGGAAGCAAAAAAAACTATGATCATCAGAAAAATAGAACTAACTTTATATTTTTCATGATTTATAAAAACAAAATAATTAAAACACTATGTTACCTTTTCAGTACCGCCCTATAGCAAGGGCTAAGGCAAAAATACATAAAATACACCACCAGCTCAGTCATCCCATCCGAGGATTGCAGTTTCGTGCTTATTGGCACTCATCAGCCCGGAATAGGAAGTGACTCAGCTGGAGGTGGAATCTTCGAGTTGATCCGAACCATTGCTTCGGTCACTTGTCTGGTCAGCGCTAATTCCAAATTAGCTACCAGTTTGTTTGGCTATTTTGGCCAATTATTAAGAGTTTTTCCACCTCCAGTGCGTCATGTTGAAAGAGACTACACTACTTATAAGTGCGTAAATCGATAAATCAGTGAACTAGTAGGGGAATGGAGGGCAAAATGAAATAGTTAAGACGACTGGGCTTTTTTAAAACGAACAAATTGGAAATTTGTTTCGAAAACTAGTCCATAAAAGAAGAGCAATGTATTTTATGATAAAACTTGCATTGAAACAGTATTTTTTATTTTTGGCAGTAGATTTGCGCTTTCAAAAAAGAATGGAAAATTTTCGCTTGAAAAATGAAAATTAAAATATTTTCTATTGAAATATTTTCGATTCGAATTTAAAAAAAAAATTTTGATCAAATAAATCGGCAAATAAAACGTTGAATGAATAAATGAAAAGATACTTAAACAATAAACGAATAATTAAATTAATCAATTAATTAATTAATATATGAAGAAAAATAATTGAGTAGTAAAAGAGTGAATGAATAAGAAAATAAGTGAATTACTAAATGAGGGAATGCAAATGAACTAATTAATAATGAATGCGTAAATGATTTAGTAAATGATTGAGTGAGTAAACAAAATAAACTATTTCACTTTGCCCTATCCACTTGATCCCACCTGGACGGGACTAATTGCATACAAAATATTTAAAATACAAATATTTAAGCTTAATATTAACGAAATATATACTGCACCGAATAATAGAAGGTCTCAATTACTATTTAAAAAGTTAATAACAAGAAATTTATCATTTTATAGTAATAACAAAAATAAGTTTTGACTTACAACAAAATATCACAATATGACTACCAATTTTCGAAAATTTCCTGTATCATATATTGTTGTATAAGTTTTATGAATAAGTCTTCCTGACTGGAATAGACTACATGTGCTACTACATCGTTAAAGTATTACCAAATTGATGACGTTAAAGTCAGAGTAATTATTTCACCATTTCACTTTGCCCCATATTCCTTTTTATCAAAAAAGTGAAAATACGTAAAATAGGGAATGGGGGCGGATGTGAGTAGTTTTAGAGGAGGGAAAGCAATAAGAATCAATTCGAGATTCTTGAGTGAGCAGACAGATAAATAAAACACAACAATAATTTATGAAATTAGAAAACACACGGAGGCAGGTAAATAAAGGTACAGATCTACTGAAAAATAGAAAGTTAGCTTGATAGAGAGCAAAATAAAATGAAAAAATGCATAAATCATCAGCAATGAGGTTGAGAAATCAAATGAAAAATCTTTCTTCCTTCTTTTAATATGATAAAAGAGAATAACGAGAAAATATTAGCCATCATGAAATTGCTGTTTTTTTTCTAACTTAAACTGGTTTAATTAGCACCGTAAAAATTAATTCTATTAAAAGAAGCTTTCATTTCTACTTGCAATGTAGCAATACACCTTCAAGTGACAAGAAATACCTTGGACATACAAAATACATTATAACTTTAATGCTAGTGAAAATAGTGCGATCAAACTTCAAAAGTAACATGAATATACATTATATCATCTAATATATTTTCAATTTTCAAAGGGGCTACCTTTAGCCTTAATACGGAACTTTAAACGTGTCACAAAATTTCCGAACACGTGCCGCAACACATTTACTGATATTTTATCCCATTCCTTGCATAAGGACTTCTTTAGGAATGCCAAAGTTTTATAAGGTTTAGCACACCCTCTTGTTTCCCCGACCTTCTTGCATTGTTGAACATCGTCAATGACCCCAATCTGTAATGGTTTTGGGGTGAGATATGTGCTAGTGGGAAAACACCACTTGTTTTTGTTGATCAAGGGATAATGATTAATCAAGAAACATATCGCATCATCATTTTGAAAGATGTTTTCCAATCTTGGTCACAAAAGTTCTTTAGAAACAAAAGTTGAACCTACCAACAGGATTCCGCACCTGCACAAAGAGCTAAAGGTTCTCAAGATTGATGCAAGACACAGATTCCGGACTTCATTGGAGCTCAAAAATGGCCACCGTCTTCCCCAGGTTTGAGCCCAATGGATGATTATGTTTGGTCCATCTTGGAGACAGGGGTGCGTGCTAAACCTCATTCAACTTTAGCATTCCTAAAGAAATCCATATGCAAGGAATAGGATAAAATGCAAGTAAGTGAGTTGCGGGCCATAGCCGAAAACTTTGTGAAGCTTTAAAAAAGACGAAACATAGCCAATTTTAAAATTTGTAAAAATATTATACAAAATAATGTACTCATACTAATTTTGAAGTTTGGTTGTAATATTTTCTTTTTCATTAGCATTAAAGTTAACATCATTGAATATATGTTCATTCAACAACTGGTGTAACTTGATGGTCTCGGATTTTTTTGAATTTAACATATGTTAAAATTCATAAAAAATTAAGACATAAGTTTTTTTTTTTTTTTTTTTTTTTTTTTTTTGCCGAAAAAAATTCCTATTCCGAGATATAGGCTGCCAAAGATGGAGGTCCTGTCATGATTTCTCACTTGGGATTTTCGTCAAAATCTTTAAAGTACGTTATCTCAGAAACGGTAGAACATATTTTCTTGCGGTTTGTTTTATTTAAAAGGATATTTTTTCTTGTGTCAAAACATATGCAACAATTTAAAATGTGTGCTTTAGTTTTTTTTCCAGAATTTTTTTTAAAAAGTTCAAATTTTTTTTTAATTTTTCTCAAAAATGTCAATTTTAAATTTTTTTTTTTTTTTTTACAGTTTATTAGTACCACTGAACACTACGTACGAGCTCCCACTTTTTCGTTTAAAACATTTGAGAGGCATTTGAAAAAGTGTTTTAATTAACTCGGGAATCATCATTATGGATATTTCGCGTTTCTATACGTTCTTAGGTACTTATTCACGTGTGGTTGAGTCGAAAAAAAAACTTAATATTCATTCGAGGGTGAGTAAAATGGAAATTAAGGTCGATTTCTGAGTGAAAATTTTTTCGATACAATACTTCCTTTTTTGTAAAAGGAAGTAAAAATCTAAACATAAAAAAATTTTACAATTGGATCCCACGCTACAAGTAAACTAAGCTTCCCATCTCACAGTATTTATGACAAGACAAGAGAGTTTGATGCAAATTGGACAGTTAACTGCTTCGAATCTCCAAGGATATGTGTGCACTAAGCGTCATAATTGTACTCTGGTTACAATCTAATTACAATTCTAACTATAATCCGAAATGACTTAAGCGACATTCCCTTAATCTATACCAGGATCACGGTGCTCTAATCAATTGCTCTTAAGAGATTACTTTAGCGTTTGGTTATGTATGGCTACGGACAGTTTCTATCGGTTTTAGATCGTAGTGAGTGAGTATTGTTATGCGAGAACCAATGAAATCTTCCAACATTTCACTGCTGTGTTATTATCGTTTCTAAAATGGGCATGTATGTTTAATATCGTTAACAAAATGTGTTTGAAGTTTAGTTTATGCGTTTATTATTAATGAACTCGTTTATGCAGAAGGTATTAATAATTGGAAAATTTGAGCAAAAAATTGCATTTCATTGGCACTAAGTGCAAAAAGAAAGGAAGGAATGGCACTTCGGATAAAAAAATTAAAAACCACCGAGTGCTTTGTCCGGTACACGCAGGGTTTGGGCTTTTTCTGATTTTCTTTTAAAATTTAAAAAAAAAAAATCTTTTTTTTTTAAATTTAAATCGGATATTTTTATTAAAATATGATTTTTTTTTAAATCTTCAAAAATTTGTAGATATTAATTACTTTACATTTAATAACATAATATACGAGTAAGGTAGATCGGGGCACTTAAACGCAGTGCCCCTCTTTCAAAACGAGTTATAACTGAAGGACCAACAGCCATAGCAGATTGATGCTGCTCCCTAGCAAATATTCTCACAAATTCTTGAGCATCAGTCGAGCTTCGGATTAGCATGCGGAAAGGATAATCTGTTTTTTACTAAGTTGAGTACATTTTATGTTGAACGTTTTAAAGCTTATTGTGAATAAAAAAAAACACTTAGTTAAGAATAAACATATATATATATATATATATATATATATATATATAAATTAGCAGAGTTTTCTCCTTTTTTGAGATTCGTAGTTGTATGAACAGAAATTTCATTAATTTTTGTTGCACGTTAAAAATAAATACAAACTTGGCGACGGGGTAAGTTTACGCTTTGACAACGGGGCATATTTACGCACGTTCTTACTGTGTCTTACTTCTAAACGTGCCTCTGGCCCTTTTTTTCGCTCCGTACTGTCTCAAACCTTTAGTATTTTCTGGCTATTTAGTTTTGGAAATCATCATTCATTTTTAATTGAGTGACAGATTCGTATCTTATAGCTTAAAATCATATAGTGATTGCTTCATGCCTGTTCAGCTTTAACTTTATACACTATTCAGCCCGTAATACATTTTCTTTATTTTAAAGATGGTAGGGTATCACGTTCAAAACACTAACAGAACCACGTTAGATGTCAAAATAATGAAAAGGCTTATCAATAATCTAAGTATTTCTCCCAGAACACCTTTCATATCGTCACATATGGACTACCCCAACTGAGACCATTTGAAATATAAGGACCAAAGCTTAGGAACCAGGAAAGAAAAAAAAAAGAGGATGCTCGTCATCCTAACTGATACTCCGATTAAAGAAGTCCTCACACAAGAGCAGTTAGAAGCTGCAAAGAGAAATACATAATGGGCAAAACAAAAGAAAAAGGAGAAATTACTTAAAAAATTAAAAGTTTCTATTGAAGCAGAACTAGAAAACAGAAAAGAAAAATGTATGAAACTAAATCCTGAGACAGGGAGAAGTTAGTACACTCTGTAAAAAGGAAATTAGGTAACGATTCTGATGACGAAGTAGAAAATTGTGCTTGCATCTATTGTTTGAAAGCATACTACCAATCCAAAAAAGGACAAGACAGGGTTCAATGTCGAAACGTGGTCCCATGAGAAGTATGCGAAAAGAAATACTTTATTTTTGTTAGTAAAATCTAACAGTGATGAAGAAGATGATTAAATAGTCTCTGTTTGTAATTAGCAGTGAGCCCTATGATTTTAGTTTAGCCTATAAAGCGTTCTTTAATCAATTATTTGCAATTTTCTCATTTTTAAAGTGTTTTAAGATAAATAAAACATTTAAATTTGTTAAATTATCTATTTCACTTACTCCTTGTGATCATTTTTAATATGCGTAAATGTGTCCCGCTTATGCGTAACTTGCCCCGTGTTTGGAACAAGTTTACGCAACCGACTTGGACTCAAAAAATATTTGTTTTTACGGTAAAAAACACAAGCTGAGCAACAACTGAATATACAAATTGTGACTCAATTAACTGCTATATAAAACCACAGTATCCTAAAATTTCTTAGGTTAAAACACAAAAATTAGAAAATTCATTGAAAAAAAAATCCGCGTAAACGTGCCTCGGTCTACCCAACTTCATACAACAGATAAAAAAAGCAACTTTTTTTGGTAAGAATACGTTATAATGTTTAGTTAAGATGTGATTTTGTTTTATGCTTCACTCAAAAATAAGGTTTCCATCATCATGCACGTTTTTAGTGCAAAATAGTATTTTGAACAATTACTTTTCTCAAATATATTTATATATTGGTCATGGTGTTCAAGAAAAACTGAAATTTTTTTATTTTGTTCTGAACTGTAATTTTGAAGTAGAATATTTCAGGAGTGAAAATGTGTTACACACACAGAAATAGGGATCCATGTAGTTTTACCAGTTGAAGTTAAAATTATATAATGTAGTGTAGTTAAATTAAGAGTAACACATTTTTAAAAGGCAAAATTAATTCATAAAAATAAAATCAACAGATTTTATCAATGATTTTAATTTAAAAAATCCCTTGATTCACATCAATTGATTTAAATTAATGATTTTTTTTAAACTCTTGATTTAAATCAAGCTGATTTCACTCAATGAACCCAGAGTACAAGTATAATATTTTGAATACCAGGGCACTTATAACTATTATTAGACTTTATACTGTTTCTACATATTCACTACTGGCCAAAAACATTGCAAGTTTGAGAAATCTACCTTTTTTTAAGATATGCCGTCCAAAGTAGTATTTTTGCAGTTAAACAGATTTTTTTATGTGCAAACGCTGAAAAGAAGTTTAAGAAAACAATAAGTTCTTCGGTTCAGTTGCCTCCGCTTATAATTTTTTTCTGCTGGGAGTAACTTTAAAATTACATTTTTACTTCACTTTAGTTGAAGGGAGCCAAAATGGATATTAATTTCTGATAACCTGAACATTTTTTAATATTAATTTTTTTTAACAAATAATTACTTGTGTTCAAATACTTATTCATATCTTGTCTTTAAACTAATTTAACATTTTGACGTAACGAAAAGTATCAGTTGAATTGGATTTTTTTGGAGGTGGGAGGGGGGAGGGGGTTTCATGCTGGAAAAAATGTTAGACTTCTTAAACTTGTAATACTTTTACATAAAATATGCTTTGCCATCAATCTTTGAGTTGAACCGCACCATTGCTGCGGTCACTCGTCTAGTGTGCTAATGGGGTTCCTTCAGTCAAAAGTAGTGCTTTTAGTCACTGAAATTGAAAGAATAAGCAAAAAAAAAAAAATAACTTGGACCCAGAAAATAATTTTATTTTCCAAACAGTTATTTTTAATTTTTTTTTTTTTTTTAGTGTCAGATTTTTCAAAAAAGGCGTGCTCTTGATGACGTCACAAATGATGCACTATGGAGCATCTTTCACCACGTTTCCACGTCATGATAATCAAGAAGCGAATTAAAATTGCACTCTACGCTTGCCATCAACCATATCGTTGCCAATACACGTGAGTAAAGATGTGAATTAAATATTTAGCTCTATGAGAGTGGCAATACTAAATGGCATTTCATCATTTGTGATGTCATCCGGCAGAAGTATAAACAATGAAAGCGCACCAATTTAAGTAATTTTTTGAAAATATTAAACTTAAACAAATTATTTAAAAAATGGTCAGGTCCTATGTTTTTAAGCATGCTCTTTCAGAAAAAAATACGTTTAAAATTTTGGAAACGACCCCATTCTACATTAGCTACCAGTTTGTTTGGCTCTCTTGGCTTCTTTGGGAGGTTTTACCAGCTCAGTTACTTCCTGTTTCGGGCTGATGAGTGCTAAAAAACACGAAACCTCGGATGGAATAACTGAGCTGGCGGTGTATTTTATGTATTTCTGCCGTAGCCCTGGCTTAGGGCGGTAACTTACTACAAAATTGTAATACTTTTGTCCATCACAATATATTTACAGCAATAACTACCAAAAATGTTTTTGTGAAATGTTACTGAAAATGAAATACATATCTAACTTGAAAGTAGGGTACCGTAAAAGCGGGTGAGAATGATTTGGAATGTGAGAATGGAATCGTTTCCAAGATTTTAAAAGTTTTTTTTTTTTTTGGAAAGAGCATGTTTAAAAACATTGGATCTGACCCTTTTTTAAATAATTTGTTTTTGCTTAATATTTTTAAAAAAATTACTTAAATCGGTGCTCTTTCATCATTTAACGCTTTTGCCGATGACATCACAAATGATGAAATGCCATTTCGTGTTGCCATTTACAGAGTAAAATATTTAATTCGCATCTTTACCCTCGTGTATTGACAATGATATGGTTGAAAGCAAGCGTAGAGCGCAATTTTAATTCGCTGCTTGATTATCATAACGTAGAAACGTAGTAGAAAGATGCGGCAAAGTGCATCATTTGTGACGTCATGAAGACCACGCCTTGTTTGAAAAATCGGGCATTTAAAAAAATTAATTAAAAAAACTGTTGGGAAAATAAAAGTATTTTTTGGGTCCATGTGGTTTTTTTTTTTTTTTTTTTGCTCATTCTATCCATTTCAATGACTAAAAGTAGTAGTTTTGACTGAAGGAAACCACCCCATTATTAAAACCTCATTTTTGACGTAATAAGCGTTCGTATTGCATTTTGGGCTAGTTTAATTTCAATAGGAACTATTGTACAACCTTCTCTGATGATGAGAGATTTGTTATCGCTGTAAAAACGGCCCGCCAGACGAATAACCTGGTGACTGTGAATTTATTTGTTGTGAGCAACTGGTGCTACGTGTTAGTAGGTAGCTTGGAAATTCATGTTGGTGAACTTTTACTACATAAGGAATCACAATTTCGTAAGTACCTTTCGCTTTCATATTACATAAAGAAAGTTACCTCCAATTTTCATTCAAAAATAAATTATTTTGATGTTGCTACACTGTTAAAACTACAGATTGCGTTTGCACCTTTCAGTGGTGAAACGCTTGTTCACCAGCGACACCCGATAGAGAGCCGAAATTGCACCCTTAGCAAGGGTGAAAAATTGGCTCCCTTCACCCAACGTGCACCGTAGGTGACAGATGGTACTCTAGGTGAGAAAAATGGCACCTTTATTGCTTCCTAGAGAGATTCCCCCCCCCCCCCCGTGTTGTTTGCGTTTTTTAATACAATTGTGTTTTATTTATTTTGATTCATATATACGAAGGCATTTGATCACATTTCAACTTTCGAACATAGTTTAGAAGTGTTCATGACTTTAATTTGTCTGTTCGTGCACTAACTTTCTTATATTCACACTTGGATTGCTCAGCAATGAATATGTTGTTGACAACTTTTAATGCATGATCCGTACTGAAAATGAATAGGGAAGGTATTTATCAATCATTTATCGGAACAACCAGAAATATTAGGTAACATTAGATTAGAATCATGGGAAAATAAAAGCGTTCATAAACGTTTAAAATTTTAATCGAGCGTAACATATCAATACTTGGTATAAGATTCGATATTTGAGTATCCTTACAAGATAAATACTGATTTAAAAGCCCTTCTTTCCAATGTCAAGTTTTCCGTCAGATTAACCCTTCGGACGGAACATCTTATTTTTTACTATTGTGAGGAACATCCGTCTCTCAGACGGTCACCTTGGTTTTTCTCATTTTCGATGACTGATTGTTAAGCGGTATTGTTTACGGTGAATGAAAACAAATCAACAACGATAAAGAAACTTTTTATTTACAATACTGAAAAACTTTTGTATAGAAAACAGTATAAAATTATCCTATTTTTGGTTGGAAAAAAAAACAAACTATATCAGTCTTTTACAAATATTAGTCAAACTGACTATTAACAAGTTATACCCCAAGCTATAATAATAATAATAATAATAATACTATTATAATATCCTACCTCAAAATAAAATAACAACAATAAAAGGCGGTACTGTATAGAAGTTCGTCAATCCTTGCCCTTATTCTTTCCATACCAAACCGGTTTCGGGTTTTGCACCTGTTAAACCTCTGATGATGGGCAAAGCACGAAACCGGTTTGGTATGGAAAGAATGAGGGCAAGGTTAGACGGACTTCTCTACAGTATTTCATCAACCTTGCGGTATGTACAAAGATGATTTTTATTACTTTATTACTATATTTAGACTATTTCAACATCACAGTATGTTATTTAGAAACTATGTATAGGTAACTTATATTCCGAAAAATTACTCTTTCACAGCACATGTATCACATATTTTTTTTGAATGCTCCATACACGTAGGAGTATTACACTTGATGCACTTGTATGCAGTCATTCGGTTCTTCTGGTAAGGGCAAAATCTGCAATTCTTTCTCTTTTCAAGCCGATCTGTGGCAGGAAGCGACAAAGGCTTTTTTTCATCTTTTATCCCTGCGGCTTCAGTGATTATACTCCTTAAGTCTTGAGATAAATTTGAAATCATCAACCTTTTTCTTATAAATTTATTTGCCAATCCCAGAGCTATTTCATTTATACAGGCACTCCTCGAGATTTTTTTAGTATCGTCGAACAAACAGTGCAATGTGTGCACATTGCATGCTGCCACTGCCACTATATGGTAAAATACAGCCAGTGGCCACCGTCTTGTTCGGCGATTTGCGGAATATATGCTACATTTTTGATCTAAAGTATCAACTCCACCTTTTGTATAGTTGTAAAATGTGATCAATTCTGGTTTGTTTGTTTGTATGTCCGTATGTTCAGAGTGATGCATCGTTGAGAGAAGAACAACTGCTTTTGACGGTTTCGGAACGTACGAAAGAAGCATCATATCTTTCGTGTATCCATATAATGAAGAGTTTACCTTTCTAGTCTTTTTGGGAAGAAATTCTGGAGGGATTTGGGGCTTGTTTTTTTTTTAGCGTTCCAACCATCGTTATTTTATTTTTTAGTAGCTCAGAGGCTAACTCAATTGATGAGAACCAATTATCGCAAGTGATATTTCGGTTAGTGCCCGAAATGCACTTAGTCAAACGAATTACTGACTGGGTTGGAATCTTCAGGTTTTTTTTTCCTGTTCACTCAGAGTAAATCCGTCGCTCCCTTTACCGGTGTATATATAACAATTATAAAGATATGCCGTATGAGCATCGGTTAGAGTCATTATTTTTATGCCATACTTGGCAGGCTTTAGGGGCATGAACATACGGAACCCACAGCGACCTTTGAAAGGCACAAGAGTCTCGTCCACTGTTGCGTGGGCCCCAAGAGCATAGTTCTTTTGGCAATTATTAACAAATATGTCTAACAACTCCGAAATTGCAGCAGCTTTTTCAACTTTTTCCCTTTCTTTCCTTGTACTTGAATTGTCGAATCTAAGAGCCCGAAAGAGAATGTTGCATCTTTTTTCAGTCAAAAATGCTCGAAAAATTGGTCGCCCCGTAATTGAAGTTGAAAAAAGAGATTGTAATGATTCCCGGGATGACTTGAAAATGCAGCAAAGCAATATGACCCCGAGTAATGCGTTTATTTCGTCCACATCTGTGTTTTTGTATGCCACTGAATCTTGGTGTTTTATCGTGGTACGCATTTCGGTAAGTTTTGAGTTTGTGTGCGTCACTATCAGTTGTAAAATGTCGTTCGTAAAAAAAAGATCCCATAGTTCTTTTGGGGTTGGCTTACCTCCTAGCAATCGAGCAGGACCATCAGGCTTCGAGAGACGAACTTTTATGATATTTCTTTGAATTGGATGATTTGAAGCAACTACAGGTCTTTTTTTCCAAACAATGCATTTTTTTTTCCATAGTACTCTCCACTTCCTTCTTCTTCATGCGAAACTAGCAGTCCGTCGCTTTCATCTTCATCAATTTCGGAGGACGTCTCATGATCGGATTCCTGCAAGTCATCATTTTTAGGGACGTAAGAATCATCAGAATCAATGTCGGAGTCGGATTCTTGTTCAAGAGCAAGTTGAACAATTCGTTTGGTTCGTGTGGATATGTTTGTTGGAACAGCCATAGTGGATCTTGGAACAATATAAAACAAATTATTTATCATCACAATTACAAAATACAATAATTAAATTAATTTTATTAAACGAGTACAAGTCAAAAGCATTGCTTTCGGAACACCCGTCTGACAAGCGGATGCTAAAAACGTACGTTAAAAGGAACACCCGCCTAACAGACGGATATTCCAACCACCAGTTATAAGGAACATCCGCCTGGAGAACGGGGTAGGTATAAATAAAAACGCTCTTACCTGCTTTGAGTGCAAAGGACGACTAAATTTTCATGCTGAACGTTGAGGGGAAATGATGAAAGAAGCAACCTTGAAACCACCTCTTCCAACTCACACCACAGCGGTAGCTATCGGAAAATTTATAGACAATATCCGTCCAAGAGACGGATGTTCCGTCCGAAGGGTTAAAAATAAAAACGAGTAGATAACTACATTCGCTTCATGCAATAACGCCTAAGAAAGATACGTTAACCAAAACACGATGTGAAACTCACGAGTCAAACGCTGAGTGATGAGAAAAATTTCTTTTCAGGCGGTTTTTTTTTCCCCCGCCTTTGCTGCTTTGTTCGTTTCCACTACGTAGTTATTTCATTTCAGAAGAAATAGAAATTGGTATATTGGCTGCTCACGTCGATGCATTTTTATTCCGGAATTAGCAATTCAATTATCAGCTGATTTAAACGTTTTTATTTTTAATGTTGTTGTTCAAGATAGTACTGATAGATAGTTTTAGGTAACAGTTTTGCAGGATATAAATAGCAAGATATTAAATATTTAATAAGGTAAACGGAACAATAAGCAGTTATCAACATACTTTAAACACTTTAAATATGTTCGAAAGCTCTGATACAATATGATCAAATGCCTTTACTTACGCGATATTTCGAAGATTAATCCACGAAATTTTCAGTTTTGTACTTCATTCAATGTGAAAGCAAATTTCGTTGCAACTTCCTTCGTTCGCCATTCAAACTGAAGTTGCCGTTGGACGATTAGTTAGAGCGCATGCGCAATGAGTCGCTCTCCTATTGAATCACTTTTGTTAACGTCGTTCACCCACTGAGGAACCAAAAGCACCTTGACGACACTTCCTAGCCTCCGTTTCACCCCGCGGCACTGTTTTTTCACCCTAGGGTGAAATTCTTTACCCCTGTGGCACTCCTAGTTTTAACAGTGTACAGTTACAAATGAGTAAAGTTTACAGTTTGGATGGTGAGTGTTCGAAATTTTAGAGGAAGCGTTGGGTTATCAGGGGAAAAAGTACACGGGAAAAATCACGGATGTAGATGCAAGTGAGTTTGAAGTTTCAACAATGTTGAAGCGAGGTAGGTTTTGGCAGTGGCCTGAAAAAGATGATAGGATTTGGTATCCATCTTGAAAAATTATGAAGAAAATAAAGCCTTTGTATTATCTTGATCTTATGATGTACCCGACTCTCCAAAGTTCAATTTTCAGCGTAACTAACATCTACAACTCTCTCGTTAAAATATGAGAGAAGTAGAGTATGGTACAAATCACCAAAACCTATATGAAAACATTGAAACATGTGCTGTACGATTCTCGTGCACAATGAGAGGGTAAGAATAGTGCAAATAAAAACTGCTCTTAGAGGGGTTGTGGGTAAAGTTTGAAATTATTTCAAGGTCAGAATCGAAAGCCAAAGTCCTAAACTATAATAATAACGCACATTTTTTTTTTTTTTTTGAATGAATATTGAGTTATTACAGTCAGAAATGTACTAAAACTGTAGCATAGTTACCCGCTTCTACGGTAATTTTTTTGGCAACAGAAAATATATTTTCTTCATTAAAACGGCTACTACAGGGAAAGCATAGAAGACTTTCCTGGACATAGGCTAAGCATTTTAAAGTTGTTAGCCGGTTTAAAATTATTGGAGAAGAACAAGGAATGGACAAAGAATAGAAACTATCATTCCTTGGTGATAGTTCAATGTATGAAATAGTAGGGGAACGTGAGGCAAAATCAAATAGTTAAAATAACTGCGAGTTATTGTGTGTTTTTTTTCTTTTTTTTCTGGAGTCAAACAGTCGAATTATTGTTTTGTGGGAAATATTTATTAAGTGTGTAAAATTAATTTGTAAATATTACTGTTTAATACATATTTGTGTTTGTACTCCATATTAAACCAATTAAATAACACTGCGGACAGTGCCTTTGGCGCTCTTTAGTTTTGAATTTATTTCTTAAAAAAAAAAAAAAAAAAAACTAAGCTGTTTCAAAATGAGCAAATTGGAAATATGTTTTGAAGATTACAGTACATAAAGAAAGAACAATATATTAAAAATAAAACTTTTATTGAAATGTTATTTTTTTATTTTTGGCTATAAATTTGTGTCTTCAAAAAAATGGAAATTTAAAAAAAATGTTTCATGGGCAAAATGTGGAATGAAATATTCTTCTAATGAAATATTTTTTGAACAAAATATTTTCTATTCGATTGTTAAATATATTCTTGATCGAAGTAGTGAGTAAATAAAAGGATTAATGAATAAATGAAAATATAACAAAACAATAAACTAATAAATAAATAAGTAAATTGATTAATATATGAGGGTAAATAAAAGAGTGAATAAAGTAGTGAATGAATAATAAAATAAAGTGAAAGCATCATAAAATAAGTGAACAAACGAATAAATAAAACGAATAAATTATAAAATGAAGGAATGCAAATAAATTATACGTACATGATTTCGTAAATGAGTGAATGAGTAAACGAAATGATCTATTTCACTTTACCCCACATGCACTTGAATAATTGCAAAATATTTAAAATGCAAATACGCTTAATATTAACTAAATAAATACTGCACCGAATGCCAGTAGGTCTCAATTAATATTGAAAATGTTCATAACAAAAACTTTACCATTTGATAATAACAAAAATAACTCTTGACTTACAACAAACATTACAAGAAGAGTATCAATTTTTGAAAATTGCCAGTATTATCACATGCTTTAATCTCCAACTGTATTTTTACTTCCTTTTACAAAAAAAAGAAGTATTGTATTCGCGAAAAAAATTTCACTCAAAAATCGGCCTGTTATGCATTTTGCTCACCCCCAAATTAATGTCGAGCTTTTTTTTTCGACCGGACCACACGTACATATGTACCTAAGAACGTATAGACGCCCGAAATATCCATTTTGACGTTTTCCAAGTCAATTACAACGAGTTTTCTCGTGACGTCTGTATGTACGTGCGTAGGTGTGTATGTGTGTAGGTGCGTATGTATGTCGCATAACTCAAGAACGGTATGTCCTAGAAAGTTGAAATCTGGTACGTAGACTCCTAGTGGGGTCTAGTTGTGCGCCTCCCCTTTTGGTTGCATTCGATTGTTTCTAAAGAGGTATTTTGCCCCTTTTTGGGGGAAATCATTGTTAATTTCGATGCAAACTCAAGTGGTGTTATAATTTTACGGACACTTGGCAATATATCGCCAGTCTTTTGGTCGCCAAGTTTTGTCACCAACTTGGCGACACATTTGGCGATATTTTTTTTTTAATCTGATTTCAATGTGGCCATTGTTGGTGATATTTAGAGAGTTAACTCTTGAATCGCATTAAAATTGTAATAAATGAGGAAATAACATTAAATTGGTGTAAAAAATAGTTATGTGATGCATACATCAGCTCTTTTCCTGACTGGAATGGACTACATGTGTTACTACATAGTTAAAATATCACCAGATAGGTGGCACTAAAAGCTGAGTAATTATTTCACCATTTCACTTTGCCCCACATTCCCCTACTATACTGCCGTGGGCAGGTAAAGGGCAATAACTGCACATTTTTGCATTTTTGTTATCTATTGTACGTTAGCTTCATTGTACAAGGTTGCTTATTTGTTTTCCGCTTAAAAAAAGGTGCGAAAATAACGTCTCATTCCAACATTTCCCTATCATTAGTATTGAATTTAACACACATTTCTTCAAATGTCTCGAAAACACATTTCTGCAGATACTGCCGTTTACCTGCCCACGGCAGCATACGTCGTCATTTTAGTGCATGAACGGAATAGTAATTTGAAAAAATTACAGTCACTTAGATGCGATCATAAAACTGGATCTGATTACTTTGTTTTAAATTGATGAAAATAGTTCTTTAACATTAATTGAAGTTAAATAGTTTTTTGTATCATTTGTTTCGCGCTACTTGGCGAAAAAAAGTACTCATCAGTTTTGAATTTATTCTTAAGACATTTTTGCATATTTCTTACAGGAGCTTTTCGGTGCCCCAACTGACTTTATAATCTACAGAACAGTGGCAGTACCCAGAAGAACATTGACAGTACAGTACCCAGAACAGTGTGTTTGATCTTTCTCATTATATTAAAGAAATAGACAGGTAAGTAAAAATTATAAAATGATTGTAGCAAAAGAGGAGAGTTATAAATTATATGGATTCATATAATTGCAAGTTTTAAAACTCTGTAATCAGATAAAACAACGAATACACGCAAAATACCGACAGCCCGATTATGACTTCCAATGACTGAAGTTTCGTACTTGTTATGGGCTCACCAGTCTAGAATAGTCAGTAACCGAGCTGGAAGCATATGTTTTACTCACTGAAGCTTAGATTACTAACAAACTGGTAGCTAATATTAAGGTAGCGCACCAGCGAGTGTCCGCAGCAATGAGGCAGTTTGCTAAATACATTTTAGCTATCAGTTTGTTAACCTTCTCAGCTTCAATGAGATGAAATCTGCAACCAGCTCCATTATTGACTTTTCCAGACGGATGAGCTCATAACAAGGACGAAACTGCAGTCTCTGGAAGTCATAATCGGGCTGTCCGTATATTGCATGTAGTTCTGCCCAAGCTTATGGGCGATTACTTACTGCTTAAAACGACGACTTTGACGAACATATTGATTTTTTGTATGCTGGTTAAATATCAGATTACCGTATAGAAAAATATTTTTAAGCACCATTTTTACGCATTTTTTATTGATTGCCTAACTAGTAAATGGTGCGATTAAATGTTTTTGGGAGCATTATTTACGCATTGGATGTTGTATCATACGTTTAGGAATATAAAAATACATGCAATATTTTGGAGGAAAAAACGTAAAAAAAAAATTGGATGCAGTAAAATGTCGCATGAAATCTTTCTGAGTAAGATACAAACATATAATAGAGTGTTATGTTTTGTTACGCAATTTAACAAAAAGCATTATTTCCATTATTTAAGGAAATGTAAAGAGGAAAGTTTAAGGACACAAACACTGAATTTAATAAAAAGAAAAAAAAAGAGGGATTTTTTTTTAAGTGCTAATTTTTAAGCAAACAAGGATAATATTTTAGTCTCAATTCTTTCTTTATTACAGCGTATTTTATTTTTATATTAATAAAACACTTTTTTTTATGGCTTACACATTTTTAGTCTTTCATAGGAGGAGTGAACAATTATTTTTTAAATAAGGTTTCAAAATATTTTTTCTAGCTAAATTGACAACTACAGCTACCTTTCTTGAAATCTCTAGCTATCTGATCGGTTACTTTGGTCACATGTTTTCTCCTGAAAAGTGATAGAATTTACGATTGTCCAGGATTATTTTTATCTTATAAAGTAATAACATGTGTGTATATAACATTCGATTGCCCACCCCCTCCCCGAATGGAACAAATGGAGAAAATGGCGTTAAAATTTACCCTGCTTCAACCCCTAACAGAGATAATTTTTATACGAACTTTTGACTAACTCCTAGCTGTACTTATATAAAACGTCCGCAAAGAAAATGTACCCCTACACAAGCAGATTTTCTAACAATAGTCAGAATATGTTCAGCTTTAACGTATAAAGTCGTCAAAATTCCAAAATTAAACGTTCTTCCAAACCCAGCAGTTTTTCCTACACATTTTGAACATCGAAAACATTTTAAATAAATGCGCACTTAGTATTTATTTATAGATATAATGAAGAAAATTTTTGAAATGATCCAATACTAATGGTCTCAAAAGCATTTTATGCATACCTTTAAATCAACTTTTTGAGAACCAAACATAACAGACTTATATCAGCTTTCAGACAGTTAAGTTTAAAACTGTAAAAGACCGATTTCTATCTCTAATTTCTTTTCAAATCATTTATTTCTTCATGCTTTCTTTCCTCAAAGAAAAAGTCTTATTATCAACAGAAATCTTTCTTGCAGCTTCTATATATTATTGGTAAAACCATTCTGGGATAATCATATATTTATCGAAGGAAGAAAAAACTGTTCGCGTTTAATGGCTGGCACTAAGTGCCCAGAAAAGACAAAATGATGCAATAATTTGAAGAAATTTTCGACGCAAATGCTTTCAATTCGGCATTTGCAAAACGTACAATCTCTTGATCACTTTCACATTTCGCTTTATGGACTGTGACGATAAAGGACGGTCTATAATTCTCGCACATAATCCATTTGCCATATCCAGTAACTCGATTCGAACTTGCAGTCATGTTGAATAAACATTCAATCGCTTTCAGTCATAACAGCGCTTAGGATCGCGACACAAAAGCCCGAAAACAGGAGCCCCAAATGCATCGGCACAAAAAATAAAGAACCTAGAAAGCGGCTGTGTCGCACGTAATGCGGCTTCGAATAAATCCAAGCCAAATCCGAAATCCATTCTGGGTAAGTAAATTTCACTGCGTATTCCGCGGAAGCCAATAACAATGCTAGCAACAAGGAGCAAGGGGGAGAAATAGCCACCAGCCGAAAAGTAAAGCATAAAATAAGGTATAAATGTATATCTCTTGGTAAGGAAAAACTAAGTGCAGCCTTTAAAGCAATAAGCAGAAAGGAGGATCCGCATAAAATGGAATAAGGAAAAAAACGCAGAGGGTGCATTACGTAGATATTTGCCCTCGTATTATATGTTCAGTTATTTAATGGACCTACTTTAAGAGACTTTGTGAGGCGGGGTAGGGAAGCGATGTGTCTTCCTGGCCTATCACTCAGATGTTTGCGTTCCATCCGGTTGGCAACACAAGTGGACGAATAAATGGGCCGGGGAATTATGGGATAGGGGCGGTTTTCTTGGAGTTAGGGATCGGGGACAAATTTTGATTAGGGGAAATGATGGATCTTTATCATGATCTTTTATTCAAGAGCAGTTGCTTCATAACATAAACAAAGACGATTTCTTCTTCTTTAGCTCTTTATTCATCGGGTAGAGTAAGACGCTGTCCTTTTTTGCTCAAGTTTGTGGGTTCAAACCCGGCCCAAGTCGGTAGGTTTACAATGTGCAGAAAATCTTCTGTCGCATGATTATGTAGGGGGTCCTATATTTCTTGAGTATCTACAGTAAAGTCTCACAAATCTGAGATAAGTGGGATTCACGCCACCTCGGATTACTGAAAACTCGGATTATCCGGAAAAAATTTTCAAATTAAAATTTTAATTTAACGGATGATATAAATAGAAATACCTTTTACTTCTTTGTATTAATAAAATAATAAAAGGAAGTATTTGCTAAAAATTATCACCGAAATTTCAACATAAATTTCTCTTTAAATCACCTCTTACCGATTTTTTTTAACGATGTCTGTGCATATTTATGTATACAAATTTGTAAGAAACCGACCATGCATTTTGACAGTGAATCTCTTCCATATTTTTTAATCGATGAATATGTCGCGTCACTTAGGGGAGCGTTGTTGACACTAACCTCTCAATACATTTTTTATTATTACCTGTATGTAGTTGAATAAGTACAATTGCAGTAAAAGATTTCAGTTTTTCGATTTTGATAAAAAATATTTTTATCAACTAAAAATGTTACTGAAAATGTCATATCTGGCAACATTGAATAGCACTCAACAGATAAACTGAAGAAGTGAACTGAATGAATCGGCCATGTTGAATCTCACTTGTGTACTTGTTGCGTATCTTGTTCTTGTTAATGTTTTTATTTTTAACTACCTTTGAGAATAAATGTAATGTTATAACCAAGTGTCACCTCTCTTTACATACTACGACATTGGCGACGAGTAAATTGGAAAATATTACAATAAGATGCCGAACACTGGTATTGCTCATTTGCAAAGTTTTGTCGAAGGGGACAACTTTGTGGAATATCTCATGAGAGCGGAATTTTTCTTCGAGGCCAACAAAATCACTTCCGACAATGAAAAGCGTGCCCTTTTGTTGACTGCAATTGGAAAGAAGACGTTCTCATTGCTTCGCAACTTACTTCAGCCGAAAGAAATAAAAGATGTAAAATATGCCGACATTGTGAAAGTTTTAACGGATTACTATTCCCCGGTTTCTTCAACCATTATGGAAAGGTTTCGCTTCTACAATCTCAAACAAGGTAATGAAGATATTTCAACGTTCATTGTAAAAATAAAGGGAACTCGCCAGCAAGTGCAACTTCGGTGCATTTCTAAACGACGCACTTCGAGATAAATTGGTTTGTGGATTACAGTCCGAACAAATTCAAAACAAATTACTCAGTGAAAAAGACGTTGATTTCGCTAAAGCTTCTGAACTGGCTCTTGCTATGGAAACAGTATCTAGAGAGACCAAGTCACTAAAAGAAGAAAATCAAAGCGTCCTCAAAATTCATGAGTATAAAAAAGTAAAACCAAAAGATTCGACACGGAAGAATTTTGGAAAGCCAACATATCCTCATCAAATTACAAAAGTAATAAAATCGTGCAAGCACTGTGCTAAATTTCACAGAGGAGAGTGTAAATTCAAGAATGCTACGTGTTATCAATGTGGTGTAAAGGGTCACATTAAGCCTGCATATAAAGCTTCAAATACGAATTTTCTTGAAGGTGCTGCAAATGTAAGTGATAAATCAGAACCTTATTTGAATAACATTTTTTCTAAAAATTTGGGCAACGTAAGTGTGAGTAAACAATCAGAATATTTGAATAACATTGTTTTGTCTAAGAATTTGGGTAGCGTTAACCCATACACTACTAATGTTCATGTCAATGGGGTGAAAGTGAATATGCAAATTGACACTGGCAGTGAATATTCAATTATTTCGTTAAATAAATTTAAAAAATTGAAATTAAATTGCATAGAGTCGAAACCAGCCCCAATATTGAAATCTTACACTAACAATGATTTAAAAATTGTAGGAAATTATGATGTACTCGTAATTTATTTGAATAAGTGTTACAGTTTACCATTAATTGTGGTTGATTGTGATAATGATAATAAGCCTATTTTGTTAGGTAGAAAATGGATCAAAATATTGAAAATCAAGATTGATGATTGTATAAATATGGTATTTGATAAAAATGTAAATTTTGATAATGTTTCTTCTACTGTTGAGTATTTTAAACATAAATATCCAAATTGTTTTAATTTAAATGATACAACTGGTAATTTGGGTGTACCTATTAATATAGCAATGAAACCGGAAACTATTCCCATTTTTTGCAAAAGTAGACCAGTCCCTTATGCTTTAAGAAATCTTGTTGATAAGGAGTTGGATACTCTTATTAACAATGGTGTTTTGTACCCTGTTGGTCATTCCAAATGGGCAACACCAATAGTTGCTGTTCCCAAACTTGATGGAAATGGTAGGGAAGCTGTTAGAATTTGCGGGGATTTTTCACTTACTGTCAACAAGTTTTGTGAAACTCAATTTTATCCTCTACCATCTCAGGAAGAAATTATAACTAGTATGGGAAGTGGGAAATATTTTTCTAAAATAGACTTATCAAAAGCTTTCCATCAGATTCAAATTAGCCCTGAATCACAGGAATTGTTAACATTAAATACCCCCAGAGGTTTACTCGGGTATTCTAAACTTCCTTTTGGGATCAAATCAGCTTCTTTTCTTTTCCAGCAAAAGATGGATGAAATATTGAAAGATTTTTCGTATACAAATTGTTACATAGATGATTTATTTATAAGGGCAAATACAAAAGAAGAATGTATAAAAAGAACTGAAATTGTTTTGGATAGGCTAAATTCTTACAATGTTAAGATAAATCTTTCTAAATGTGAATTCTTTAAAGACAGTATTCAAGTTCTAGGGCATAAGAAAGATTTCACTGGTATCTATCCTTTAGATGAAAAGTGCAATGATATATATCAAGCTTCGGTGCCTACAAATTGTACTGAACTGAAAAGCTATCCTGGATTATTAGGGTATTATTCTCATTTTATTCCAAATTTATCTAATACTCTTCGTCTACTTTATAAATTACTGGAAAAAGATGTTAAGTGGAAATTTGATAAAAATTGTGTAAAAGTTTTTGAACATAGCAAAACTTTGTTAAAAAAGCATAATATCTTGGTTCATTTTGATATGGCAAAACCAACAGTTTTGCAATGTGATGCATCAGACTATGGCGTGGGGGCTGTCTTGTGTCATGAATTTCCTGGCGGTGAGCTTCGACCAATTTTTTTCGCTGCCAAAACTTTGAGTAAAGCTGAAAGATATTATGCTCAAGTGCATAAAGAGGCTTTGACCATAATTTTTGGTTTAAAAAAGTTTAATAAATTTTTACAAGGTCAAAAATTCACCATCGAGACACTCTAGGCCATTGTTAACATTATTTGGTCATAATAAACCTGTACCAACTATTGTTAACGCGAGAATGCAAAGATGGGCCATAATCCTTTCAAATTATGATTATGTAATAAGGCATAAAAGGGGACAGAGTTGTTGCTCGCTGATGCACTATCTCGATTACCATGTAAAGATGATGAACCAATTGATGAGTTCACACATTTCATATGTTTCTTTTCTGATTTTGAAAATTTAAAGATTGATGACATTCAGAGAGCAACATCTCTTGATCCTTGTTTATCAAAAGTGTTGAATTACACTAAGTTTGGTTGGCCTACCGATGTTGAAGAAAATCTTAATGAATTCAAAAAGGTAAAGAATGAATTAAGTGTTGAAGGAAATTGTTTACTTAGAGCAAATAGGTTAGTGGTTCCTGAAATATGGCATAAAAAAGTACTGGAGCTTCTTCACAATGAACATCCAGGTATTTTTAGAATGAAACAGTTGGCTAGAGCTTATTTTGGGTTCCCAAAAATTGATCAGTTTATTGAAAATTTTGTAAATAAATGTATACCTTGCCAACTCACAAGACCTTCAGCTCCAAAAGTAAAATCAAATTTTTGGCCTTTAACTGACAGGCCTTTTGAAAGAATACACATAGACTTTGCGGAATTTGAGGGTAAAAATCTTTTAATTGTTAAAGATTCCTATTCGAAATGGATCGACGTATCTGTAGTAAATAGCATTGATTCAAAGTCGACAATAACTCAATTACGAAAATTATTTGCTTGTTTTGGCTTATCAAGTGATGTAATATCTGATAATGCTCAGCAATTTAAATCTGACTTAATTTTAAAGTTTTTTAAATCCAACGGGATTAATCCAGTAAATTTTCCACCATATCATCCAAATTCTAATGGTGCAGCGGAAAATACAGTATCTATTGTTAAAAACATGTTGAAAAGACAAACATTTTCTGATCGTAAATATGATAATTTTCAACATAGATTAGATTCGGCACTTTTTGCTTATAGGAATACTCCTTCATCAGTAACGTTAAAAACTCCTGCAGAGTTAATTTTTGGCTATTTGCCACAAACTGCTATTACGAAGGTTAGAAGTAATCATTTGTTAAAAGAAAAAAAGTATCAGGATTATCAAAAATCTTATTTCAATCGCAACGCTACTAAAAGAAATTTTGAAATAAATGAGAGGGTGTGGGTTAAATCAACTAGAGGTGATGTAATTAAATGGTTCCCTGGTAAAATTACTAAAGTTATAAGCCAGAATACATTTTTAGTTAAAGTTAATAACAAAACACGATATGTTCATTCTGATCATCTTAGAAAGTCTGCAATAGACGAAGAAAAATTTAGTTTTTCAAGTTTAACTAATATGAACCGTGATGTTAATGTACCATCCATTAGGAATGCTATTTTACCTGCATTAGATATTGCCTGCAAATCTAATGAAGAAAATGCTCAAAATAATTGTACAAATGAAACATTACCTAATGCAAAACCGTCAATAGTTAAGCCCCGAAAATCCTCCGAATGCTGAATCGCAAAAATCACCGATACCTTCTACCAGACCAAAGCGAAACGTAAAACCCATTCAAAGATATGGCATTGATTCATGAATGTATATATTACTTTGTAATAATTTATTTTTTACATCATTGTGTATTTTTATTTGTTTACTAACTAACAAATAAGGAGGAGAGTGTCATATCTGGCAACATTGAACAGCACTCAACAGATAAAATGAAGAAGTGAACTGAATGAATCGGCCATGTTGAATCTCACTTGTGTACTTGTTGCGTATCTTGTTCTTGTTAATGTTTTTATTTTTAACTACCTTTGAGAATAAATGTAATGTTATAACCAAGTGTCACCTCTCTCCCACATACCACAACAGAAAATATAAAGTAAGCACATTGAATTTAGTGGAACTTCAAAGTTTTGAGCCTCTACTTTGTTTGGTTTGGGTGTTCTAGGCTAAAATAAACTCTTATAGCAATTTCCCTTCGAGCCGTATGAAGTATATTTCTAGTAACAAGGCATTCTGATGATACGGTTTGCTGAGATTTGTTCTCTCCAATTGACAAATAGTCTTCTTTAAAAAAAAAAAAAAAGCAGCAGATCTCAGGAGGGTACTTTTGAATAGGGGAAGAAAAAATAAGAACATCGATGTTCCAGCTCTGTTTTGTATATCACATGAGACGGAGCGCACACGGGAATATTTCAAACACTTCATATTCCAACACGCATCCAGACATTTCTTTTGATTTTATCGATTGTCGGAAATAAACGACACTAATAAAAAGTTATTGAAATTTTACTTACTTAAAATACCTGAAAGCACAAGAATGCATGTATTTACTCTTATGATTGAAAATAACAACAAAGCAAAATCATCATTATAAAGCAATTTTGTTCACATACAATTCAATTTTACAGTAGAAGAAAGAAAGAAAATAAATTTTATTTTTTCATTTATTTAATCTGAAATAATTTTTACCTTTGATTGGAATTATTTTACGTACCACATATATAGAATTATAGCAATCAAAATCTCAACTGCGATGAGAGGGGTCCAAACCCCCTGGTGTGCGCCACTGGCGTGAGAATATCATGATCTGTGCAAAAATTGTATCTCTGAGGTCACTGCAGTGAGAATTGACTGCATGTATTACAACTCGCTGTAGAAGAAAGTTTAATTTGCGGTTATCAAGAGTTTCAGCGGGTAAGTTTTCACACATTTTGATCCATTAGCGCAAACTACACATGTGACTTGAAAATTGATGTTAAACATAAAACACCTTCTAGTACACTTACTATACTTTTGGCCTTTTTCACCTGACAACTATAAATTTGAAGTCTATAAATAAAAGAGTTTCCTGTCTACCAACTTAAAGGTACCTTTTTCAAGATGGTATACCGGGTATCTTCGAATCCATAGGTATTCCTTAATATCTGACGTAGCTCTGTTCTTCCAAGAGTCAAGATGTTGTTGTCCCTGATTAGTATGAACCTACAATTTTGTCTTACCACCACCACAAACTCAAAAGTCAAGTAAATTCGGAAAAGCTTAATCTTCTTCTAAAATGACTTATTCTTCATGTAAAAAAGGAAAAAAAAAAGACAACTGAAAGGAAATAAGAGAAATAGGAAACCAGAAGCTGCAACAAAAGAAAGTGAACAAAATAAACTGAGCACTCAAACTTTTTCATTGGTTTAAACTTCATTCCATTTATGCCACATCACCCAACTATTTCATATTAATATCCATTTGTAACTTAATCATTTATTTATTTATATTTTTTTCATAACAAAAAATAAGTTGATTTTGTTTTAAAGTTGCATACATTACAATTCATTATAGCATGTACTCATGATGATTTGGGGATTTTTATTCGAAAAGTAGTAGTTTTTAGAACTGTATAAATGGTATTCTTTTTTCCCTCCTCTCATCTAGTTATTCTTTCTCAATACAAATTGAAACTTATTCCCAAGCATTTCAGATTACTTTCCTAATAAAAACGAAATGCGAAAATTGAAACAAATAACATTAAAAAGCGAGGAAGGAAAATTCAAAGTTGAAAAGAAATTTTCTATGTCTCAGTAGTAAGATGTGTGTGATAAATTTCTGCTGTTGAGTTCTCTATTAAGCAACCTCAATCGCTGTACATGTGTCTTTGTTATTTTCAGGGCCGTCATTAAAAAAGCAAACATTCGACGTGCTAAAAATGTCGCTCCTGTTTCGTTAATAATTGCTAGCTCTTTTGCAAAAAAAATTTTTGGAATTATTGTTTTATTTTGTTTTTTTGAGCATCACATGTTATTAACTGAGGAAAAATAAGAAGTAACTTGAGTTCGTTTCGACAAACTGAACTCTTTTGAAATTTTCGCAATTAAGAATTTTAGCCCCAATGATTGTTCTATGATTCTAAAAGTTATATTATTTTATTGTTTCAGTTTACCTTTTCAAGTTTTTTACTCAAAAAACTATCATGCAAAAAGAGCCCTAATGATTAAGTAATGAATCATAATAATTTAAAAGTTAGCAGAGTTACCGTAACGTGGAGTTTTCAAAAAAATTTGACCTCGTTCACTTCAGAAATTTCATCAATATTTGAAAGCAGCCAAAGAATTAGATTAGGTTTCTAAAAATCCACTAACAACTCCATTAAGTTTTAGGATAATCAGCCATACATATTTAAAAAAACCGTTAAAATGTAACAAAACGAAAGATAATAAAACAAATCTGTTTTTTATCACCAGTCTCGCCAAGAGATCACGTTGCCGTTACCCAGCCTCTTTCATATTACCGTATCTAAGCGTTCAAAGTTGGGAAAAATGGCGCACTTTTGAAAAAAACTAAATTCTTTAAATAACTGCAGAACAGATTGAAATATTTCCTTTAAACTTGGATGTGTTGATAGATCGAAATTTTGTTTTGAGTTATCATACTCAAGTAGTGGGTAAAAGTAGATGGTTTTTGTTAAAAAGGCATTATAATTGGAAGTTTACCTTTGCTATAATTGCGTTGAATGTATGGCGCATTTTCTTGTAGCGAAATTTTGGAACATAATTAACTTTTCCAAAAACTTGAAGTTCGTGACCTAATTTTAAATTTGTTCTTCAAAGTACAGAACAATTTCCGATGAATTTCACTGTATAAATCAAGGTTGTACGATTTTTTTTTTTGTTTCAATTATTCAATTATATCAAAAAAGATCACTTTATTGGTATTAAACAATCACAAAAAACTAGATTAAATAGCAATTTGATAGTCTAAACAATATATTACTATAGTGAAAATCAGGATTTGAGTGAAAAGAGATCAATAAGCTATCTTCATTCTCTGAGAATATTGAACCCCAGCTTTCTAACTACAATACACTATATTTGTCTAACAATTCACTGAACAGGCAGGGAGGGATCTAAATTTTAAAAATTGACATTTGGTTGCCAACTATTCCAAGTGAGCCTACTTGAAATTATATCCCTCATGCTCACTCGCTGGACATGTGTCTTTGTTATTTTCTCTACGGCTTTCAAAAAAGCAAACATTCAGGTGTGCTAAGAATTCTTTTACTATTTCGCTAACACATGCTATCTTTTTTTGTTAAAAACAATTAAGTGATCGTTGTTTTATTCGGCTTCTTTAAAGATAACATGTTATCAATTGAGAAACTCATAGGTGATATTTTCGTCCAGCTACGCGCAGGAAACAAACATAATCCTTTTTACAATGCACAAAATTTTATCTCTCAATTCACCTGGTATGTAGGAAAAGATCCTAAGTTAGAGCATTAATATAGTGTTTATCAATTCTCCCCAGTTGACTAGAAATTAATAAAATAATAGTTTAAAAAACTAAAAAAAAAACACGCTTTTGTAGCAAAATGAACCAAAATGTAAAAAATAATCTTTGGATGATAGTTATTGACCAAACGCTTAATTTTAATGCAATAAAGAAAACCGTAGGGTTACATTTTTGAACGGATAAAAAATGGAAAAAATTCAAGACAACTGATAAGAAACCCCCTACGCTTTTTTGTATTACATAAAAATTACGTGTTTGGTCAATTACTATCATACAAATATTATTTTTTACTTCATTTTGCTACAAAAGCGTGGATTTTTTTTTTTAGTTTTTTTTTTTAAGTTTTTTAAACTATTATTTTATTTTCTTGTTTTTAGTTTAACTTGTTACTTGTTTTACAAAAAAATATTCATTTCAATATAGTTCGAAATCTTTTATATTTATGAAATTTGTCCAAAAAAAAGTGACGAAAGCATTCGGCTCGGGCAGCATTCAAAACGCGTTCTCTCGAACTCTAAAAAGAATAACTACACCCCTTAAAGTGCAATAGTTGAGTTCTAAAAACATTCAACAGCGCTTATAAATTGCCTGTCGAGTAATTGTCTAATCCAGCTAATCCATCTCAGTCATCGATGTCTGTGTGCGGAAATCATATTTACATTACTTTGAAAATTTGAGATACATTTTAATAAAAGTATTGTTCAACAATGGTCTGATCAGCAATGAATTGCCAATTGAAGGCTCACCTAAATTTTGCTTGAAATTAGTTAATAACAATAATAACTCATGTTCTAATTACCTTGGAGCAATGGAACGAATGTAGTCTGATGCAGAAAAATCAAACGTTCTTATAGATACTTTTAAATATTTTTTGTGAGCATTTTTTAATGTTTTTTTTTTTTTTTTCAATTTTTTCTTTTTCACATTGTTTGAGTTTAGGCCAAAATATTGATTAAAATTGAAATAAACTAACAATAAATAATTAATTAATTAATTGGATAATAGAACATTGCATTGTCATCGAGTCTGATTTTAACAGAATCCGATTGGAGGAAGTGGGCGAAATCTGAGTTGCAAGATTCCATTACAAGATACTTGCAATACATACAGGTAAAGCTAATAAAAGCATGTTAATAAAAATCTCATACTCACTGTACATGTATCTTTGTTACTTTTCCTGCTGCTTTTAAAAAAGCAAACAATCAGGCTTAATAAAAATTTCTTTTCTTTTTTGCTAACACATGCTACCTATTTTGTTAATAATCATCGTGGGATTGATGTTTTATTTTGTTTGTTTGAAGATACCTTTTTATCAATGGTGAAACTTAAAAATAATATTTACTCACCGGTAATTTAATCCTGATTACAGTGCACAACATTTTGTCTCTCAAATCACGTAGGGAAAAATCCAAAGTTGGAGAATAAATATTTTGTTTTCAATTCACTCGAGCCGACTAGAAATCAAAAAGCATTCGTACTCACTGTACAAATTTGTTGTCATTTCTGCTGTTTTTTCAAAAGATCAAACATTCAAGCATGGTAAAAAATTCTTTTACTATGCATTTAGCCAACACATGTCATCTCTTTCGTTAAAAATCATTGTGTGATCATTGTTTTATTTTGTTTCTTTGAAGATAACATGTTATCAATTGAGAGACTTAAAAATAATTTTACGCCCAGTTACGAACAGGTACTTTTATCCTGCATACCAATCCACAACATATTATATCTCAATTCACTGAGTATTAGGGATGGATCCAAAGGTAGAGAGAATTTTGTTTTCCGCTCTCCCGAGTCGACTAGAAATTAAAAAATCATTCGTAATCACTGTACACGTATCATTGTTATTTACTATGCTGCTTTTAAAAAGGAAACATTCAATCGTACTAAAAACTCTTAATTTCGGTCATAAACGTAGCAATAAAAATCTCTTTTGTTAAAAATCTTTGCAGGATAATTTATTCATCTAACTTCTTTGAAGATCACATGTTATTAATTGAGAAAAATGAAAGTAGTGGAGGATACTGGGTATAGTTGATACTTCTTTAACATTTTAATTTTTTTACTAATGCTACGTACCCAAGTATAGTATCATGTAATATTTCTTTTCCTATAAAATAATGGTTTAAAAACCTTTTTTTTTTTCTTTTTTTTTACGAAACGTATCAATTTTACCCAAAGTGTGTCAAGTTGGTGCACAAATGAACAAACGGTTATGCTGACATAATAAACAACAAAATGAGATTTTCAAGAGCTGTTTTTCGTGAAAGAGTCCCATAAAATGTTTGAAGCATTAATCAGAGTTAAATGATAAAGGTAAAACTGATTGGTAGCTAATATGGATATCTTCTTCGAAATAGGTTCTTTCAATTATTTCAAGAACAATTTCATTACTTTGAGGGGTTTTTTTTCTTTTTTTTTTTTTTTGGTAATTTGTTAGCATTTCTAAAAAAGAAAACACTTTAGAATTCGGGAAATAAGTTATACACACCTATCAGCTTATCAACTTGACCCAAACAACGCCATTACTTCCACTCAAAATCTGTAAAAAAAAAAAAAAGATACGAGTATAAGCAACTTTTCTCGGGTAAAATCATATCTCCTTGTCAAGGAAAATATCTTAAACACACCTATACGATAGTTAAAAGCAAACCATAAAATTTACTTCGGTGCACAATTTTTTTTTCTTAGAATGACTCATAAACGAAACTAGTATGATGTGGCCATCACAAAACTTTCTTCTACATCTATCTTATGAATTCTTGGATATAACGCATTATCGCTATACAACAAAATTCTGCTATTCACAAAAGCGGGAAGATTTTAACAACTGAGAAGTTGGCGATCTTAACACATTTCCGTCAACTTTTTGGCACCAGTGTCTGCGCAAGTAATATGTTTCCTTTGAATACATAAAAAAGTAGGGAAATATCTATTTACTTCGGGTTATCATAAAACAACAGGGTTACCAAAATAAAATTAATCACACGAAAATTTGACGAACGTGTCAATTTCCGAATTATCGAAATAAACCCCCAAAGGCCGAATCAAAGAGCGAAAATTTAAAAATCATTTCAAAAGTCTTTCTTTTTTAATTACAAACATTTCATTTTTAAATAAATAACATATGCCAGAAGAATAAAAATTTCAATTGTTGCGGTATTTCTGATCATTTGCCAACAATTAAATCGCGTAAAAGGCTTTCTTGAGGAGACTAAGTGACAACATTTTTAACATGTTTTACCTTTCACATTGTTGTATTAATTAAGCTGTTATTGTTCGAGAAAACGATGGCAAAAACCAGCACCCCTTGGAGCGATGACCGCCAAAAGTGAATCATCGCCCGTTTCCGTATAAGTTTACATTTATTCCAAATTTCATCTATAACGCAGCATTACTTTTTGAAATATAGTACTCCAATGAACAAAAAAGAACGTTAGATTCACCCCCCCCCCCTTTGAGCTATTGGCGCTAAAATCGAATTAGCTCTTGTACCCTCTAGGATCAACACATGAACCAAATTTTGTTTGATTCCGAACGATTGTTTACTTCTTGAGAAACAGCAGGCACGCACAACGGAAAAACGTTCGATTGCTCCATCCTCCTTGGAGGAATTGGCGCCAAAAACTATTGGGCACCAACATGGAAGCATATTTGTGTGTCATATCTTGAAAGACTTCATGCAGCAGCTTATGCTCCAGAATGGCCACAAAAAACCGGTCATACACATACAGATTCAGACAGTTAGACATTTTCCAAACATGGTCGAAATGGACTCAATACACCTCAAAACGTGCAAATCTGTCAAAATTTGAAATTTGAAAATTTTTGTGAATCTAATACTTTTGAAAATGGTGAATTTAATTTCATATTTTGGAAATTCTTCAAATTTGTATATGCTTAATTTTCCGGCTTTCGTTTCTAAAAGAATACGATTTCGTTCTTTACTAGGGGGCTCTGCCCCCTGCTGACTAACGCTCACCAACCCCCGAAGGTTGCTTCGCAATCTTATTTGATTCGTAAAGATTTAATCGCCAATTAGAAAGAAACAGATTATAAACGCATTATGAGGTCTCTTTGGAACAAAAAACAGCCCTTCCCCGGATTTTAAAATAACTTGCACCAACTTGCAGAGCCGTAAGGGCTAAAGGGCTCCTGAACATTGCAAAACTGCAGTATTGTACGTTTGAAAAGTCGCTTTTATATTCGTGGTCTCTAGTAATATATTTTGCCCTTTAGCTCTGGGCTTGAGTTGAGTTGAGCCTAAGATTTTCTCTTAAAATCGAAACCCTCAAAGTTTGAATAAGGGGGAAAGAAGAAACAAGCGAATCGAAAAGACGTAACTATGGCAACGCCAAAAATAACATCAATAATTTTAATGGAGATGAGATTATTCGAACTTGATTTTAAACGGTTTGTAACTTTTTTTTTCCTTTGGAGATAGAAACTTAAAGTAAAAAAAGGCGCCCTTTCTAGTGGTGTCAAAAAGAAAACTGGGACAATTCCTTTACTTTTTACTGATAGATTTAATGAAGAAAGTAGTGCCTAAATTTTAGCTAAGCCTAAAATTATACCGGTCAAAATAGACATTCGAGTTCGCAAACATTCGCATAGAGAAGAAAATTGGTACAGACCTTAAGAACATCATTATGAGTGAAATATCAAAAGTCCTCATTGATCCCGGTGGAGCTAAAAATTTTCTTCAAGATCAAAATTCCAAATTATTATTTATTATTATTATTTATTTACTTATTTATTTATTTTGATCGGAAAATTTCGGACGATGCTAAAAATGAGCACAGACCTCAAATACATCATTATAAATGAGATATAAAAAATTTAAATTGATCACACTTGATCTAAATATTTTGTGGAAGGTCAAAGGTCAAAAGAAAATTTTCTTTTTTTAAAAATCGTAAAAATTCACACAAAGCTAAAAACTTTTACAGACCTTAAATACATCATTATAAATGAAATATCAAAAATCCCCATCGATTCCACTCAATCTAAAAACTTTGTGCAAGGTCAAAGGCCTTTTTTTTTTTTGCAAATATTTCAGAAATGTTAACTGTTATCATAAAAAAGTGCGTATTAATTTGCAAATTATACAATACATTTAAAAGAAGTATTTATATCAAGTTCAACTCTTTCGGTTTCAAAATATATGAAAATGGTAAAACAAGCATAATATTCCCTTATTTCCGTTCCCTTATTTATCCGTTCCCTTATTTAACGGATATAAGATGCCTCTGTAAAGTAAGAGCAAAACATTTTTTCTTTTTTTTCAAATATACAGTATTTTTCCTCTTTTTAGGATGTATTTTTCTTTTAAAAGAAATTTAAATGCACAAATTTAAACACTATTTATTAATGAGAAAGAATAAGAAAATGTACTTACTTATTTCAGGAAAAGAAAAACGTCTATTAAGATGCTCATCTAATTTTTCTTCTCCGACAAATATCACCAATTAGTTAACAGTATGATATTGCAATCCGTGGAGCCATTTAAAGATGATTCTTGCACTAATTTAAAGGTCTCTTATGTGTTTCACATGATCAAATGAATAAAAAATTTTAAAAAAGCACTTTTGTGGGAATTTTGAAACCAAAATACCACTACTTCAAGTAGGAGTCCCATATGAGGTGCAGAATTAATGACACAAATATCATCACACAGATTTCTATTTATTTTTTAAAATGCGTTTTAATTATTCTTCAAACTCTTGAACAGTGATACGATCATCTATTTCTTCTTCCTCTTCTTGGTCTGGAACTTCTAAAGATTGCTCAAATGAGAAAGAGGGATCACTTTTATCTTCTTCACCAGTATCATCTTCATCAGCATCGATTACATTTGATTCGACATTGGAGCACGACTGACCGAAGCGATTACTGCATATTTGTGAGCAAAACAATTCGAATTTTCTACAGCTAAAATAATGATTACATCTCTTCTTGCTAATGCATAAAATAGTATGAAAAAGTTTTTCTGGAGCAAGTGCCAGTAGAGTCTGAATTGGCTCCAAAACGTTATCTTTCAGTACCCATCCCTAGTTTTTAGGGTCTAACTCATTTCCTAGCCATACTTGGACTTGGTAGTACACACGACATAAATGTTGATAAGCAGAAGCAGTTGTTGGAGGTAGACAGAGTAATTAAACAGGTTTATTATGGCGTGTATTTCTCACAAAAATTAAATACCTGTACTTGTCAAGTGAATCAACTATATTTTTTGGAACTCCATAGATAGCCAGAAGAAAGCGAAATTCCATTTGCGAGAATAATGTCGGGAGAACAACCGATATTTTTGAATACTTCAGTACAATGAATTAAATCCTGATGTTTTTCAAAGAATTTAAATATTTTTGTTTTATCTCGCTTGTGTACACTGACGTAGTATTGCATCCAGTTATTGCATGTAAAAATAAGATATGATTTTGTTATTTTGACACTTAGGATATGAAGTTAAACTTTGTGATGAAATCAGTTTTGCTTCTTTTCCAGTTGTACCAAGTTTTAAAAAGTAAATAATTCTGTCTGTAGGAGTCCTTGCAGTCAGTATTATTAGCAAGTCGACATCTTCTCCAACAATAATAGTTGTATTTGTGTTGAAATTTTCTAAAACTGTTTCAATTATTAGAACATCAGTGTCATTACTGGCTTGCTTCACTAAAATATGAGCAGCTATTAGTTTTTCTGAAAGCATTGAAATGAATCGAGACTTGTTACGTGTGTTAGCAAAAAAATACTGCTGGTTTGTTGCGGCAGTCATAAATTTGTTAAAAACGACATCCATCAGAAGATGGAGATTTTTTAGTTATCCAACGACGTTGCTCTACAACTTTGATATTCTTAGTATGATCAAAATATCCATCGAATACTACAATAACGTTGTTACCAAAATCTCTGTGTACGTAATTAATGTACTTCTCAAAAATTGCATCGAATTTTTCATCTCGATCCCATGCAACGCGATATAAAAGATATCCACTGTCGATGATATAAGTAGTATTTTCTTTATCGATTTCCACATTTACACATTGAAAGCAATCATGCATAGCTGATTTTTGTGTTTTACGCATTCCAATTGCATCGAAGTGTGATAATGGATAAGGAGCCAATTTATACTTGAAAAATGTTTCAAGCTCATCATCCAAATACTTAGAAATACTCATTCGTTGAAACAGTAATGCAGGATCTATTGACACCTTCTCATCATGAACTTTTATAGAGCGAGGTCACCCGAGGTCACTCGAAAGAAAGAAAAGGAGCTCGTATCAGTACTTTTTCCAAGTTTCAAAAACTGCAATACCTCATGATTGTTATAATTTATAGGGGGGGGGAGGACAATCATCGGACTTTTTCAATACCAAAGGCAGATCCAGCTTCTGGTTTTGGAAGGACTCGTTATCAGAAAGGGATCAAATTAATTTTGGGGAACAATAGAGGATTTAAGGTCAACGCAATATGTGTCATCAAAATTCAGTTTTGGCAATACAGTGAAACCTGTGTATAACGATACTGCCTATAACAGTAAACCTGTCTATAACGATATTTTCCTTGGTCCCAGAAAAATGTTAGCATGAATAATCAAACTTTCTATAACGATAACTTGTCTGTAACAATATTATTTTAGGTCCCCACTGTATCGTTGTACACAGGTTTTATTGTATTTTGTCACTTACGGGGGGGGGGATAAGACCACCAAGGCACAGCCTCTAAATCTCCGACTGTTTGTATATAATTGCATAGTTTTCAAACTTTGTATCCTTTATTTTTAAGACACCGTTTAAGAGATATTTGTTAAAAATTGGTTTTTTGAGCCTTGACCTTGAATAAAACGTTTTGCTTCACTGGGATTTGTTGGGAACTTTTGAAATTTCATTCATAATGATGTCGCCAATTATTTGTAGGTTAATTTCATAGTCAAAGTGCAATACTTGGAAAACAGTTGGGCTTTTAGGGGAAATTTTTAGAAATTTGAGTTTTTGAACTGCAGTTTTAGGCTTTACTTTATCGCTTTAGGTATGACCCCTTGACCCATCCACTGAATCCCCTCCCGTTTGTGCATAATTATCTAATTTTTAATTTTTGTATCCTTTATTTTTACCCGAACACTTACCGTTTAAAAGATATTTGCGAAAAATCGATTTTGATCTTTGACCTTGAATAAAATTTTTAGCTCCACCCGGATCAATGGGGACTTCTGACACTTCACTTTATTGATGTCCTTAACTATATTTGTGTTAATTTCATAGTCAAAGTACCGAAGTCGGGTACAAATAAGGGGTCTATGGGGATTTTCTTTCAATATGTCTACAATGCCATTTTAAGCTATAATTAGTAGCTTTAGGGTGGGGGGTTTGACCCCCGTGACTCATTCTCGGAATTTTCCACTTGTTTGTACACAATTGCACACTTTTCAAACTTTGTAACCTCCCTTTTTTGGTAACAATTATCGTTTAAGAGAGATATTGAAAAATTGATTTTTTGACCTTTGACCTTGAATAAAATCTTTAGCTCCACCGGGATCGATGAGGCCTTTTGACATTTCAGGTACAATGATGTTCTTAAGGTCTGTACCAATTTTCAGCTTTATGCAAATTTTTCCGAACTTTCGCTTTTTTTTTTTTTTTTTTTTTTTTTTTTTTTTTTTGACCGGGCTAAAAAAAATTCCAGTTAAAAACGCAAATAACTCTTGCCGTATTTTAGTTAGAGCATTGAAACAAATTGAGTAGAACGCGGAAAATTCTACCCTTTCCAACTATGTATAATATTAATATGTGCAAGTATTTTTCGCCTTTTTAATAGGCAATTTACGCGAAATTTGAGCTTACAAAATTAATTACAAAAAAACAAATTCGAATTTTAATAAACAAAAGCCCAGATGCAAACTACCGGGATTCGAAATAATTTTGAACAAAATTTCAAGGCTTTAGGTGCTATGGAGTCTCCTGAACGTAGGCCTGCCCTAGACTTCCTTTCAAAATTTTCTTTGACCTTACTTTTTTTTAATATAAAGAGATACCTTTTTAACATTTAAAGCTTAATTCAAAAACAAAAATATGACTTTCACTTAAAAAAGAAAATCTAATGAAACAGATGCGTAAAAAATAATAATCCAAAAAACAAAATATTCAACACATTTAAAGAATGTAAACGCAGCCAATATATTAGTTTTTTTTTTTTTCAATTTGTTGATGGTTTTCAAAAAAGAAGAAGGATAAAAAGCACATTCAAATTCCTACACTATGTTAAAATAAATCGTTTGTAACTTTCTTTTGGGTAAAAGTAAAGCGCCGCTGATGTATTCCCCTCCCCCACCCCCCGCTGCCAAAAATTAAAAAGGTAGTACTAACTTAAGAAAAAAAAGTCCACTTAACTAAAAAAAATTTCATAAGAATTAAAATAGTATGCATCTTTTCCTTTCTGTTTAATAAGGACATTTCCCGTTTCTAAAAGTAAAAATTAATAAATTAAAACTTTAGAATGAAAATAAAACAAATCATCTCAATAATGACTACCTATCTAGGGCTGCGGAGACGGAGAGAAAATAACCGAATCCGGCTGCGACTCCGACTCATTTACCCAAAATTCAGTCCAACTTTGCGACTCCGACTCTGGACCGCGATATAAAGATTTAATAAGACTTATTTCAGGTTTTTTTCTTCTTTCTTTTACTTGGGAAAGTAGGCTGAAAATTGATACATATTTTGTTTTCCTGAACCCAACTGAGCCTACTAAAAATCCTCATTCACGCTCATTCGCTGTACATATGTCTTTGTTATTCTCTCTGCTGTTATGGAAAAAGCAAACATTCAGGTGAACTAAAAATTTCTTTCTATTTCGCTAATCAAATGCGATTTGTTTTACATGAAAAAAAACTTAGCAGGAGTGCTGTCCCTTTAAAAAAAAAAAGAAAAGAAAAGAAAAAACATGTCATATGATATTGAGGAAAAATTAATAAGAATGATGTTCAGATGAAAATCATGCTATTTTACTTTTTATTTAAAAAGTAATGTTCTTTTTCGTTTACTTTATAGTTAATTTTAGTTGTAAGGCGATCAAACTAAAGGAATATGATTTTTATGATGTAGGGGAATGTGGGGCAAAGTGGAATGGTGAAATATTTACTCCGCTTTTAGCGCCACTTACCTAGTAATATTTTTAACCGACTTCAAAAAGGAGGCAGTTATCAGTTCATACCGTATGTATGTTTTTTTTTTTTTGTTTGTTTGTCCACTCATAGCGTCTCACCTAGTGAACCGATTTTGATTATTCTTTTTTTAATGGATAGGGGATGGCTCAACTTAGGTCCCATTACTTTGCTTGACCATATTTGTTCTTTAGAAAAAAAAGTTATGGGCAAAAAACAGTAAATTTTATGCAATTTCCCTATTACATGATTAAAATGATATTATAGCGAAGTTCGCACTTTTCATCCGTGGATAACGGTGGCTCAGTGGTAGAATTCTCGCCTCCCACACGAGCGACCCGGGTTTAAATAACGACTAGGACAAGGTGAATTTTACTAAAATTTCGTTTCTACTGTTCCCGTATTTTCTAGAATGTTCTATTAATTTCTGTATCTTTCCAAGTCTGGAAAGTTCCAGCACTATAGTACCAGCACTAAGTTGTATATAAGGAGATGTAACGTTCATTCGTGGTTCTGAATAAAGATTTCGAGTTGAGCCTAACGAGTATTCGCTTCATTTGGCTTTCACATTGTCTTCGCTATCTTCATCTACGCGACAATATGAAACTCATTGTTATAAAAGGTTGGTGCCATATAACAGTAACATTAATAGTAATTGTAATGAAGGCTTCTCTGAAGCAAGCATCAAATTTCTTCAAGGGATATTTCGATAATGGAGAATCTGGCGCTGTCGGCTCATTTTTGGCGTAAATAATTTTATTTTAGTAACCCTGCTGATTTATAGTAACCCTATGTGAATTATCAAAATCTTCCTTTCTTCAGTGCTATTGCTCCATAGTAGGGGTAAACCTAACCTGGAAGCGAGGTGATGCAGTGATTAGGATCTGCTTAGCCTTCACAATGCTACCATTAGGTTTGCCTCAAATACTCTGTAGTATTTTTATCGTTATCATCTATGCCGATAACAGATGATCGGGGCTAAGTAAGGAAATACAGGATTGCATCAAGAGCAACTTAGATGCTGTGGAATGTAAATTAGTTAGGAAAAACGCAATACTTAAATGGTTATAATTAAATTAACTACGCATGATTTCCAGAGAGGAACAAAGATAAGTTTTTAGTGCCAATCGCTTAAAGTTTAACGCGTGTCAATAGTTTTTTTTTTTTTTTTTTAGTATGGAGCATTTTTAAGAAAAAAAAATGTGAAGTTTCGTGATGGTAACTTCTTACTATTTCTGAAATACCTACATTTACACTAAAAGGAATAAAATAAAAAAATTTTGAAAAAAAAATAGAACCGACTTCAAAATTGCTCTAAAAAGTGAAAAATAATTTTATTCTTTAAACCACACTCCGACTAATGTGCCCGACAATTAATCGGACTCCGACTCCCCGACTTCGACTCTGACTTCGTAGCTTTGCCAAAAATTTATACACAGAGGACAAATGACTGACTTCGATTCTTGGATATTCGACTCCGACTCCTTTACCCCAAAATGAGATTGACTCCGACTCCGCAGCTATGGTTTTGACTGTGAAATAATTATTGTTGATTTGACTTGTTTTTATTTTTACGCTAAATTTTAATTTAGGTATTCAGTTTTCGGCGAATAAACTCGCAATCATTTATGTTTCTACATAAAGATATGCGCAGACGATTTTTTTTTTTTTTTTTTTTTTTTTTTTTTTGGACAATGAAAATTATTTCTTTAAGTTGACATTTTATTGTTTTTATTTATTTTGGTAAGTGCATTAATTCATTTAAAAAATCGTTTTTGGCGACAGGGGAAAAAGAAACGATTTTTTTTTTTTTTTTTTTTTGATATGATGAATTTATTTTAATGAGCTTATTAATTTTAATTAATATTTTTTCGTTTTGAAAGCTGTTAAAGATTTTTTAATGGAAAAAAGTGTATTAGCTGCTTTGTTTAAAAGTTTCTGCTTTTTTTTTACGCATCTAATTTTTTTAGATGAGTGAGGAATATTTTATTCCTAGAAATCAGCTTTTATTGTTTTAAAAATATGTTAAAACAAATTTGCGATTTTAGCTATTTTTGAGAATATTGATCAGGTACTAGAAAGTAGTATGGGTATACGGGAAAGTCGGCTCGTCTAGTTCTAGACAGAACTTCTTGTTTACTATTAAAAATAAAAAATAATGCTTCAATGCAAGTTTTATTTTAAAACACAATGTTCTATCTTTATGTACTTTAATTTTCAAAACGAATTTCGAATTCGTTCATTTTGAAAAAGCTCAGTCACCTTAACTTTCACTTTGCCTCACATTCCCCTACGTTTCATCAAATCTATGTACTGCTGAAAAATGGGGGGGGGGTGATTTCCTCCAAGGAAAGCAGGCACTAGTAGACAATGGTTAACTTACGCTGTCACACAGTGTTTTACAACTGGAATGGCAAGAGATAAAAGTAATATCCAAATATCCACGCGGTTTGTATATTTATGTTGGACTATATCTTTCCGCACTCTTGTACGTATACAGTTTGCTCAGTTGCTTAAGTACAGTCGAAACCGATTATAACAAGTCCTCATTTAAAGAGAACCCGGATTTAGCGAGGAAATCAGAAAAACTTGCTTGGTACAATGTTAAGTCTATGAGAGCATAACTCGCTTTTAACGAGCAAACCCGCTTAAAGCGAGCAATATTTTTGTGATTCGTAAAATTTCTATTGGCTTCCAGCTCAGCTTATCCTTTTTCAGTAAATCTTCTTTAACAGTCCAAAGTCAACCAAAGTTAGTGATAAATCATAAATCCCGAGAACAAGCGATGACAGCACTCTTTTTAATTTACGGAGTAAAGAACAAACATTTTTTAAAAAAATGTGTGTATATGCGTATTCCTCAAAAACAATGACATAAAGAAGAGACATTCAGACAGTTCAAAGCAAAGTACCCAACTTATTTGATACTGTTCGATGTTTAAAAATAAGAAGAAGAAAAAAAACCAACTATGACAAATTTTTAAGATTCTTTTCACGAACTCATTTTTTATGAGCACCAGGTTATAACGAGCAAATATTGTGGTACCTTTGCATTCGTTATAAGGAGAGTTCAACTGTAATATCCAAGGCAACTCAGGATATACATTATCGACAATATCTCCTATTAAGACGCCAGAGAGAATTTAATACCGATTGCTGCAAAGAATAACTAAATGCATGCTTTGTGCAAGAAGATTATGATAATGATGGTGGTGGTGATAATGATAATATGAAAAATAATAAATAATAATAATAATAATACTGAATGAAACGTGAAGTGAAATGAATGTGAAGACGATTCAGTGGGGGAATGAAAAATTGCTCGAATCAAAAACTGAAATTTAGGAATCAAGTTTGTAATTACGTTTTTTGATGCAATTTCAGTAAAAACTAAAAAAGTAGTTTCGAAAATATTTGCATAAAATTACATGAAAGTCGAGCAAAAACTTAATTATTCGTCAAACTCGTAAGAGAGTAGTCAAAATCTTCAAAAATGCTATAAAATAACTTTTCTAACTTATGAGAATAAAAGTATCACCAAAAACAACTCACTGACTCTTGTCTAGGGCATATACCAACAATTTTGAGGATATGTTGGAAATTAAAAATTTTAGAGCCCATCGAAGGCTGTTTTGTACAAAACTTGACCAGCGTTGTAAAACTAAGGATTTAGTTAATGTGATAAATTTATATTCAAAGACTGACCAATTTCGTCAAAACTAGCCGGTTCAACGTGTTCGTATACCATAAATCAGTAGTCCGACAACGACATCCGACAAAAGTCTTTTGTCGGATGTCTGCTCATCCATAAGCTCTTTTTCTTTTTTTGCAATGAAAAAGGCGTTCCTTGTAACCCCGAAACATATGTCTGCAATAATCTGCAATTAATGCTTTTTGACGTTATTTCTTACTTTACTTTTCAGCACAAAGGTATTTATTTATCTCAATACTTAGTACGTTTTTCCAAAATTTTGAGTGGTATCGCTTTTGTTGCCGGGGGGTGCGATATCTCTGTGTAAGACGCTATCTCAAAGCAAAAATTTCTCAATTTCGGCCTTCCAAATTTCCTGACCTCGGATTTTTCCCAAAGAACCTATCGCAAAATCCCCCGGAACAGAGAGAGGCAAATCGGCATCTCAACTGGCCCGTGAAACAACGCACAAACATACACATGCTAACGCGCACGGCAACATGATCCCAGATCCCGCGCATGCAAAGGGATGCCTCTCGCTCCGCCCCATTCCCCGACAAAATCCCACCCCCGTCTGCCCATAAAATGTGCATTATACATCTCCTCGGGGCAGGGGGAAAATGTCGGCTTTTGTCCTTTTAGTGTCTAAGATCCCCGTTTTACGGTCTGATTTGTAGTGTAATGGAAAAGCACTGCGAAAGATTTATCGCGTTCCACGGATTCCGTAAGAGCATTTGCATTTTTTCCAAGCCTTTTTATTTTTGGAGAGCGCTGCGAGAGAGTTTTATTAGAGCGAAGTTGGATTTTGGGCAGGAAACTATGATACTGTCAAGTCGAAGCTGGACTGATGATCTTTTAGCTTACGGAAAATGCTCGATGCTCCGCACTCCCTCTCCTTCCCTCTTTCACTTCTCACTTTGCTTAACAGCACTTTTTTTATTGATGTTTTCCATTAAAAACGCTTTCCATTTTTCTTTTAAACATCTCCTTGAATGTTAAAGATGAATTTTTAAAAATATTTTCTAAGCTTTTTAGAACGAAATTTTTAAACTGCAGAAACTAAAACACAAAAAGACATTCCTAATGCTCTTTGTGTAAGAACTTTATATAAAATGTAGTTTTATAAAAAGTTGGGTTCCATTATTGGTTTCAATGAAATCGTTTTGTACAATAATCGTTTATTTTAATCTACCTTATATACCGGGCGAACAGAAAATGTGTATACATTTGAAAATTAATAAGACATGAAAAAATATATGTAGATAGGTAAAAATTGACACACATGTGTAAAATGACATGGGGTTTTATTGTAACCAGGGAAAAAGAAATTATTTTGAGACTTTGGAATGGATGTTATCTTTTAGTATCCTAATTGATGTCGGTCGATCGCGGTAAACTATTGACTGCAGGTATTCCCAGAGCCAATAATCCCACGGAATGGTGTGGACCTGTGAAGCAAAGCAAAACGAAAGTGGTGACTCAGCACGCGATCATCACCATACGGCGCATGCAAGAGATCTTTCACACGTGTAGCAGTGCGGGATAGAGCGCCATCCTGCATAAAAATCCTACTTTTTTTTTCGTGGTTACAATAAAACCCAATGTCATTTCAATCATGTGTGTAATTTTTTTACCTACATACATACATTATTCCGTGCATTATTTTTTCAAATATCTACTCATTTTCTGACCATTCGGTATATAAAAACAGAAAAACGTCAAAGAAGTACTAAAAAAAAACAGAAACAAAACTACAAATTTTAAAATTGAAGTAAAAAAATACAAACTACGTTTATAGAAGTCACATGAAGCAAGATACCGGTGCGTTTTTAGGGGAAAGATCAGATCCTCCTTTAATCTCCCTCCCCCTTTTAAAGTTGCAAGTTTTATGAACTTCCCACTAGCAATGTAGAAAGAACGTTGTGAAGTAGGGCCCGACCTTCCACCGGAAGATGCTGCACCGGTACCATACCCCATATGATTTTTATATCCTTGGTTTCTATTTTTACTTTCTTTTATATCTAATGTATAGAAGAAAGTATTGGATTCGTGCAAATTTCCGATTTTCTAATTTTAGCGGGATTCGAACGTTTTGAGGTATGCTGAGTTCATTTCGACCATTTTTGGGAAAATGCCTGTCTGTCTGTGTGTGTCCGTATGTGTGTGACCAGTTTTTTGTGGCCGCTCTGCTGCAAAAACTACCGCATGAAATCGAACGAAATTTGGTACACATATGTGCTCCTATGTGAACTTGTGCCCATTGGTTTTTGGCGCGAATTCCTCCAAGGGGGTGGAGCAATGGGACGTTTCTTGAGTTATGCGTGCCTGCTATTCCCCAGGAAGTAACAAGCAGAATCAAACAAAATTTGGTCCATATGTTGGCTCTAACAGGTACAGGAGCTGATTCAATTTTGGTGTCAATAGTTAAACGGGGGTTGAGCTATAGAACGTTTTTGTCGTCAATTGTGACTGCTGTATCTCAAGAAATAATGAACGGTATGAAGAAAAATTTATCGACAAGTAGCCCTTAGAGGGTTTAAGAGCTGATCCTATTTTGGCGTCAATAGCTGAAAAGGGGGTGGGTGGGAACGTTCTTTTTTCTCATTGTGCGTGCCATATCTCCAGAAGTAATGCTACGTTCTGGATAAAATTTGGAATAAATGTGAATTCATGTGTAATAGGCGTTGGTTCAATTTTGACGGCAAACCCTCCATATAGAGCCTTTTTTTTTGTGAACAAAAATAGCTTTATAAATGCAACAATAAGGAAGATAAATCGTAATAGACTGTCGTCTGCGAATTTCGCGTGATTTTAATGGGGTCGTTTCCGAAATTTTAAAAGTATTTTTTTCTGAAAAAGCATGTTTAAAAACGTAAGATCTGACCATTTTTTGATAAATTTGTTTACGTTTAATATTTAAAAAAAAAATACTTAAATCGGGCGTATTCATTGTTTACGGTTTCTGCCGATGACATCACAATTGATGAAATGCCTATCAGTGTTGCCATTCACAGTGCAAAATATTTAATTCGCATCTTTACTCACGCGTATTGGCAACGGTATGGTTGATAGCAAGCGTAGAGCGCAATTTTAATTCTTTAATTCGCTGCTTGATTATCATAACATGGAAACGTGATAGAAAGATGCGGCAAAGTGCATCATTTGTGACGTCAGCAAGCCCACGCCTTGTATGAAAAATCGGACATTTTAAAAAATTAATTTTAAAAAAACTGTTGGGAAAATAGAAGAATTTTCTGGGTCCATGTCTTTTTTTTTTTTTTGCTCATTCTATCCATTTCAATGACTAAAAGTAGTACTTTTGACTGAAGGAAACCACCCCATTGTTGGAAAATGACCAGAAAATCGCGATGATTTAAACTTTTTATTGTTGCCATCTTATGTTTGTTAACAAATAAATGTTTGTAGTTATTTTATGCAAGGCTTTTAAAATAAGTTTCAATTTTCATTCTGTGCTTTGCTTTTGAGATAAATCGGGAATTGAGATGGTCGTCAAGTTTTGGCGTGTGTAATTTTGTTTTCGTTGGGAATATTGCTTCCTTGTCAAACATGGGGAGGGATCAGAATTATAAGAAAGATATATAGGAGAAAGTTTTGTGATAGCCACAACATACTAGTTTCTTGTTACATCAATTTAATATATGTAGTTTCTGTATTTTTGTAGAATTTCATTGCTTTGATATTTGTCTGTTTTAACTGAATATTTTTATTTTGTTTTTGCTTCTAGCAGCTTTGTAACTGACACTGCAGTATATTTTAGTCCTTTTTTGTGACACATAACAGTGAAGAAAGTAACAGATCTTCACACAGCCAGGGCCTCCGAGAGCCAAGTTTGGCCCTTTGTCAGTTTGATCACCGAGTTCCCCTCCTCCCATAAAACTTGTCAATTTTTACTCTTATTCCAAGCCTCGTACGAGTCCCTATACTGACTAGGCTGATAGGGTTGGTCTTGCGCACAGCTATTCGTGATTCCAAACGAGAATAATCTCTCTATTACTGTTCTTCCCCTGCAGTCACAACAACTATATCACCTACTTTATCTTTAAAGCAAGGACTCCAGCACCGTGGTTTCAAATCCTGGACTTTTCTGATTAAAAGCTGAGTGAACTCGTATGAGTTTCATTCCGAAGTTCGCATCCATGTATTTTTGCAGGATGGCTTTCAATTCGAATCTCATATCTATACAATAATCCGGCATAAAATTTAAAAGGAACCGGGAAATAATTAGTGGAAACCCTGTGTATATCTTTGATTACGAAGTTCATCAATTTTTTACTACAACTTGGTCACACACACACAAATTCAGACCTAAATCATCCTCAAAATTAAGCTTGTTTCTGTTGTTGCTCTAAACGCGAAAATATTTTTCCGTGCAAGTAAGTAGCATTTTTTTTTCGGAAGACTCATACCGAAGCTTACATCGATACATTTCTACTCGGATGACTGTACTTTCATCCTCGATTCCCACAAATGCATTTTATACTCGGAGGACTTTCATTCTCAGCTCCCATCGATGTTTTTTTTTTTTTTTTTGAAAGACTTTTGTCCTCAACTCCCATCAATGCATTTTATACTCGGATAACTTTTACTCTCAGCTCCCATCGATGCATTTTTATTTGAAAGAGTTTCGTCCTCAACTCCCATCAATGCACTTCATACTCGGATGATTTTTACTCTGATCCCATAGATGCATTTTTATTTGAAATACTTTCATTCTCAACTCCTATCAGTGCATTTTTTTACTCGAATGACTTTCATTCTCAGTTCCCATCGATGCATTTTTGATCAGATGATTTTCCTGCTCGGCTCCTATCTATGCTTCTTGCTCGGATGACTTTTATTTTCAGCTCCCATCCATTCAGTTGTATTTTCAGGACTTTCGTCTGCAATTTCCATCAATGCGTTTTTTACTCGGATGGTTTCCCTCTTCACCAGGGACCCACACGAACAGTGCGATAGTGAGAGATATAAAAATTGGTAGCAATCGCAACAGCATATTGTAGCACTTTTTGAAGCAAAAATTGTTTGCCCTAGTGCCTTATTATCGAAATAAAAAATTTTGAAGTTGCCAAAAATTTAAGAAAAGCTCTAAATTTAAAGGTTTGGAGTGAAATTCATGGTACCAATTTCCCTCCGACTGTTTCACCGTCAGTATGTGACAGAACATTCATCTACGAAGCGTGTGAAAGGTGTCTTCCAACTCGTTAAGATTGGAAACTTTTTGAAAATTTCGGCAGAATCAATACCTCATTTTTTGATAGCGGGGACACGACAGCAAATAACATACGTGTCCAAAAACATGTCTTACTATGCTCTTTAGATTGCTACTCATTTAGATTTATTTTATTTTATTTTTTGAGCAATCACGATTGCTTATTGTTCGCACTTGACTGTCCTTGATGTTGTGGTTCCTTTTTCCGCTTGGACCAGGGGCCTCTGCAGCACCAACGCCCACCGGCGCGGCTCCGTTGTTGGTCCTGAGCACTGTCCCCCAGAATCCACTTCTGCTGGACGGTGGCGTCCATGTCCTACACACGAATACTTATACACATTCACACACGTGCGGACCTACACACATACACACACCTACGTGCACACACTCAACTTTACACACTTAACCAACCAAGAGGAGAGATATGCTTGGGGGTGGGGGGCCGTTTCTAGAAATAATAACTCCAATGAGTAGGGTCTTGTCGCAACTCGTGATTGCGAAAAACATAATTTGAATTCAAAGTTTCAGAATTCAATATTAGAATTAGCGTTGATTGGGGAAAGTGGGGGTCACAGGTCTTTTTTTTTACATGTCTACATCAGCATACAGTTTCCTAGTCAGATCCTATCGATACATTTTTACTCGAAAGACATTCCCCCCGAAGCTCCCGTTGATGCATTTTAACTCGTATCCCAAAGCTCACATCTTTGTGCATTAATAGAGAGGCTCTCTGTAACCTGAACAACCTGTACGGAATTTTGTGCGTTGCTTCATCATTACTTTTTTTGCTTTTGCTCAAACGTTACTGTCTGATCATCCATTACATGGAAAGGCTAATATCCGGTTTATAGGCGGAAATGGACGTATCTATTAGTTTATAGGGGTGTTAGTTGATTTGTTACAGATGTGCACGTTTGTCTCTCTATTATTTAGCCTTAGTTTTGTAAAAATGAAAATTTGCTCTCAGCAACATTTTTTTAATCTAAAATATGTTCGATCTATATTCTCATGGCAAAAATTAACCGATTTATTTATTCACAACAAAGTTTTAAGCTTACCATTTTGCTTTTACGTTCCTGAACGAAATGAAAATATTTTCTTTTCTTTTTGTTGTTTCCATTGTAACTATTTTTGTTTTCCCTTATTTTATTTTAGAGAATGCAATAAATGAGTAAGACACCAGTGACATTATAAAACGCATGGATCGAAATCCCATCGTTATTTTCCCTTCTCCCCTGCTAGATTCATTCAGATGGAATAGTCTTTATTTGGCAGATTGCCAAATTGCATACAATCCGCAGTGAAACAGTAACATTGTTTCTTTTCTTCGAAGTTTTAGGTCTCCTTCACACGAGGTAACTTAGTTGAATGAACTTTCGAACAGGCGGTTATCAGGATATATAACAAGGTAGAAAAGCGAAGGAATCGACCGGTATATCCTTCGCACGACAGGGTAAACTCATCAGGCGCACCAGGCAGATGGGCCGTTACCATTCTCATCCCAATGAGTTGAATCAACTTCTTGGTTGATTCAGCTCATCGGGACATGACCAAGTGTTCTCTCTACACACGAGTAAAATTGTTGAGAGTCAACTTAATTCAGTTTTAGCACCGTTGTGGAGCCGCTGCTAGAGTAAATTCGACATATGAGGCAGTGAGAAGCAAAGGGATGTAAGTGGCAAAATTAAAAACTTGGATATAACCAGTACAGATAGAAGGGGAACCTCTCCTCCGTCTTGGGGTCAGACTTACTGTACGCGAAATAACAACAAATCTGAATAAACAGAGATTGGTCATAAAGAGTTTTCCCAAAAATTTTGGCAAATAAGGACCCCAAAGACGAACAGATAGGAAATCTTCTATTTCTGTAACTATGATACACATGATAATAAAACGAGCATGCTCCAAAAGCAAACATCATGAGATATTAGATGGTAATTTAAGTTACGATGTAGTTCTCGAACTGTGTTCGGCATGTTTAACAAAAGAAGAAAAAGTTTCATGATGAGAAACTAAAGCCACGACCAACTCTTAAAAAACTTTATAAGAAACCAAGGGTTGAGCGTGTCAAAAATACGCTGTTATGGAGAAAAAAAGGGATAGTGTAATCTTTCCTGATGAGAAAACGTTTTATTGAATTGGACTAAATGGTGTTAGTTACTTCTAGTACGATCTCTGTGAAGTACTAGTAGCCTACTTAGGTGCTTAAATACAGCATGATTTTAAAAAATAATAATAATAAAAGCTTACTTAGGACGTTATCTTTAAACGCATTTTAGTCAAAACTTGAAAATGTCCTCTTACATCGCTTTGCTTCTAACTGCCTCATATGAAAAGAAAAGTTGATTCAAATAAGTTGCCTCGTGTGAAGACAACGAAAAACGCCTGGCAACTTTTTTGAAAAGTTTAGTTAAATAATCGCCTCGTGTGAAACGACAAAAAGTAGGGCAATGTGGAGCAAAGTGAAATGGAGAAATATTTACTCTGCTTTTAGCGCCACCTATCTAGTCTTGTTTCAACTACATAATGACACATGTAGTTATGTTCCAATCAAACAAAAGTACCTCTGAAAATCAAAGAGTATGATAAAACAAGCAATTTTCAAAAATGGATACTCATGTTGTAATATTTTGTTATAAGTCAAATATTATTTTCGTTTTTTTTTTTAATGATAAAGTTCTTTTTATTAACATTTCACATATTAATTGAGACTTACTAATATTCAGTGCAGCAATAATTTGCTTGATATTAAGCTTATTTGTATTTTAAACGCTTTGTATAGTTAGTCAAGTGCATGTGAGGTAAAGTGAAATAGTTCTATTTATTTACTTAATCAATATTTAATCAAAATCACTTTCCTATTCATTTATTAATTATCTCATACATATTCCTTCATTTAATAGTTCCCTTTTTTATTCATTAATTCATTTATTCACTATTTCACTAACCAATTTATTTTTCTTATTTTTTAACTTATTTCTTTATTCGTTTATTGTTTCATTTTACTTTCATTTATGCATTCATTCTTTTATTTACTCATTTATTTGATCAAAAATATCTTTAATAATCGAATAGAAAACATTTCATTAGAAAAAAAAAATTTTCACTTTGTCCCGTGAAAAAAAGAAGTAAAAAAATTCCACCTTTTTTTGGAGGTACAAATTTACTGCCAAAAATATTTAAAAAATGTTTCAATACAAGTTAGCTTACAAAATATATCGTTCTTTCTATATCTACCATTATTTTGAAAAAAGTAAGTTATCTTAACCATTTCACATTGCGCCACATTTCCTTATATTGCAGAACTTAAACTATAATGCGCTATAATGACTAAAAATAAAGAGCATTGAAAATAATAATCTAAAAACACAACGTGAAAAATTCTTAAAGTTATTTTTTTCTCCAGAGTCATGGAATTTATGTTACTCTTCGGTCGAATGTTTTACAATAGAATAGATACGATAGAAGCAATACTTTTTTCGTTCACTTGGGAACTATTTTTCCCGCAGAATATTTATTTTAAGACGAATTTTCCATTCAAGATCATTTTTATTAAAGAAAAAGTGCTAAATATTGTATGAGCTGAGGGAGAGTTCGGCTTCCTGGATCTTTGCTCTCCTTCCCTCGTGTCTTCCACGGCAGGGAAAATTCTCTTTGTATGCTTTCATCCTTAGGGAATTTCAATTTAAAATTTGAGGATTTTTCCAGATCGTAAATCAAGCTGTGCAATAGTTCGGGGAGACTGGTGCCGTTTTGTTGGCTGCGTTTTTTCCCTCTCTCTCTTTCGTGTTGTGATGAGGTTTAGGCTTCGAACAGAAGCGAAGGAATGAATGAGTGAATGTATTTCTGCACTTGTATTTCTTAGGCAGTGTTTTGAGTTTTGTTTGAAAGATATGTTTAGACGGGGGGGGGGGGTGATTTAAAAAACGAGAAAAAAAAAATATTGCAACACAGTAGAAGCTCATTATTCCTTACTAAAAGGGTGATCCAGGTCGTCCGAATTAGTGAAAGTACGGATTAAACAAAATAACCTATGAATTGAGTGAAGGTACATAAACCAAAGGGTCTTTGCATAAACTAATGTACACAGTAAAAAATGTATTTTGAATTCATGAGAATGAAATATGGAACTGCATAAGAGACAACTGCAAAAGTACAGTACTGTACAAATGTCACTTTTATTTCTAGTGTATGTACAAGTGCATGAAAATGACTGTCCGAATTAAGATAAGTCCGGGTTTTTTGATTCCGGATTATTGAAAGTTTACTGTAATAGTATACGAGGATTGAAAGGCATTTATTATTTCACAGAAAAAGTAGATTATTGACATCATTTGAATCAAAATTCGGTACTTACGTATTATCATTCCAAAGGTCACTGTCACTATATCAAAATGAGAGTAATGACATCCAAAGACTACAGGTTCGTCCTTGTCAAAGGCGGCGATTGAAACTGAAAAGTGGGGGGGGGGGGGGGCAAAAAAAACGACAACTTAAGCTATAGGATTTTTAGCGACAGTAAAAAAAAACGAAGGGAAAAAGAAGAGAAAGAAAAAGTATATAACTTTGCTAAGGCTAGTTTTGAGATCATATGAGTGGTAATTGATGTAAGTCTAACAGCTTAATTCACGTTTTTGACGATTTTGATGAATTATGTACATTATAACTTTCCCCGAAGAAACATTTAGACATGAATTAGACTTGCATCTTTTAACCCTAAGTATTTTGAGATGTCACAAAATCTTAGTAACAATTTCATTGAACGAGTATGGCTTATTCAAGTAAAACAATTGATTTGATAATATCTAAACAATGAATGCATAAACTAAAAGTCACTGTTTGTGCTAAATAATGTTTCATAAACAGATATACAAACTAAAACAAATAATTATGATCTAGGGTTTTAACATTTCTGCTTTTTTTATAATTTCTAGTTTTGGTTTCTAAATTGGAAAATAAAACTTAAACGAGCTGATGTGTGCATCACTTGACTTCCTTTTACTCCAATTTAATGTCATTTTCCCATTATTGGCAATTTTAATATGATTCAATAGTTTACTCTCTAAATATCACCACCAATGGCTAAATTGAAACCGGATTTAAAAAAAAATCGCCAAATTTGTCGCCAAATTGGTGACAAAACTTAGCGACCAAAAGACTGGCGATATATGGCCAAGTGTACGCCAAATTATAACACCACTTGAGTTTACATTGAAATTAACAATGATTTTCCCCGAAAAGGGGCAAAAGACCCCTTTAGAAACACCCGAATGCAACCAAAAGGCAAAAGCCAAATGCAACAACTAGAACCCATTAGGAGTCTACGCACCAAATTTCAACTTTCTAGGCCATACCGTTCTTAAGTTATGCGACATACATACGCACATCCGCACATAAGCACATACGTACAATCATATATATAGACGTCACGAGAAAAATCGTTGTAATTAACTCGGGAATCGTCAAAATGGATATTTCGCGTGTCTGTACTTTCTTAGGCACTTATCCATGTGTAGTCGAGTCGAAAAAAAAAACTTAATATTCATTCGGGGGTGAGTAAAATGGAAATTAAAGTCGGTTTTTGAGTGAAAATATTTTCGCGAATACAATACTTCCCTTTTTTGTAAAAAGAAGTAAAAATAACCCATAAAATGTGTGGGGTGCCCTCCCCCCCCCCCTCGAATTACCGCCACTGGTCCTTGTTATGGACTCATCAGTCTGTAATAGTCAATAGCCGAGTTGGAGGCTGATGCTTTCTGATTGAAGCTGAGATTACCAACAAACTGGAAACTGAAATTAAGTTAGAGCACCAGTGAGAGTCCGTCAACAATGTTGCTGTTCAACTCGAAAGTGAAAGTAAAATCTTTGGTAATAAGCAGTCAGTTACCGACCTCAAGCCTGTGCTAAGGCCAGAACTACATGTAAAATACCGACAGCTAAGTTATAACACCCAGAGACCGCTAAATTAATTTTACCTACCAGTTTGTTAGTAATCTCAGCTTCAGTGGTGAGAAAGCATCTGCCTCTAACTTGTTTTTTTGACTATTCCAGTCTGATGAGTTCATTACAAGGACGAAACTGATATATCTTGATGTCATAATCTGACTGACGGTATGTTGCATGTAGTTCTGCCTTAGCCCTAGTTTAAGGGCGGTAAACTACTGCTTTGCCCTGTAAGTTGTGTGACTTTTGAAACTGCCAAAAACACTTAGTAACTGAGGTTTCAGTCTTGGTTAAGGTCTTATTTTACCTTATTGTGATTTTTATTTGCATTTTAACAGATAGTTTAAATATTTTTAATGACTTTTTCAATTACACCGGAAACCCTCATTAATGTTCTTAAAATGACTTACCAGCGACTTTTGTCAATTCTTTGCATTAATTAATAAATAACATTCAGTTCTTGTAATATCCAGGTGGAAAATTAAAAGATGTTTCAAAAAACTATTCCCATAAATTTTTATTGATATTTCAATTTTTTGTATCTCAAGTACATGCATATAAGTTATTTATTTCTTTGTCTTATTCAATTTGAAATATTAACTATTAATGAATATCTTTACTTATAATAAAGCTGAAAGTCTCTCTGGATATCTGGATCTCTGTCTGGATGCCTGGATCTCTGTGACGCGCATGGCGCCTAAACCGTTCGGCCGATTTTCACAAAATTTGGCATAGAATTAGTTTTAGCATAAGGGTGTGCATTACGAAGCGATTTTGCGAAAATTCGATTTTGTTCTTTTTCTATTCCAATTTTAAGAACATTTTCCCAAGCAAATTATCATAACATGGAGGAGTAGATTACGAAATTATCATAACATGGAACCGTAACATGGGCGAGCAAATGAACATAGCAAATTGGCGAGAAATACATTGTCGGGAATAAGAAGAAATAATTTCAACAACAGGTATTGTTTTCTGCAAAGAACTCCAATTACACTCTGCAACTCAAAAGGGCACTAATTAAATTAGTCATCGGTGCGATAACTTCGTTGATATAATCTCATCGCACAATATTCATCATCCATTATTTGTAAATATATAGGAGAACCAAATGACCTGTTAGTTTTCTGCTACGGGCAAAGCCGTGCGGATACCACTAGTTATTAATAATAACTTTTCATTGGCAGATTAAAAATCTTAACTTTTAATTGATAAATGCAGGCTGTGAATTCAATTCTATTATTAAAACAGCTATTAGAGTTTATTTCATAAGAATGTATTGCCGTGGGCAAGTAAACGGCAGTATCTGCAGAAATGAGTTTTCGAGAAATTTGAAGAAATGTGTGTTGGATTCAATGCTAACAATTCGGAAATGTTGAAATTAACGTTATTTTCGCATTTTTTTTCCAGCGGAAACCAAATAAGCAAGCTTGTACAATAAAGATAACGTACAATACAGCGCGGCGCAAAAGTTTAAGAACAAGGAAAATTTTTGAATAAAAAGAAAACTATTCAACGGAATGCTTTCGAATTTTTACTGTAGATGGCTAGTATGATCCTAAACATGTGTCTGAAATTTTGAAAAATATAACCGTAACAAAACTCAGAGGTTGCGTTCGACGAACCTCACCGGTCGACCAGTAAGTAACCAGTTACTAACCGCGTCGTTCTATGATCAACCGGTTACTGCAGCGGTTATTATTCTAAGCAGTTGATTGGTTGATTGGAGCACGTGATCATTAGCTGTCACGTGATTAACTAACCGGTCGCTCTCGGTCGTGCTCGTCGAACGCACTCAGAAAGTACAAATGACCTTTTTTTCTTTTTGCTGTCGCAAAAGTTTATGCACAAATCAGATTTTATGCAAATATCTCTTGAAACGTGATGCGTGAAAGACCAGTGCGGTTCTTTTCAACATATTATAAAATGTAGCAATGGCTTAGCGTATTATCAAGATGCCGAAGTCTCTGCAATTCTCTCTTGAAGAAGCTGAGAAACTCTGGAATCTGAAAGCTGAAGGTAAATCTGTTATGGAAATTTCAGTGATTTTTAATCGGTCTAAACATGGTATTTATAATGTTCTGAAACGTGGAAAACAATTCAAACCTGCGTATTGCTCTGGAAGGCCGAGAAAAACTATCTTTCGTGAGTATTGAAGAATTAAAAGAATGGTTCTAACTGGAAATTTGTCTCTTAATCAGATAAAAACTCGATTTGGTTCAAAAATATCACGTGAAACCATAGGCAAACGAATAACCGAATTAGGATTTATCAAAAAACAAATGTTAGCTCGTAAACCTTTTCTGAAACAGTGTCGCAAACAAGCAAGACTGCAGTGGGCAAAACAGCACATGCATTATAGTGATGCATGGATTAGTGTTATATTTTCAGATGAAAAAAAATGGAATTTAGACGGTCCAGATGGGTTCTCATACTATTAACGTGACTTGAGGAAATATCCGAAGTACATATTCATTAGGCAACAAGGTGGTGGCTCGCTCATGGTATGGGGCGCGTTTTGCTAAAACAGACAAACTTCCTTTAGCTTTCAAAACGGCAGACAAAACTCAGAAGCGTATCAAGATATTCTAAGCAAGCATTGTTTGCCGTTTGGTGAAGTCCTAGAGGGTACTAATTGGATTTTCCAACAGGACAACGCATCAATACACACTTCCCGTAGTACAAAAGAATGGTTTGCATCTCAAAATATTAGTGTAATGAACTGACCAACACTTAGCCCAGATCTCAATCCCAAAAAAAAAAAAAAAAAATCTGGGGACTTCTCTCAAGTAACGTATACCAGAATGGGAAGCAGTATTCCTCTGTACAAGAGCTCAAATCAGCAATCGAGGAAGCCTGGTACAAACTCACTCCCGAAACATTCCAGTATCTCGTTCTGTCAATGGAAAATCGCGTATTCAAGCTCGTCAGATACAATCATAGACTGTTAAAAGACTTTTATGCTTTTTTAAATGTAAGTATTTCGTTTTTGTGCCTAAACTTTTGCGACAGTAAAATTTTGATTTTTTTTATAAAATTTTATTCTAATTTCAATGAATTGTTTCCAAATTCGAAACATGAATCTGTAAACTGATTGTTTAAATACAGTAAAAATTTCAAAGTTATTTGGTGCATACTTTTTTTTTAATCTAAAGATTTCGGTTGAGCTTGAACTTTTGCACCGCACTGTAGACAACAAAAATGCAAAGAAAATAAAAAAGCTGCAGTTACTGCCTTTTATCTGCCAATGAAAACATTCGATGTTTCAAAACATCGATGTTTTTGGTCAATATATCGATATTTTGAAACACAGATGATTTTTATCGATGTCACACTGCTATTGTCTGTGTATTACATTTTCTCAGTGTTGTCTATGGACTCTATAACAAGTTTAAAGGATTTTTAATTTACCTTTGTCACAATTGTAAGTACTGCTTTTTTTCCGCGAAGGAAATGGTAGTTTATAATCGTTTCTCTTATTTAGTTTTGATAGTAAAAGTTTCATACTTGGGTTTTTTATAAATGCTGGAAAATAGCATTTTCTGCAAATCCTTTCAAATATCGATCCCCCTAATAGAATGTCATTGAAACTTATCGTAAAATTAAGCTGTCTTGAAGATATTAAGCAAGGTTTTGATTTTAAAACAATTATTAAATAAAATCAATTTGTACTACCCGATGACTCGAATCTCCCTAAAAAATCAAAGTTACTAAATTTATGATCCCGGATTCAAGTTCTGGAATAGGAATTCTGAAAAGTAGCCACTGGCTACCATAGTCACATAAAAAGGGCACTTTTGACAGCCATTTTTAAAAAATACATATTCGGAACAAAAAATGAATAACCTAAACGGAGTTTGCTCCAAATTACGTTGCCAAGGCGTAGTTGACTGATGCGCTGAACGTCTCATAATTGGAAGCGTGTTGTCGTAACACAATATACGATATGAATTTTAGCAGACAAAGAACACGTGGTCGCCACTTTTGGTGACTAATTAATACTTGATTTTTTTGGTAGCCATTTTCAATGAAATGGTCACCCGTTGGCGACTGGCCACCGCTAATCTAGAGCTTTACCCCGAATGAAGAATTTTTGGTAGCCATTTTCAATGAAATGGTCACCCGTTGGCGACTGGCCACCGCTTATCTAGAGCTTTACCCCGAATGAAGAATTTTTTTTTTTAATGTCGGCGGCAATGTTTCCCTAAGAAATTCATATGGTAGATCCTAAATTAGATCGTAAGCATTCGAACCTATTCAAGTCTCTAATATTCGCTCTCAAATCAAATTCTTAAGCATTAGTTAGATGTCAGAGCTAGAGTAAAAGAAATTATTAGATGGAAAGTGTTTTTATTCCGCCCGTGTGTTCATCATATAGGCATAGAGAAAATGAAAACCGTTCTTCTTTTAGACATGATCTGAAGTGAAATATCCCTTGTGCCTTTTTATTCTTTCAGCGATGGCTTGAAGCTCTTAGGACGGTGTTTGCTGCTGGAACAGCACCGTTCCTTCAGGGATTTTTAACGACAAAACGCGTCAGATTTCCCTAAATCTCGCATGGGTTGATTTACGACTTGAAGAGATCCCTAAATTTTAAATTGAAATTCCGTCTGGATCAAAGCATACAAAGGAATTCTTCCCTCTTCTGCAAAGAAGGATAAAGAAAGCGGTTCTGGATGAAATGCATCAGGAAGTTCAATTCTTTTGCAGTTCATGCAATATTTATTGCATTTCATACAATAAAATGAAGCGAGAGCTGAAACTGAAGAATAATTCTGCGTTTTAGAACCTAGGTCCCAGAATAAAGTTTTGCTTATTAAACATTTTTGGATTTACAGGGATTTATTCCGTTGCAACTTCCTTGTACGGAAGGAGACGAGTCTCGACTTACGCGATGGAAGCGTTCCAACACCCCTCGCGAAAGTCGAAATTTCGCGTTGTGGAAAAGGGCATGAAAACGATTTTTTGGTACTAATACCCAATTATTTCAGACTTTTGTAAGCACTCCTCAAACAGTTTTAATCATTGTTTATCTATATACAGTAAAACCTGTAAAGTTGACCACCCTTGTAAGTTGACCACCTGTCTATGTTGACCACTTTTGTCAGGAACGGAATTAGCCCTACCTCATATAATGAAGGAAAACCTCTGTAACTCGATCACCTCTCTATCTTGATCACCTGTCTATCTTGACCACTAATGTACGCCAAATTTGGTCTGGAGTATTGTAAAAAACCCTTTGTAAGTTGACCACTTGGTTTATTTTTTAAAACTTTCTTCAGAATATTATTTTATTTATTATTTATTTATTTATAATAATAATAATAATTTTTTTTTTTTTTTTTTTGATAGCTTTCAAAGAAAAAAGCTTTGATGACATACTATAGCATTTTACGAACTTAACAGCAGCATAAAGCTTATGCTGCTCTTTATCCTCCAAACTTGTTTTTCATTTGGTGTTCTATTTGAGACAGCTTTTTGTACTCTGTTCAATGAAAATAGTTGTCAGTAGAAAAGTTCAAAGTACTTTCTTTCAGTTGCAATATGTTGTGGCAACACAGGAATTCTGCTAAAAAGAGCAGTCCCGGATCTATACATTTTGGGCCCACTGCAATAAAATATGTAGGGCCTCCCCCTAGTGGCGAGCAGTGTCTATTTGAAAAGCGAATAAGCCTTAGTGCTAGTTTTTTTTTTTTTTTTTCCTATTTTTTCATCAATTTCTAAGGCCGTTAGCTCCATTAAGGACGCGGGCCCCTCGCACTGCGGGTACGCAGATCTGGGCCTGCTAATGAGGAATGAGTAAAGTTACATGTTTCTGGTGCAAGGGATTAAGAGATGGGACATTTTAATTTTGATCTTAATAACTGGGAGAGTCGAGCTTCGTGCTATAAGTTTTACATAAAAAGGCTTCAAAAAGAAAGTTAGTGGAGCTTGAGATTAATAAAAAGTATGAAATATTAAAAGTAATTGAAAATGGAGAAAGCCAGAGAAAAATAGCTGGCATATATGGAATTTCTAAAACTACAGTGTCTAATACAGTTAAAAACAAGTTGAAAATAACAAAAGTATTAGAATAGTATTTTTAATCATTGTTTCACTTTCAATAATGTTAAAAAATGAAAGTGGAGCTGAACAGAAAGAGTAAGGGTGAATTCCTCAAAAAATGAATACATGGTGCAAGAAATGACAAAAAAAAAAAAAAAAAAAAACATTACCGCCCTTTATAAGTTGACCACCTGTCTAAGTTGACCGCCAAAGTACTGCACCGCGAGTGGTCAACTTACACAGGTTTCACTGTATTTCCGTTTGTTTCATACAGAATTGAGTTTTTACTGTCATTTTATTTTTAAAATATGCATTATTCAACAAAAGGTATGTTAAGATGCACAAAATCAAAAATCAATGAGAGGGACAAACATAAAATGAAACAGTACAGTATGTAGAGTATGTAGTAATAATAAAATGATGTGCTATAATAGTAATGTGCAGTAGATGCAGTAATTATACTAATAACTTAAAAATTGAAGCTGTTTTATGCAGCACAATCAGATCGTTATTCTAAAATACACCGTTGCCTTTTCTTTTCTTTTATAAAAAGTCCATCAATGTTAACCCCCGAACTTATTGGTCTCTTAAATCCACAATGCAAGAGGAGCTTCCATTTTCACATAGTTTGCTTAGTAGTCCAGGATCTGAAGGGGGTTGAGCATGCATGGAAAGGCTGACGCAATATTATTTCTGATTATTGTTACAGGTACGATGGTGATTATGAAACTACATGTCGTCGCCCCCCTGGGTGGTCGACAATCCCGGGGGAGGGGGGAAAGCAGTGGGGGAACCGTTTTCTAAAACACTCATAACTCGCGAACTATTTGAGATAAAACACTGAAAAAAGTGGCAATCGACGCAACAAAACAAGGGCTTCATAAAAGCTAAATATAATTATGGACCTATCTTTGTTGGTTTCTGAGTAAAATTCCATTTTTCGCAAACAAGCAAAATTTTTGAATAAAATGCGCAAAACAAACTTTTTTTGACCAAAATAAATTCCAAATCAAAATTGTTTGATTTTTTTTTTCAAATAATGTCCAAAATATCATTATTCAGTCTGTTAAAATCATTTAAGTACTGTTAACGCGTTGAAAAACAAAATGGCAGTAGCAAGCTCGAACACGATTTGCATTATAGTTCAGGATTTGAAAGGGTATTTTGAGTATGCATGGACACCTGACGCAAAATTATTCCTGATTAATGTCACAGGCACTATAGTGAATATGAAACCACATTTCTTCGCTGCCCTGGATGGTCGACAACCCCAGGGAGGGGGGGGGAAGCAGTGGGGGGAGCCGTTTGCTAAAACACTAATAACTCGCGAACTATTTGAAATAAAACACTGAAAAAAGTGGCAAAAGATGCAACAGAACAAGGGCTTGAAAAACCCAAATATGTTTATGGTCTTATCTTTGTTGGTTTTTAATTAAAATTCCTTTTTTAGCAGCCATGCAAAAATTTTGAATAAAATACGAAAAGCTTTTTTTCAAAGATAAGTTCTTTTTTAAAAATTATTTAACCGTTTAGGAAATCAATAAACCTGAAATTTCATTATTCAGTTTGTTTAAAACTACTTAATTATTACCAACGTGAGCGTTAAAAAGCGAAATTAAAAATGCAAGGACTTGCCTAAGTTAGCGCATTGAACAAAACGGCAGTATGCTAAAAGGAGAAAAAAAACAGCCTTATTATCCTTATGACGAACTATTCATTCTTCAGTTTACAAACTTATTCTAATTGCAAAGTATTTAACTATGGCTTTAATTTTGTTACATACTGCTTTAAATTTGAGAGGAACTAGGGAACCAGGCCCAGAGTAGTTTCAATTCAAATATAATTTTAATTTATTTCTACTAATTTGTGTTTTCAATTTGCACAAAAGGATATTGCGGGTATTGTTTTGCGAATATTGCTTTTTATAATTTACTCAACAAAGAACAATGATACAAGAAATAATATGTACTAAATAAATATAAAAATGAGAAGCTTGAGCTTTTATGAAAACGAATATAAATATAAAATTATACATTAGAGTTCTAAAAAACTAACTAAATAAAATTAGTAAAATAATGCGTATTAAAAAATAATTGTAGATATCAATATGCATACATAAAGCATTAATATATCAGAAATTCTGAAAGCTGGATCATACTCTTTTTGTTGACTTGTAATTGCTCTATTGAATCGTTCTCTTCCGAGTATTTTGTAGTTTATGGGTTTTTGCTTTAGTCTTAAAAGCACAGTATTTACAGCAAGATGAATTATTAATAAAACAATTACAAGATTATTTACAGTTCTTGCCTGCGCAGGGTGGAATTAAACTCTCTGGTAACACTGGCTGCATCATAAGTTACATCTAAAGGCGCTACTAAGGTACAGGGGAATTGATTCAATATTACAGTTGAGCAGTACTTCTTAGCACATGTTGGAAAGAATTGCAGGAGCATGGTAAAGAGCTGATATTATATTTATTTCTCATGGAAATGACAAGAAATTATTGTAATGTACTTTCCGGAACTTCTGGTTTTCAAGTTATGAAAACGACAGTGAGATGTACCGATCGTGTTTAAGGTCAGTAGGGGAAGAAGGACAGTTCAACGCCAGCCGGCGGCTCTCCGGCTCATAGCCGCCGTCCATTGCCCCTCTGACCTCCCCTCCACCCCCTCCCAACACCGCCTCATCCCCCTCCCACTTCCTCCGACCTTGGGTTGCGCCTGAATCTTGAAGAAGATGACCACCGCGTTTTCGCCCTTCCTCGTTTTCGCTCGTGAAAGGTTACGAATAGTTTTCGCGCGTTTTTAGTTTCGGTTTTCGGTTGGCAACACTTGTTGTCATGACAACCAGAGTTTTTAGTTTTCGGTTGGCAACACCTGTTGCTATGTTTTAGCTTATGCTATGTTTAACGTCGGTGGCGCCATCTATTGAGAGGTTTATTTTTTATTTCCGGACTTTGAATATTTCTGCGAATTTAATTATTTTTATTTTTACAGAGTGTTGAAGTTGGGAATCGAACACCCAAACTTTGAGTTAGCAAAAACGTATGCTAACCACTATGCTATATTTTTCATTACTCTTTCAGTCTTAATGTGAATCTGTACCATGACAACGAATATTACAATTAAATTAATTTTAAAACCATCAGTTAATTTACTCTTTAGTACTAATCATGGCATATCATTAACTGAATTTCAGCTCATAATTGAAACTATCATCATTATTATTATTATTTTTCATAATAACAAAGTTTTCACTTAAGTAAAGATTTATTTAAATACAACCCATTCGAGATTTTAGATTTATTTCAATGCTTTGTGGACTTGAAATATATTTTAAACTTTGATTTTCTTTTTCATGCATTTCAAACTTTATCCTTTTTATTTTTTCTAACTTGTTAAATTTTCTTTTTTCTTTGTCAAATTTACAAATAATTTTTCTAACTTGTAAAAATTTCGAAGAAATAATTTTCTTAACTAATTTTTTTTTTTTTTTTTTTTGACTTTCATACAACAAAATATTTTTTCTTATTTGTTAAATTTTCTAAGAAATAATTAACTTAAATATTCTTTCATACATTTTGAACTTTAACGTTTTTTCCTGTCATTTAGCACTTTGATTTTTTTTTTTCACTATTTTAGCGTTTTTCAATTATTTTCAGTCTTTAACTATTTTCTTAACTTTTTAGTCTTTAACTAATTTCAAGCATTTCAGACTTAGATTATTTTTTCGTGATTTCGATTTTTTTTTAGTATATTTTAGAGTTTGATCATTTTCTCGCTTGTTTTTACTTTATCGTTTTTTTTTTTCCCGATATTTTTAAACTTAGAAATTTTTCACAAGTAGTGACAGGAATCGAACCTTCAAATTTTTCAAAACGTTATCATGTCTTCAATTTTTGCAATCATGTCAAACTTGCAATCAATTTACTCGTAGTAGTAATTAACACTTATCATTAACAAATTTTCTCAGATTTTAAAAAAATCAACTTAATTAATTTTTTCCAGTAAGCAAATTGCGCACTCAAGTTACATTCCAACACTGCATATATGTTTCAAGAGTTTCATTGAATTTATCACATTCCATTTAATTAACTATAATAATTACTTTTTCATTAATACTTAACTTAATCATTTTATCATACATTTATTCCAGTTACAAAATTATGCTTAAAAGTTATTTATTTTTCTTAGCACAAGAGATTTTAACATGTTCCTACTAAAATGCTTTTCACTCTAGTTTGAGTTTACTAAAATAGCAACTCATTTACGATTTAGATTCATTTAATCGTCTTTGATTCTTTTTTCATTGTTAATATTTTAAATTATCACATACATTATTATTTTTATACATTTATCCATTTAATTTTCGAAAATCTACAATCAATTTACTTTTCGTATTAATTAACACTTATCACTATCAAATATTTTCATGAATTTTAAAAAATTATCTTCTTAAATAATTTTTTACTGTAACCAAATTTCCCACTCAAGTTATATTTTATCACTACATATGCTTTTCATGAGTTTCACTTAATTTATCGCATTTCATTTAATTAACTCTAATAATTATTTTTTATCATCGATATTTAAGTTAATCATATTTTCCTTTCTTTATTTTTTTTTCATGCAAACACTCTTGATGGAATAAAACAAAATTTTCAACTTTCATGAATTAAATCCCCTCTGAATATTTTATTTTACTTTACCATACTTTACTATTTTACTTACTGCGTTTTACTATTTATCATTCATTACAGCTTTTCCAAAATATTACTTTACAACCAACCAATTTCATTAACAGAATTTTCATTACAATTTATAAATTTCACTTTTATTTAATTATTTTTACCTACGGTAAAATAAAACACATAACACAAAAATGTTAAACATCAATGAAGTACCCAAGAAATGTTAAAATTATAAGTCGAGTATCAAAACTTCATGTCAGCAAATTTTAAAAATAGACTTACCGAAAAATAACTTCTACTGAAATTCATTTCAAAACTTGGAATCAATTTACTCTTAGCATTAATAAACACTTATCATTAAGAAATTTTCATGGATTTTAAAAATCAACTTATTTAATTTTTTTCCAGTAAGCAAATTTCGCACTCAAGTTACATTTCATCACTTTATATGCTTTTCAAGAGTTTCATTTAATTTATCACATTTTATTTAATCAACTCTATTAATTATTTTTTTGATTAGTATTTAACTTAGTCATTTTATCGCATAGTGTTTTACTTTATTATTTTTTTTTTTTCATACAAGCACTCTTGTTAGAATAAAACAAAATTTTCAACCTTCATGAATTAGAATCACTTTGGCTATTTCATTTTCCCAATAATATTTTACTTTAACAACTAATTTCTTTAACAAAATCGATATCATTTATTTTAGTCTTTATCCTTTTCGAACGATACATTCAAATGGACAGCTGTACGTTAAATTAAGAAACTTAATCTAAATTTTGACAAATTACGTTATAGCTAAATACTGACTAAAATTAAGTACAAAAGACTAACCTTTTTGGGGTGAAATCCCTCAAGTACCAGCTATCGCGAAGTTATTTAAAAACAGTGAATGAAATTGTAATAAGTGGATTGTTAATTATAACTCAATCTCACAAAATTACAATTACATGCATGTTTTATTTGAAATCGCTGCATACGGCTGGCTGCCCATCGTCGATTTGCAGAACGCATGCCGTGATATCGCAAATCAACTCGGCTGTTGAAAGAAACTACCGTAATCCCACAGCACTTCGGATCGTCCACACACACGCATCGAGGCGAATTGAGAAAATGACTTTATCAATATTGCTATCTACCCCTTTACCGATAACAGATAACAAACCCCACGTGCTAGTATTATTCACCACCTGGCCTACGTCTTTCAAGTGATGTCACTGTTTCTGACCAATTAAAATTAGTTCACGTTTCTCAAATATCAAGCACATAGATCGGCAATAACCTGATGTCAGGTTTTTCCAAACAAAATTTTAGATTTTAATTCGTAGTTTCGAATTAATTTCTTTTTCATTTCAAACTTATAAAAAAAAATTTCCAGCTTGTAAGAATATTTCTTTCAAAAACAGATTTTTGATTCAAAACAGTATTTTTTCAAACTTGTAATATTTTTCTACTTAGAAAATGAAATCAAAAATTTTTGTTTTCTTTAATCATATAAAATGTTTTTAAGAAATAATTTCTCAAACTTGTAATATTTTTCCACTAATTAAAAAAAAATCAATTTTTTTTTTCAATCATATAAAAATAAATTTTTAATCTTACAACAGTAAATTTTTCCGCAAAAATATTTTTTTCAAATCAAAATAATAATAATATTTTTGTAACATATTGTTTTTTTTCCTTTCAATCTTTTTTTTTTTTTTTTCAAAAATTTTCAAACTTACGAAATAAAATTTTTTCAACTGAATCTTCAAACGAAATGCTTTAATTAAATTTAAAACTCAATATCACTTTACTCTTAGTATTAATAACCAATAGCACTTAACCATTTACTCTTTGCACTCTAAGTATTAATTAACACACACGCATTAGAAATAATAATAATAATGTTTAAGATACTTACAAATCACTTACTCAAGCTTTCAAATATCCATCTAGCATGTTATTGTTCATTCGTGTGAGGGAACTTGTAATAAAACTTTACTTATCAACCGAAATTATAAGCGAAAATATCGCATTTTTTAGCACTTAATATAATCCTACAATTAACAAATTGGTTTTAACTTTGAATTTAAGAAAAATAAAAACTATTACACACTTAGTAACATATCTATCGATGTATATTATTTCATGACAAATCACAAATAGGTGAGGATCTTTTATCGATCATGTGACCAACTAAGTTAAGAAAGAGCGTTCTTATCTCATATGAGAATTTATAAGTCTTTAATATTTCTCTTTAATGTAAGTGTATTGATACGTACGAGTTTGTGTATGTGAATATAACTGTGTATTGTTTTCAAACCATTGTCATGTTTAAGCTTTACGGTTCTAATTTTGACTTTCCACTTAGCATTATTTGAAGTCCTTCGCATGCATTAAACTATAGAAATATTACAAAAATTATATTTTCATTCAGTCTTAATTACAAAACCATACAATAAGATGAAGACAACACCGATAGTATAAAGATTACTTACAATAAAGTGCATATAAAAAATATATGTAAGAGTGATTTCAAAGTATAATCCATCAACCATATTCAACAACTCAATCAAAACACAAGTCTCTTTTAAAATGATAAACACAATTTATTCACACACACAGTAAAAGACAATTAAAAAAACTTTCATCTTTAAGTAAAACTCTTCAAAACTTTCAAGCGTATTTTTAACATCGATTGCATCAAATAAATCAGACACATGACATTTTAAACATGGACTATCAACATTCAAAGCAACGAAGTCACGAGTCAAGTTTTCCCAATTAACATTAAAAAGAGCCCGTTCGAAAAAAAGTGTCGAACTTTCGACCCCTTGTTAATGATTCACATTCATGCACTCTCATGTAAAAAATGAATCCATTTTTACAATCCACACATTCTTTTTTAGAAAGGTAGTTTATGTTGCATATGAGCTCATCAAATAGTCACTTACGTAGAGAATCAGCCAGTTTACGAACTTCTTGTGATGTATATGTGCTGATTTTATCACATCGACAATCACAGGGATATTTTTTCTCAATTTCCGAAAGGATGTACTCTTTTAGAGTATAAGTCATAAGTTTGTCTTTGACACTACGTGAGATACAAGGGGATGCGTAGCACAATTTGTCAATCTGGCTTTCCAAAAGTAGAACTCTATCAGGCATCAACTGGAACACTTCTCGTTTCAGTTTGAACAATCTTTGCACACTAACACAGATGTTACCATTCGCACTCGACTCTCCTTTTTTATAACAAAAGCGAAATCACGGTCTTCGATTAATTTTTGATTTACATTTTTACGTAGGCTTGAAATAAGTGATCTCCACACATCTGGTTCTAAGGAAATACCATCCATAGTTGGTCGAAAAATACCATCTTTCCCACACGTATATCTTCTAATATGCACGCGTGTACGTTTCCGAAAAGTATTCACCTAAAGTGAAAATACAATCACCCAAGTGTATCATATCATCAGGCTGTGGAGAAGCCTCAATGTTCATTTTCATGTTCGTTGCATCCCATCTGTTCATCTTCAGGCTTCAAAGTTTCAGAATGATTTTCACCAGCGTTAGTCATTCTTAACTCTCATAGGATTAGGAGTCACAATACTAAAACAACTTCCTGTGAACTTAAAAAATAAATCAAACTAGGTTTTAACACTAGCTGGTGAAGAAAAATCCTAAGTACATAGAATAAAATTTCACGATCTCTTTCAAAGCTCAGAATCACCCTGAAAATGATTCTCCAAACATCCACTATAAACCAATGAATATTCACTTTAACCAATGAGAAGTGTACATAAATCTCTTGCTACTGACGTCATAGAATATCACATGAACTTTTGAGCAGAATTGAGTTGTTTTACACAGTATTCAGATTTTTAGAAAATGCCAACACTTTGACTTCCAAATTCATCCAAATTGACATGATCAATTACACATGATTGATCATGTCATGCGTGAGATGCGAAACCGTCATCGGCATTCGATGTGATGTGAAAACCTGCTACCATCTTAAAATTACTCGTAGTAGGTCAGGATGAATTTGGAAGTCAAAGTGTTGGCATTTTCTAAAAATCTGAATACTGTGTAAAACAACTCAATTCTGCTCAAAAGTTCATGTGATATTCTATGACGTCAGTAGCAAGAGATTTATGTACACTTCTCATTGGTTAAAGTGAATATTCATTGGTTTATAGTGGATGTTTGGAGAATCATTTTCAGGGTGATTCTGAGCTTTGAAAGAGATCGTGAAATTTTATTCTATGTACTTAGGATTTTTCTTCACCAGCTAGTGTTAAAACCTAGTTTGATTTATTTTTTAAGTTCACAGGAAGTTGTTTTAGTATTGTGACTCCTAATCCTATGAGAGTTAAGAATGACTAACGCTGGTGAAAATCATTCTGAAACTTTGAAGCCTGAAGATGAACAGATGGGATGCAACGAACATGAAAATGAACATTGAGGCTTCTCCACAGCCTGATGATATGATACACTTGGGTGATTGTATTTTCACTTTAGGTGAATACTTTTCGGAAACGTACACGCGTGCATATTAGAAGATATACGTGTGGGAAAGATGGTATTTTTCGACCAACTATGGATGGTATTTCCTTAGAACCAGATGTGTGGAGATCACTTATTTCAAGCCTACGTAAAAATGTAAATCAAAAATTAATCGAAGACCGTGATTTCGCTTTTGTTATAAAAAAGGAGAGTCGAGTGCGAATGGTAACATCTGTGTTAGTGTGCAAAGATTGTTCAAACTGAAACGAGAAGTGTTCCAGTTGATGCCTGATAGAGTTCTACTTTTGGAAAGCCAGATTGACAAATTGTGCTACGCATCCCCTTGTATCTCACGTAGTGTCAAAGACAAACTTATGACTTATACTCTAAAAGAGTACATCCTTTCGGAAATTGAGAAAAAATATCCCTGTGATTGTCGATGTGATAAAATCAGCACATATACATCACAAGAAGTTCGTAAACTGGCTGATTCTCTACGTAAGTGACTATTTGATGAGCTCATATGCAACATAAACTACCTTTCTAAAAAAGAATGTGTGGATTGTAAAAATGGATTCATTTTTTACATGAGAGTGCATGAATGTGAATCATTAACAAGGGGTCGAAAGTTCGACACTTTTTTTCGAACGGGCTCTTTTTAATGTTAATTGGGAAAACTTGACTCGTGACTTCGTTGCTTTGAATGTTGATAGTCCATGTTTAAAATGTCATGTGTCTGATTTATTTGATGCAATCGATGTTAAAAATACGCTTGAAAGTTTTGAAGAGTTTTACTTAAAGATGAAAGTTTTTTTAATTGTCTTTTACTGTGTGTGTGAATAAATTGTGTTTATCATTTTAAAAGAGACTTGTGTTTTGATTGAGTTGTTGAATATGGTTGATGGATTATACTTTGAAATCACTCTTACATATATTTTTTATATGCACTTTATTGTAAGTAATCTTTATACTATCGGTGTTGTCTTCATCTTATTGTATGGTTTTGTAATTAAGACTGAATGAAAATATAATTTTTGTAATATTTCTATAGTTTAATGCATGCGAAGGACTTCAAATAATGCTAAGTGGAAAGTCAAAATTAGAACCGTAAAGCTTAAACATGACAATGGTTTGAAAACAATACACAGTTATATTCACATACACAAACTCGTACGTATCAATACACTTACATTAAAGAGAAATATTAAAGACTTATAAATTCTCATATGAGATAAGAACGCTCTTTCTTAACTTAGTTGGTCACATGATCGATAAAAGATCCTCACCTATTTGTGATTTGTCATGAAATAATATACATCGATAGATATGTTACTAAGTGTGTAATAGTTTTTATTTTTCTTAAATTCAAAGTTAAAACCAATTTGTTAATTGTAGGATTATATTAAGTGCTAAAAAATGCGATATTTTCGCTTATAATTTCGGTTGATAAGTAAAGTTTTATTACAAGTTCCCTCACACGAATGAACAATAACATGCTAGATGGATATTTGAAAGCTTGAGTAAGTGATTTGTAAGTATCTTAAACATTATTATTATTATTTCTAATGCGTGTGTGTTAATTAATACTTAGAGTGCAAAGAGTAAATGGTTAAGTGCTATTGGTTATTAATACTAAGAGTAAAGTGATATTGAGTTTTAAATTTAATTAAAGCATTTCGTTTGAAGATTCAGTTGAAAAAATTTTATTTCGTAAGTTTGAAAATTTTTGAAAAAAAAAAAAAAAAGATTGAAAGGAAAAAAAACAATATGTTACAAAAATATTATTATTATTTTGATTTGAAAAAAATATTTTTGCGGAAAAATTTACTGTTGTAAGATTAAAAATTTATTTTTATATGATTGAAAAAAAAAATTGATTTTTTTTTAATTAGTGGAAAAATATTACAAGTTTGAGAAATTATTTCTTAAAAACATTTTATATGATTAAAGAAAACAAAAATTTTTGATTTCATTTTCTAAGTAGAAAAATATTACAAGTTTGAAAAAATACTGTTTTGAATCAAAAATCTGTTTTTGAAAGAAATATTCTTACAAGCTGGAAATTTTTTTTTATAAGTTTGAAATGAAAAAGAAATTAATTCGAAACTACGAATTAAAATCTAAAATTTTGTTTGGAAAAACCTGACATCAGGCTATTGCCGATCTATGTGCTTGATATTTGAGAAACGTGAACTAATTTTAATTGGTCAGAAACAGTGACATCACTTGAAAGACGTAGGCCAGGTGGTGAATAATACTAGCACGTGGGGTTTGTTATCTGTTATCGGTAAAGGGGTAGATAGCAATATTGATAAAGTCATTTTCTCAATTCGCCTCGATGCGTGTGTGTGGACGATCCGAAGTGCTGTGGGGATTACGGTAGTTTCTTTCAACAGCCGAGTTGATTTGCGATATCACGGCATGCGTTCTGCAAATCGACGATGGGCAGCCAGCCGTATGCAGCGATTTCAAATAAAACATGCATGTAATTGTAATTTTGTGAGATTGAGTTATAATTAACAATCCACTTATTACAATTTCATTCACTGTTTTTAAATAACTTCGCGATAGCTGGTACTTGAGGGATTTCACCCCAAAAAGGTTAGTCTTTTGTACTTAATTTTAGTCAGTATTTAGCTATAACTTAATTTGTCAAAATTTAGATTAAGTTTCTTAATTTAACGTATAGCTGTCCATTTGAATGTATCGTTCGAAAAGGATAAAGACTAAAATAAATGATATCGATTTTGTTAAAGAAATTAGTTGTTAAAGTAAAATATTATTGGGAAAATGAAATAGCCAAAGTGATTCTAATTCATGAAGGTTGAAAATTTTGTTTTATTCTAACAAGAGTGCTTGTATGAAAAAAAAAATAATAAAGTAAAACACTATGCGATAAAATGACTAAGTTAAATACTAATCAAAAAAATAATTAATAGAGTTGATTAAATAAAATGTGATAAATTAAATGAAACTCTTGAAAAGCATATAAAGTGATGAAATGTAACTTGAGTGCGAAATTTGCTTACTGGAAAAAAATTAAATAAGTTGATTTTTAAAATCCATGAAAATTTCTTAATGATAAGTGTTTATTAATGCTAAGAGTAAATTGATTCCAAGTTTTTGAAATGAATTTCAGTAGAAGTTATTTTTCGGTAAGTCTATTTTTAAAATTTGCTGACATGAAGTTTTGATACTCGACTTATAATTTTAACATTTCTTGGGTACTTCATTGATGTTTAACATTTTTGTGTTATGTGTTTTATTTTACCGTAGGTAAAAATAATTAAATAAAAGTGAAATTTATAAATTGTAATGAAAATTCTGTTAATGAAATTGGTTGGTTGTAAAGTAATATTTTGGAAAAGCTGTAATGAATGATAAATAGTAAAACGCAGTAAGTAAAATAGTAAAGTATGGTAAAGTAAAATAAAATATTCAGAGGGGATTTAATTCATGAAAGTTGAAAATTTTGTTTTATTCCATCAAGAGTGTTTGCATGAAAAAAAAATAAAGAAAGGAAAATATGATTAACTTAAATATCGATGATAAAAAATAATTATTAGAGTTAATTAAATGAAATGCGATAAATTAAGTGAAACTCATGAAAAGCATATGTAGTGATAAAATATAACTTGAGTGGGAAATTTGGTTACAGTAAAAAATTATTTAAGAAGATAATTTTTTAAAATTCATGAAAATATTTGATAGTGATAAGTGTTAATTAATACGAAAAGTAAATTGATTGTAGATTTTCGAAAATTAAATGGATAAATGTATAAAAATAATAATGTATGTGATAATTTAAAATATTAACAATGAAAAAAGAATCAAAGACGATTAAATGAATCTAAATCGTAAATGAGTTGCTATTTTAGTAAACTCAAACTAGAGTGAAAAGCATTTTAGTAGGAACATGTTAAAATCTCTTGTGCTAAGAAAAATAAATAACTTTTAAGCATAATTTTGTAACTGGAATAAATGTATGATAAAATGATTAAGTTAAGTATTAATGAAAAAGTAATTATTATAGTTAATTAAATGGAATGTGATAAATTCAATGAAACTCTTGAAACATATATGCAGTGTTGGAATGTAACTTGAGTGCGCAATTTGCTTACTGGAAAAAATTAATTAAGTTGATTTTTTTTAAATCTGAGAAAATTTGTTAATGATAAGTGTTAATTACTACTACGAGTAAATTGATTGCAAGTTTGACATGATTGCAAAAATTGAAGACATGATAACGTTTTGAAAAATTTGAAGGTTCGATTCCTGTCACTACTTGTGAAAAATTTCTAAGTTTAAAAATATCGGGAAAAAAAAAAACGATAAAGTAAAAACAAGCGAGAAAATGATCAAACTCTAAAATATACTAAAAAAAAATCGAAATCACGAAAAAATAATCTAAGTCTGAAATGCTTGAAATTAGTTAAAGACTAAAAAGTTAAGAAAATAGTTAAAGACTGAAAATAATTGAAAAACGCTAAAATAGTGAAAAAAAAAATCAAAGTGCTAAATGACAGGAAAAAACGTTAAAGTTCAAAATGTATGAAAGAATATTTAAGTTAATTATTTCTT